>NC_085878.1:31767999-31775499 GCF_034702125.1 Engraulis encrasicolus
GGTCCCCTGGAATATAAAATAATTGTAATGTAAATGTAATTTCTAAGATTCCTTTACAAAATATGTCATATTTCATGTGAAGATGCATAACATTGAAATGATATCGGGGGCAAACTGCCCTTGAGACATGGTTCCCCACCCCGGGTGTAGAGCCACGTGAATGTGTGCAGCTCTCCAGCTTACCACAACCCTCCTCCCAGACCCCAACCCTCAAACCCCAAAGCACCATGGGTAGTGGGTGCTAGACACCTGCTACTCTGGGTGAAGATATCGGGTTCTCCGATGACCACAATAAAGCACGAATGAAAAAAGGAGGAGAAAAGAGAAGAAAAGAAAAGAAGAGAAAAGAAAAGAGCAGAGCAGACAAACACCAGGCGTTTCGATCGGGCTTGCGGCACCATGTGCGGGATGTCAGGCGGGCGGTTGAGCTGGCCTCCTCCCTTTCTCCTTAGGGACACGTGGCAGGCACCCCTGCTGGTCACACACACACGCACACGCACACGCACACGCACACGCACACGCACACACGCACACACACACACACACACACACACACACACGCACACACACACACACACACACACACACACACACACACACACAGGGAGAGCACAGCACCACTTATTCAGCAGGGACCCTGCCATCAAACAAAGGCCTTGACTGTTACAGTTTATTTATGCAGAGAAATGAAACACCACTAATAATAAGGGGCAGATGGGGACGCCTGAAAAAAGGAGAGCTTTTTAGATATGCAAAGAGAGAGAAAGAAAAAGAGAAAGAGAGAGAGAGAGGGAGAAAGAGAGAGAGGGGGGGAGAGGGAAAGCATTCTGCAGACTGAATGGATGTTAAGAAACAAAACTGAACTGTTGACAACAGTCAATGCGGCAGTCATTCTGCTTTCAATACATGATGAAATTGGATGCTTTCTGTTTCCCGTCGTGAGCATGTTAATTTCTCCACTAATAAACCGAAACCCACCGCTGTTTGGGTAACTCACACTACTTTAAAATCCCACCCAAGCCTGAAAATGCTGCCGTTTCAGCAGAGTTGTATGGAAGTACTCTTGGAGATGCAATTACAATATTAGCAGTACGATATTTACATAGTTGAAACCATTTATTACAATACTATTAGTGTTGTCATTACAGCTGTAAGAGCGCTTCTACATCTACTTTACACAACTCTGTGTTTAAGTCTGTGCAGAACCCTTGTTTCAGTTCATCCACTTCAACAGCTTACATCTGTAGACAGTAGACATAGCCTTTCCCAGTGCCCTCCAGCCCAGAGACGGAGTATGACTTCAAGGGCCCCTGTGCCAGAAAACAAGAAAGGCCCCCAACCCCCATGGAATCGTGAGGTTTAAAAATACAGTATTTTGGTGTTTACCGAAGATGTTAAAGTAAATTTTCTGTTGAAAATTAGAAAATTCATTTGGGCAATTTCAACATAACATCAGAACATAAATATAGACCAATAACAAAGTGTTGTTTTGTTGTACTGAGGCTTGGCCTTCAGGGCCCCCTTGGCTCTTGGGGCGCTGGGCCTGAGCCCAGTAGGCCCGTGCAGTAGTCCTTTCTTGCTCCAGCCTCACTTCAACCTCACTGCCACCTCCAGTCTTTTATCAGATGAGAGAAATACATTACATTTGGGAGATGCTTTTTAACCAAAGCAACAATCGAGAATATAATCATAGTCAACATGCCTACCACATACAAATTGAATATGTAATACTTGAGTATGTAAATCTAAAAATAAACAGCTATGCCCTATTTTACCATGCCCTAATTAGGAAGCGTTTGATTTTATATGTCCCAGGTCCCCTTCTTCTCCTCTCCACTACCAGGAGCCAGCGTGTCGGACAGGACAGAGGCAGGGAGAAGAGAGAGAGAGAGAGAGAGAGAGAGAGAGAGAGAGAGAGAGAGAGAGAGAGAGAGAGAGAGAGGGGCAGAGACAGACAGAGAGAATGAGAGAGAGAGAGACAGAGAGAGAGACAGAGACAGAGACAGAGAGACAGAGAATGAGAGAGAGAGAGAGAGAGAGAGAGAGAGAGAGAGAGAGAGAGAGACAGACGATGATGATGGGGCAGTCAGGCAGCCAGTTAGTCTTGTGTTTATCACCGCGTCTCCCTTGCGTGGGGTTAAGAGGCTAGGCTCTAGAGCTGAACTCTCCACTGCACTTTTGACTCCACTCTGTTACCCCCTCTCCCCTCTCTCCACTCAGGGCCGGATTAAAGCACAGCATAGATATGGCTGCAGGCTAGGGGCCCCCACCTGCCAGGGGCCCCCTGAGGATTGGCCAAAATTGAAAAAATGCAGGATTATGACAAGTTAGTTATGACAAATGAATCTGTTGTGTTAAGTACAGTTGATAGGCATGTTATCCTTATCTCATAATAACTGTATGATGTTCTCCATGTAAATATGTTGCGAAATTTACCTTCTGAGGGGGCCCACAGCAACCTGTTGCCTAGGGGCCCCAAGCCATTTGAATCCAGCCCTGACTGCACTTTTGACTCCACTCTGTTACTCCTCTCCCCTCCAATCCTCTCTCTCTCGTCCGCCACGGTGCCTACACTCACACACCATCGACTCCCACCAACCCTCACCCCACTCTGCCATCCACCTCCACCTCCACCTCACCCCCAGTACTCAGTATTGATAATCAGCCTAGCCTATGGGGGTCCCTACTCTTTTAGAGGTACTTGAGATGTCACAGGTAAACATCTAAGCCAAAAGTGGCCTAATTGAGCTCGAGTGCTGCACTGTGGGGCCACAGTAGACGTCAGCAGACGCAAGCACTATACACACATGCGCGCATATTACGTACGCATGCACACACACACACACACGCATGCACGCACGGATACACGCACACACACACACACACACACACACGCACGCACGCACGCACGCACGCACGCACGCACGCAGGCACGCAAGCATGCAAGCACGCACGCACGCACGCACGCACGCACGCACGCACGCACGCACGCACGCACGCACGCACGCACACGCCCTGTGCAGGATGGAGGTCAGGGTAAAGAGCTTTGTATATACACATGGCACCACCACACATGGATTGCCTCACACACGACAGGTCCAGATCAGTGATGTTAGAGCTTTAACGGCTCACATACAGTCGACTCTTATCGTTAAAGATTTCTAGAGCTGTGAAACAAACATTGATTTATTGTCTTCCACAGTATTTTTAGCCACCTGAATTACATTATATATCAAAATCTAGTCAACAAAAATTACACACGTGAGACATGTGTCGACTTACGTAAAATTGTTGTCAGAGCATGACGCACAACATTTTATTTTTTAAAGAACTTAAAGTAGAAAAGATTCCTCTTCGTCAGAGGAATAAGACATGTACGTATGGTTTACAAAAATCAATCGAGAAAGTAAAGAAGATTGAAAAAAAATCTGAAGCAGCCAGCGTCCATATAATAGTGTAATAGCAGGCGGAGTGTTATGTGTGATGTGGGCTTCATTTGACCCTAGTTTACTGGGGTGAAGGAGATTATAATAGAGTGGAATATCGTGAGAATCTCTGCAGAGTGGCATCCTATTACTTCATAGCACAGGAGCACAGGGCCACTGGCAGATTTGGCTGGGCCTGAGACAAAGTCATCTGAGAGACCCCCCCACTCAATACATACAATCAGGAAAAGACCAACCTACTAGCCACTTTGACCCATTAGGCAGTGTGTGTTTGGCTAGTAAGATTGACATCTATTAGCCATTTTGTCTTGCAATGAAAAAAGTTAATTTAGAGCCCCGTATACAATGTAATGGGGATCCGATTCTGGGCCCCCTTCTCCCTAGGCCCTGCCTTGACAACTGACCCTTTTGTGCTCTCCTGTCGGCTTCCCTGTTTGGGAGAGACAGGGAGGGGCGGAGGGGGGGCTGCTGCTTCTGCAGTGCAGTCCATTCATTTCATCCATATCGTAATGCACCTCCATTTGTCATTTGATCAATAGCCTGCCCTGATTAAAGGAACTTAAGTACACACATTTTATTTTCAGCCATTTTTGCAGATCGATGTCAAGATTATCTTTCAAATTCAACATTAACTGGCATCCCAGCAATCCAGCAATGTCGAACCCTGCAGCCTGGATACATTGACAGACAGAGACGTGAACCCGCACGCACGCACATACACACACACACTTTCTCTCTCTGTCTCTCTCATACTCACACTCACACACGCACGCACGCAGTCACGCACGCACGTCGCTCGCCGAGTAAATCACGGAATGCTGTGATCAGTGGCCCACTATAATTGGACAGAGCTTTTAATCTGCAATGGTAAGACATTAACTAAATTAGTTTTTAAAGATTTAAGATGGAAGATTTCTTTTGTAGATACCTCTCTGATGTTTGTGTGAGGATATGTCTGTAGATTTAAATTAACAGACCAAGCCAAGGGGAAAGCTTGACAATGCAGAGACAAGGCCTTTTGCTACTAAAGGCTACTGATCAATCTAGAACTGATCAGGTGCTTAAGTACACCACTTATTTCTTGTTCGTAAATTAATGCTTTTTAAGAGAGAAAAACAGAGAAAAGTCACAACCACAAAAATCTGTATTTTCTGTCTGTTTTTAACCCACTGAGAGACTGGCAGATCCCATGGTGATTGCCATGTGATTGCGATTAAATCACACTTCCAAAGTCATCTTTCAAGGGCATTAGCAATAAAACAAAAAACCCAATTACAGGAATACATCTTTTGCCAATGCTGGTTGAAATCAAACATTTATGGGTCAACCTGTTAAAGAAAGGCCACTAAAGTCACTCAGGGGACTTCAATTAACCTTCAGGGCTGTGTGTCTCCGACTCCGCGTGGAAACTCTGGCCTGCTCCCACAGCTGGATTGGCCATAGGGCATTCAGGGCATTTGCTCAGTGGACTGCTGATGATTTTGGCTGCTCCTTCCCTCAATGTAGTGTTTATCAGTCCTCATGCCGCTGCAGCTGACCTGTTTGAGTCATGTGTAGCCTCTTACTGCAGCAGGGGTCCCCGGCGGAAAATGCTTAACTACATCATAGCAACATTGCTATGACATTACAGAGAGCCGTAGTGCTGTGCAAAGGGGTTAAATACTGTATTCATTTTGGCAGTTGTGGTCAAAATAGCCTGTGACAGATGCCTAAAAATGATATCACATGCTTCATTGTCTCTCTCAATGCAGTCTCAAAGTATTTTGGGGGCTTTACGAGTCTTCATTGTTTTTTTATCAGACAGGACAATGAAGTAGAGACAGGAAGCGAGTTGGGAGAGAGAGATGGGGAAGGGTCGGCAAAGGACCCTGGCCTGGAATGGAACCTGGGTCGGCCGCGTAGTAGACGAGTGCCCTACTATATCAGCCACGGTAGGGCCCTGGTGAACCAGTCTGGCCTAAAAATACCCGGCCTGATTTTTCATCCCACTCCAGCCCTGCCTGCCCCTCTCCTGGGTGCTTGAGTGCGTCAGTCAGTTCTGCGAAGCCAAAAGCGAAAAAAGACGAGCTTGAGATCGATTCCACAGAAGTACAACACGGGTAAATAACGATGGTGCGTTGGCCCCCTCGACATATTGTTCCTTTCTTTTTCAATGCCCTTCAGGGGAGGGATTTCTCTCTCCCTGTGATTCAAATCACATTTTTGATATTTGCTCTATAATGCAGCAGGGCAGGAGGTGAAAGACATCAAGGGGAATATGAGTTTGGAGTCAGCCAGGGACCCATGAGAACCGACGTCTCTGTATGGGAGTCGATCTCATTTAGAACACATGAAAGAGGGGATGAGTGTGTGTTATCATAATTTTGAGCTAACACATTTTTCACAGGGAACATTTGTCAGTGTGTAAGTGTTCACACACACACACACACACACACACACACACACACACACACACACACACACACACACACACACACACACACACACACACACACACACACACACACACACACACACACACACACACACACACACACACACACACACACACACACACACACGCATCCATGCACACACGCACGCAAGCATGCTACTGATTGATAGAGCCACACCTAAGTCTTTGAAGCTCCCCTTGTAACACGCTGCCTAGCTGTGTCATAGTGGACTGTTGGCAGGCCTGAAGGATGCCTTTCTTTTATGGACAAAATAGGCTACACATGGCACTAGACGCCAAGACATGCTACATTCAGTTTCCTTCTCGCAAATACCATGCAGGCTTCCTTTCTGAATGTTGATATCACTGAGTTAGTTTAAGAAAATGGGTCATGTAAAAAATGCAGATACTAATATAATACAGTGGCCTAAAGTGTAACGACATATCTGAAGATTTTAATGGACGCCGCCTAGCAACCAATCAGCGAAAAGCATTCATTTTCAGAGTGTCGTAACTGAAAGTAATGAACAGATTATTTTCAGGTGATTACTCAACATATCAATACCCCTTGTGTTCATCCAGAAATGAAATCAGCATAATATCCGAATCACCCACCATCAGCAAATAACATCATCAACATATCATCATCATTGTATCTTTCTGTCCTGAACACTTACTTGTACGATATGAATGAGTTCATAGAGAGAAGATGGCTCATCCACCCTCTTTATCTTGAAAGGGGAGACGTTGTTGCATGTAGAAGCCATGGGCTCGGGCGTTAATGAGCTGAGAAATACATTTTGAACACAGCTTATGGCCGTCCGCCTGCCGCGCCGGGATGAGAACAGCTCAATAAAATATACACAGGAGGTCGAAACAGGAGGGAAATAAAAACCCTTTTTGACAATGTTAAGCCGTGCAGCTGCTTTGAGGCAGCCAAGGGGTTTTTATCAGTTCCTCAGATGTTGGATCATGGGGCGAGGAAAGCTTTCCAAGGGTAAGCAAAGTCAGACAGACAGGCCCGGTATACTGTACCCACCATGCCCCCCCACTCACCCACCCACCCACGGCATGGATGGACGGACGGACAGATGGACGGGCCAGAGAGATAAAGAGATAGAGGTACATCGAGGGAGGGAGAGAGAGAGGTCTCTTGGTGGGGGTCTCTGAGAAAAAAAAACCAACAGAGGCCCAAAGACAATCTGAGAAAATTTAAAGCCTACTGCTTTTCAGCTTCAAAAAATGAAGACAAGGTATGTCTGTTGTTGTATGTTCTTTCCCACCGTGAGAAACTATGTTGCGGAAATAACTTCTTCTTAGATATCTGGGGCTTTTTTTACAAACCGCCCGTGTGTGGGGGGAGAAAAATGTGTCTAGAATTTAAAACCGCACACACACAAGTTTGAGTGACCGTGTGAGGCCCAAGCATAACAGACCAAAAGCAGATCAAAAAGATTATCCGCTGTACTGTAACCATCTTCCGGTGAAAAGTGATAGCCCAAACCTGCTGAGGCGTATTTGACAAATGTGGGACAGCCCATGTCTTTGCACTCCGACGTTATACTGTAAACTACGTGACAAGCCGGGAGGAGAGCAGCTGGCCAGTGGTGTGTTTCTTGA
>NC_085878.1:31785499-31790499 GCF_034702125.1 Engraulis encrasicolus
GCTGGCTTGGCTTTCCATCTCCGACACTCAGTACAGAGGAACTGCTGCTTGCGGATGGCCTCTCTTGCTCGTAGAATCCAGACTGTCCGGCGCATTTCTGCGAACACCCGTTCCGGGCCAGGATGGCGGAGCCTGCTGTCGTAGTCTTGGATCAGCAGCTGGGTTGCTGGATGCTTGGGGTCGAGGACGATGGGGTGCATAGTTGAATACTCTAGCCCCTCGGCTCTCCGCAGCCGTCCTCCAACTCTGATGAGTTCCGCTTCTGGGTCGAACTCGGGTGCTAAGGTAAGTAGCCGGCTGGATGAGGGGACAAGCTTTCCTGCTTTCAGCAAGCGATACTCGTCAGGGAAGTGCTCCAGTTGCACTGCTCGGAACAGGAGTCTCTCAGCATCTCTGTAGCATTCAGCAGAGGGTGCACCGTCCTGGTTGGCCGCCCCGTGCAAGGACTGTGCAGTTGCATCGAGGAGATCCTGCCAGCTCTTGTACTGATTAGCATCAGGTATTGGTTGATTGTATTCCACAGTGGCTAGGCCGCAGTACGTAGGCTTCCTGAGTTCCCCAGTATCATCTTCTGCGGCTAAGAGTGGTTTGACTGGCCACTCCTCCGGTGGCTGAAGAAGGAATGGTGGACCCTGGCTCCATCTGTTAGGCGCTGCAAGCTCGGCCAATGACTTTCCTCTTGTCAGGTCATCGGCGGGATTCCGCACTGAATCCACATAGCGCCAGGACTCCAGACTGGTGAGCTCCTGGATCTCTGAGACTCGGGTTCCCACAAAGACCTTGAATCGACATGACTCGGACTGTAGCCATGTCAAGACCGTTGTGGAGTCAGACCATAGCACTGTCTCTCTTATGGGGAGTGTGAGCTCTTCCTGTAGCAGCTTAGCCAGTTGAGCTCCGACGACAGCAGAGCACAGCTCTAGGCGTGGCATAGAGTGTTGCTTCTTCGGTGCTACCCTCGATCTGGCCATCAGGAAGGAAAGAGCCACTCTGCCCTCTGGATCTTGTGACCTCAAGTATGACACAGAGCCGTACGCTTGCTCCGAAGCATCACAGAACACATGCAGGTCCCGCACTACATCTGGGTGATCCATCTCTGCTGGCACGTAGCACCTTGGGAGGACGATCAGTGAGAGGGAAGGGAGCTCGCTCACCCATTTGTTCCAGGCTTGAAGCAGCTCGTCAGGGAACAGAGGGTCATCCCACTGCCGTTTCTTGTCCCACAATCTCTGGACTAGTACCTTAGCTCGAGTAGTGAATGGTAGGATGTACCCAAGCGGGTCGTACTGGCTGGCCAGGACCCGGTACACCTGCCGCAGAGTCGGTGCTTCTTCCTTTGTAGGCCTGTGCTTGTAGCCAAGTACGTCTGTGTGGCAATCCCACCGCAGCCCCAGGGTGGACTCATTCACCTCCATGCTTTCCTTGGCAAGCCAGAGCTCAACATTGTCGGAGCGGGCCTCTGTAGGCAGGTGTTCAATGACACTGGGCAAATTTGCTAGCCCACTGGCGTATCTCAAACCCTCCCTCCGAGAGCACAGACCGCAGCTTGTCGATGAGGTGTTTGGCTTCGCCCTGGGTTTGTGTGCTGTGAAGGCAGTTGTCGACATAGAAGTCCCTTTCCACGCACGACCTCACGTCCTCGCCCGCTGCACAGTGGTCGGTCATGTGCCTTTGAAGGGCGAAGGTGGCACAGCAGGGACTACAGGTTGTTCCAAAGGGCAACACCTGCCACTCGTAGATGGTTGGGGGGCACTCTGTCTTCCCATCTCTCCACACGAAGCGAAGCAGAGGCCGGTCTTCAGGGAGAAGGCGCACCTGATGGAACATACCTTTTATGTCCCCGCTGATGCCAATGGCGTGCTGGCGGAACCGGAGTAGCACTCCTAGCAGTGAGGGCCCCAGCGTTGGTCCAGGTAGCAGCATCTCGTTGAGTGACAGGCCTTTGTGCTGGAATGAACAATTGAACACAACTCGATGCTTGCCGTTGTGTTCAACCATGTGGTGGGGTATGAACCAAGACTCTGCGTCATGCTCCAAGTCAATGCTGTGACGCTGCACCACATAGCCGCTGTCGACTAACTTCTGGATCTCGGCACTGTATATCTGAGCCCTCTCAGGAGTCTTGACCAGTCGCCTCTCTGTACTCCGGAGCAGAGGCATCACTGCATCCACTGAGGCTTGAAGAGTAGGCATGCCTTTCTTCCTCAGCAAGGGTGTGGCGTAGCGCAGAGTGCCTGCGATGTCGATACGCACGGTCTTGCTTTCCAGGAGTGCGATGGCTGCCTGATCTTCTCTGGACCGGGTGACCAACTTGGGATTCCGTGGTGGCAGGACATCTAACTGCCATAGCTTCTCCACGTTCCTCTGTAGCTCAGCTGCTATGGGATCCACGGATGTGAACTGGCAACTTGTTGGCCTCAGCCTCTGGTCCAAGTCACTTGTTGGTCCTTGTAACACCCACCCGAGTCTGGACTTAACTGCGGCAGGCCCTCCTGGAGGTCCCAGCCTCACTGGCTCAATAGGCGTGATGAGGTGGGGATGGTCTGCACCAATCAGCAGAAGAGGGCTGGCATGGGTGAAGGACTGGATGGGCACACTCTCCAGGTGCCTGTATTTCCTCTTCAAAGACTCCATAGGGTAGGAGTGAGAGGACAGTCCAAAGGCTTTGGCTGTGAAGGCCTGCTTTATCTGAAAGCGCTTCTTAGGCCAAGCTGTTGACGAGACAGTGAACGAGACACATGCACCATGGAGAGTTTGAATGTCTTGCCTGATGGTCCTCAATGCCAGGTCTTCAGGGCTGCCCTGCAGTCCAAGCTTCTCTGCTGCTTCTGCGAGAAGGATGGTCCGTTCAGAACCATCATCAAGAACTGCATACGTGTCGAGTTTGCGGCTGCCATGCTGAAGTCGCACCTTAATGACCTTCAGAAGAACTCTCTGGTTGTCTCTAGGTTGATCCAGGTACAGGGTCTCCGTTGTAGCAGTAGGCACCGTGTCAGCCTTCTTTGATGACCTCTGGTTCACCTCATGGAGCACTTGAAGGTGGATGTTCTGACAGAGGCCGCATGGCTTCTTCAAAGTGCATTGTGCTGCTTGGTGGGCCCTACCACAGCGCCAACACCTGTGCTTATCCCGGATCCACTGGATTCTTTGGTCTGTGTTGAGACCCTGGAACTTCGCACACTTGCTAAGAAAATGTTCTTCATTGTCGCAGTAGGGACAATAAGCCTTGAACTTGCCATTCTTAGCCTTGGCTGATGTGCTACTTTGCTCAGCGGGTGCCTTGCCGGTGGTGTCCTTTCCACTGTGCAGGACGGTGGTAGACTTGCTGGATCGGGGGTCCTTCTTCCGATCTGCCTTGCGAGTCTGCTGCTCTTTGCTGGCTGCGCTGCTGAGCACCCCTTCTGGGTCTTGGTACCAGACTTCCATCCGCAGCCACTCCGCTAGCTCCCACAGGGTGTGAACATTGCCAGGTTTGTAGTGCATCTGCCGTTTGAACGTTGCCCTTAGCTCTGGAGGCAACTTGCTGAGTAGACGGGCTACATGGGATCCACAATAAAGCTCAGCTTCACCTTCTGGACCCAACGTCTTCAGCATACCCACCAATGAACTGATTTGGAGGGCAAATCGCTCGAATGAGGCAAAGTCACCTCGGCGGACGTCAGGAGCATCCATGACCTTGGCTATGTTGTTCAAAGCGAGCTGGTGGGGTTGCCCATACTTCTCCGTCAACGCCGCCATGGTGTGGGTGTACGGAGTGGGCGAATGCAGATACGAATCTGCTACTAGGCGGGCTTCTTCCAGCAGCAGATGATCCCTCAAGATCTGGTAGCAGAACAGCTCTGTGCTGTTGGCAGGAAGAAGATTCTCCAATGATATCTTGAGCTGAAGAAACTCACTGGGGTCTTTATGGACGAAGTCGGGAATGGACGGCTTTGGTCCCTTGTAGGTGAGTTCCCTTGTCTGCACTCCCAAAGGCAACTGCTGGCGCTGAAGTGCAGGAGGGTTTGGCTGCAGTGGAGCTTGCCTGCCGAATAAGGGTACTGGAGGTGGCCGTCCAGCATATGTGGAGTATGCTGGCTGCTGAAACTGGGAATGAACTGGTTGAGCAGCTGCTCCAGCTGCAGTCCTGAACTGTTGGTAACTGGGACCAGAGCTTGCCGGCAAACTACTCTGAGGCGGCAGCGGGAGGGACTGCGGCACAGGTTGAGCCGTCACTTGCTGTGGTGCGATAACCTGAGGTAGAGATGCAGTCAACTGTGCTTGTGGCAGTGAGATAGCATTCACCGTCGGGACGACTGCTGGGGCAGGAGAATGATGCACTGGCGCCAGCTGTGGCTGTGATCTGGTATCCTGCACCACGGCTCTAGGAGGCTGCACTGGTGAGAGTGCGTGAATTTTGTCCTTCACCATCTGTAGCTCGCTCATCACCTTTTCCAAGTATGCCATCACTGGATTGGATAGTGAGTCTGATTGGGCAGCAGTAGAGTCAGGTGCCTGAGACGGTTGCCCATGCTGAGGGTGCTGCGGTGGCTGACTCACCTGGTTCACTGATGGCGACTGAAGGTGATTTTCTGTAGACGGTGGGGGGTGAGGCTGGATGGCGTCAGACTGGATAGGAGGCTGAGGTACAGTGCTTGGCATATTGACAATGACCGTTGGTGACTGAGGTAGAACTGGCGGCGGAGCGTCGATGTCTATCAACAAGGTGTCGTCAGTCTCAAATGCGGAGGCGTGATGACGGGGTGAGCTGAGGGACTGTAGTTCAGCTATCCGTCGTGGGGTCACACTCGCTGGACTTAGCAGTTCTACTTCTTTGTCTTCTATTACCTGGTCACTCTGGAATACGTCATTGCTGCTACTTACAGCGTGTTGTCTCAGACTCTGGCGGAGCTGACGAACAAGGCGAATGTCTTGACCAGCTCCTATTGCTCCTAACTCAGTGATTAGCTTATCCAACTCCTCACGAAGCATCAGGGGGTTAGAGGTTTCTGGCGATGGTG
>NC_085878.1:31795499-31800499 GCF_034702125.1 Engraulis encrasicolus
AAAAGACCGGACCCCCTGCGGAGTGATATGAAACATTCGCTTTAGCCACTGACTTGTATACAAGCCAGTGGCTTTAGCAGTGAACGTCTTGTTGCCATTGACAGCGGTAGCCAGGACAACGGGTGCTGTCTATCACAGCAGCTGATTAGAGTCTTGTTGAAAAGTCGCTTTAGCAGTGAAAAGTCTTGTTGCCATTGACAGCGGTCTGTTATAGACCAACCCGTCCGTTATCGAAAAATAACAGACGTCCGAACGTTGGGGAGCCCCGTTGAAATGAATGGAGCATTCGGCAGATGACGTCACAACCATATATTACTATGACATAATAGAGGGCCTTTAGTGATGCATTATGACACAGTCATTACCATTCTGCTAGCAGCCGTGTTTTAGTAAAGGCTTAAAATGTCACATTTGACATGCACTACACATGGAACATGTATTAATTCATACTTCTATATCAATAGTCAATGTAACCCTGTCAAACATTTTACAAACGATTAAAGATTGACACATACAAAGTGCTATATCCTGTTAAATATATGTTGGAAATTATTTCAATACATTATATTGAGCTAATCACTAAAATGCAATTTCGCTAAGTGAAGGCCCACCAGAACAGAGCAGAGGGCTTCACAGCTGGCAGGGCACTCTGGGATATGTAGGCAAATAAATGACTGGTGAAAGCTGTCAGGGCACTCTGGGATATGTAGGCTAATAAATGACTTGGAGGTCTTGGTAATGGCAGCAGTCTAGCATGGGAATTCATATCTTCTTGGAGAAGCATGTCTCTTGTTGAAAAATACTCATAACTGTTTTGGAATTTGTAGGTTTCGGATTGCTATTGCCTAGCCCATTTTCATGGGTGTAATTTTAGGTGTGGATGATGGGAAGATGTCCACTCCATACCACTTTTGAGATGAACCTAGCTTGTCCCCCACCACTTTGTCACAGATATATTGGAAAAATAGCATGCCCAGACAATTTGCCATAGTAATGTCCCCACCACTTTCCAAGACAAGCCTACCCCTTTCCCCATTTTACGACTCATGCAGGCGAATGACTTAGCAATAGCAGAGATGAGATAGCATGCATTCAGCAGGAAGGTGGGATGCATTGTCCTTCCGAAATCAGATGGTAGACAGCAAATAAGATACATTTTTAAGAACGATGGACTGTTTCTTTCACTTCATTCACCTTTATAGTGACCACTACCCCCTGCACTCACCATCCACAAAAGGGGCCGACCAGTCGAAGGACAAAGGAAGACTGCAGTAGAGTCTCATTGTTCATTACTCCGTCCATTCCACAGAGCGATGACCAGCCGCTGGACAATGGAAGAGTGCTGTACAGTCTGACTTATCACTGAATAGGGTTTCTTACACATCCTGACACCCCACAAATGGATGTCAGTGTCACAACACTGATGGGCTGAAAGACTGCTAGGTAAGGCCATTTTCCCCCAATTCACTCCCAATGGTTCTCCAATGAACAACAAATCCTACCTTGATTGTCTCAAAAGAAGAGACAAGGTAAGTTAAATACAAAGGCTGTTTGAGTGTAATTGGCACATCACAGTTTGACATCTGAAGACACTCAGGTTAGGATAGCCTGTCAGACGCAGACAACACCAATATTTTACTTTTTTTTTTTGTATTTTGTAATTACTTCTTATTGTTGCTGAGAATGTGAAACCATAGTACGATACTGTGGTTTATCTAATTTTTTTGAAGGCTATTGTTCATTATCTCCTTTAGTCTAAAAATCCAACAAACTAATTTCACATAATGTTGCCTACAGTGCTTATATTAAGGATTTGTAATAGTATCATCAAAGTAGGCCTATATACAGGAGCATCAACTGACCAGTTATACTACCTAGACTTTGATTACATTTGAATCATAGCCTATATTTGTGTTGATAACACATAACAGCTTCTACAACCAACAAGCACTAAGTTACACTGTCCCGGGAAGCCAATTAAGGTTGGCAGAAGATTAGATTTCGGGTTTGTAACCCAACAGATAATAAGAGACATTTATCGGCTAGAGACGTGTGGCCAAATCTCCTCAAGTGAAATGTTGGCCCGCTGTCAATAATTGGAATAATAACCGTGACAGAAAAACACATCTGTGATATAAGCTTCTGCTCTAAACACATGGGGAGAATCAATAAAGCCTCCTTAGACAGCCAGAAGAGAGAGATTGTCTGATGCCATCTCCAGACAACAAAGAACCGTCTGCCGACTATGGAGTAGTAGACTACACGTGTGTGGAAAGCTCTGAAAAACATGCATAAGCACAGAGAGCAAGAGAGAGACAGAGAGAGGGAGAGAGGGAGAGAGAGAGAGAGAGACAGACAGCCACCACACACACACACACACACACACGCACACACGCACACACGCACACACGCACACACACACACACACACACACACACACACACACACACACACACACACACACACACACACACACACACACACACACACACACACACATGTTCATATCCTGTACTGTCATGTATTCTTCCAGTACACACTGTTATGCTTCAGTAGCGGCTGAACATAAAGCAACATGAGTATGATGTAACGCATTCTTTACTGACATACTACATTACATTACATTTTTAGACATCACTATGATTATCTATCTTACAGCAACATTGTGGAGTAGGGCAGGGGAAAAAAACGATATTCGATAACAGCATGCAATACCTCGATACAGATATTTAAACGATATTTAGAAATATAGCCAAGTGTTTTTCTTGTCACTAATTTGACGTTCTGTGTTGGGTCGATGATGGCTTTGGTCATGACGGGCTTCTTGCACATTTGTTGACATTCAGCAAGTGATTGGACTGCATAGAAATCTTTTATATGTTCGCGATAATCAAGTCCTTTTCGTGATACACATATCGCCACTCTTGATATCGCGATTTCGATACATTTATTGTGCAGCTCTAATTATTTATGAGGTTAATATATTTCCCTTTTGGAATGTAGGCTACTGAAACCAGGACAATGGCAATAACTGCAGTTGTCAAGTGTCAGTCTCAGACAGGGTTACACATGGCTTCTGGTGACACAGAGAACTGCAGTGACAAAGCAAAGCCACCCAGCAGAACACGGAGCTCTCTGACATCACCCTGGGCAAGGCCCAACCAGGGAAGCTGGTGGTGAGGGGGCAAAGGAGTCAGTTGTCTCCTGGGGGGGGGGGGGGGGGGGGGTATGGAGACACCCAAGACACCCACCAAGTAGCATCTCTCCCTCTCCTGGCAGCCAGGGGAGCATTGTGTTAGCCGAGAGAGAGAGAGAGAGAGAGAGAGAGAGAGAGAGAGAGAGAGAAAGAGAGAGAGACAGGCAGAGAGAAAGAGAGAGAGACAGACAGACAGAGAGAGAGAGAGAGAGAGAGAGAGAGAGAGAGAGAGAGAGACAGACAGACAGACAGACAGACAGACAGACAGACAGACAGACAGACAGACAGACAGACAGACAAACAGACAGTCACTCTGCTGTGACCAGCAGGGGTACAGTATACAACATGCATACACACACACACACACACACACACACACACACACACACACACACACACACACACACACACACACACACACACACACACACACACACACACACACACACACACACACACTGTACCCATGAGCCTCTGCTCTGCTCCATGACGAGGGTGTCTAATTAAAAGTCTGCAACAAGACACTCCGCTCCACTCCACCCCTCTCTACACGGCGTGCTGCTCAGCGCGCTGAGGCCTGGCCGGGCCTGGACCCGCTTGATCAGCGCAACACCCAACAATTAAGCCCTCCACCCCACCCCACCCGACCCACCCCATCCCACCCGACCCACCCCATCCCACCCCATCCCGCCACCCAGCCAGCCATCCAGCCAACCCCCCTTGCCAAGACCTCTGCATTATTGATGGAGCAGAACGCTTCATTAGAACTCTTTACACAGCGCCGGAACAAGAACAGCGAGTCCATTGTCATTAAACACCACTTAAACCGTGTCAAAACAGGCCAGCTGGACGGGCCTCCCAGAAACATCCGGGTTACGGCGCAGGGGACCTCACCCCGCCGCCACTGCTGCATGCTGTTGCTGAACAGGAAATGGTCAAGAGTGACGATGGCACAGCAGTATAATATACGAGAGGGATAGAGATAGATTGATATGGAGACAGAGAGAGAGAGAGGGGGGGGGGGAGAAAAAGAGAGAGAGGGGGAGAGGGAGACAGAAAGAGAGAAAGAGAGAGAGAGAATGATAGAGAGAATAAAGGGAGGAAAAGATAGCAAGACAGAGGGATAGAGAGGTTAAGAATTAGAGAGATAGAGGGAGAGAGGGAGAGAATAAATGATTAAATGATCAAATGATCAGAAGAGCAAAGAAAGCAATGATCAGTTCCATATGGGGATGGAATATTCCAATTTCAAACAGATTGGTGGGTAGTATTCGGTTTGCACACAAATCATCTCTTTATTCATTCTGAATGGAAAGTTCCAGGAATGTTCCAGTTGCACAACACTGTTCCACTGGTGTTAATTGAATATTCTGGATTTTTTTGAACGAAATACTGACAATATTCTGAATATACAGAATAATCTGTAACTGTGCTCACAGCGAGAAAGAGGGAGTAAGAGGGAGAGAGAGAGGGGAAAAAGATGATGGAAGTCCAACTGTGGAAATGGATTTTACATGTAATGCTTAAAGAACATAAGCATATAATAAGGAGGGATGCCACGTTCACAACTCAACCGCAGCTATGGCAAATCTACCATGTGATGAGAGCAAGAGTGTTTGAAATTATAACAATCCCCGACCAGGAAATATGTCCTTTACATCAAAGCCCTGCTCTGTTTTAGTGGGGAGGGGGAGGCAGGGGGGCCCACCAGCCCGCCCCTCTGTAAACTGTGTAGGCAGGGCCGGATTAATGCACAGGCTGGATATGGCTGCAGCCGACGGGCCCCCACCTGCCAGGGGGGCCC
>NC_085878.1:31802999-31810499 GCF_034702125.1 Engraulis encrasicolus
CGCCCTTTTGGAAAATCATTACATCGGTTTATTTCTCATTGAACTTTTAAAGTAGCAACTTAATTTTAACATATGTTAAACTGTAGGGAAAGAGATAAACATTTCAGCAGTGGAAGAATTTTACGTGGATTTAAACAAAAATAGGCGTGTGCATAAATATGGGCACCCCAAAGAAGGTATACCATTAATATGAAGTAGAGCTCACCTTTGCAGCACAAACTGGTTTTACTGACTTTGGAATCCCTTCAGTCACCAAGACAGACATGATTGGTCATTAAAATGTTATTTATCATACAAAATAGCAGACGAGGCCTGTCCTAAGTTCTGTCTTGGAGAGTGGAATATGGTGGGCTCTGAACAAACTGTAGTTTGTTGAAAAATAGTTAAAGGGGCATGGCTAAATGATAGTAAGATTGGCAACAGGCACGCTACAGATCACCTCCATAGAATTACAAGACCATAGCTGCTGATAGTGCAGACTTAGACATGGCAAAAGCTCATTGGATGGGTGATGCATAAAAAGGCTTTCCTGTGTATCCATCTGAAATAAGTTGTTAAACTTATGCAGAAAGCTTGTCTGGACAAGCTAAAAGCATTTTGGTAAATCATAGTGTGATCAGATGAGGCTGAGTTAGAGGTATTTGACCTTAACAATGGGAGGTGGATATGCAAAAAATGCACCCATCAATTCTATGACCTCTGGTCTAAAACACACCCTACTATAGGTCTGCGTGGATAGTATACACACTGTAAAACTTATTACAGTTAAGGGCCTCACTAATTCTTTTCAAATAGCATATTTTTCAAAAGAATGTTCAAGTGTCAGTCACAAAATTAGAGCTGAGCAGAGTTTGGACTTTCCAGCAGGACAGAGTTTGCACTGCACTGATCAAAATTCAACAATGAGTTGAAAAATAGTTGCAAAATAACAAGTACAATGTCTTGAAATGGTCATACCAATCGTGAGATATCACTATCATTGAAAAATAATGAATTTATTTGAACCAGGTTGTCTAACTAAGACAGATGAGTAACCTGACTGAATTAGAGGGGTTCTGGATAGAAAAATTGGCAACTATTCAGTAGCACCAGGCAGTTGGAACTTGTCTTTTTGTATAGCAAGTATCCAGAGGCCATTAGATCAGCAAAGGTGAGCTCTACTTCATATTAATCGTATAACTCCTTTGGGGTGCCCATATTTATGCACACGTAAATTTTTGTTTAAAACCACAGAAAATTCTTTCTATAACACCTATGAAAATTCTTCCACTGCTGAAATGTTTCTCTTTCCCTACAGTTTAATATATGCTAAAAGGAAGTTGCTACTTTAAAAGCTCAACGAGAAATAAACCGATGTAATGATTTTCCAAAAAGGTGCCCAAACTTTCTGATGGCACTGTATCTATCTATTAGTGGAGAGAGTGTAGGAACACTGCTTAGCAAAAGTGAAGCATTGAAGTCCCGCAAAGGGTCAGGTATACAAGGTTTGTGGTAATTAAATTATTGTGTTTCTTAAAAAAAACAACACTTTTTTGCTTCAGAAAAATCAAGGCAAACACGACACAGTGTGTTACTACGGTATGACTGGCGTACACACCTAGCATTTATTTTGTGTGCATGTGTGTGTGTGTGTGTGTGTGTGTGTGTGTGTGTGTGTGTGTGCACGTGTGTGCGCACGTGCGTGCGTGCGCGTGTGCGTGCTGGTGCAGGTGTGTGATTGTGAACTGCTGGAAGGGTGATTGTACTCGTATATGTTTAATGTGCAATAAAGTGTATTAGGTTTTTGTGCATTTTTGTATTTATGCAAACTGACAGACACCTTAATTTCCTTCGGGATTAATTAAAGTACTCTACTTTAAAGGACAAGTGCACTATTTTGAACATTAAGCCCATTTTCTGAGTTGTCTGTGATGTCTTAGAGCCCCCCTCACCGTGTTTTGATGTTTGCTGCTGTTTCCATTATTTGACTAATTTGGATTTTGTCTCAATTGGTTTTACAATGGCCGTCTATATGGGCATGTCCAAATATGTTGTTAAAAACCACCCTAAACATTTGTTTTCAAAAGTATGAATCTCACTAAGTGGTTGGGGGCATTCCCTAACAAGTTTGAAGAAGATATGGCTTCTGCTATTTTTTAATTGCCATTTTGTGAATGAAAAAAAAGCAATTTACAAAATTCTGCATAATACACGACAGAATCCAGGTTTGGCTACAAAAATTGTTACGGAATACCAGCGAATGCCCCAGAACACTTGGTGAGTTGCATATTCTTGAAAACAAATGTTTAGTGTGGTTTTAAGAACTGATTTTGACATTCCCATTGATGGCCATTCTAAACCAGGTTGAGAAAAAATACAAATTAACCAAATAACAGAGACAGCAGCATGAAATAAACGGTGAGGGGGACTCTAAAGCATTGCGGACAATTCAGTAAAGGGGCTTAATGCTCAGCATAGTGCACTTGTCCTTTGAACTTTGATTTAGCAACCGTGTAAAGGTACTGGAGTCCCAGGAGGTCAAAGGTGACGTACACAAGGTTTTTGTGTACAAAATATTTATTTTATTGTGTATTTATTTAATTTCAATAATAAAACTAGAAATGCACTCAGAGAGTGCAGACCTCCAACGCAACTGTTTGATAGAACATGTGACTATGTCACACCCTACTATTTTCTTCTTTTTGTGGAGTTAGAAACTGGAATGTCAAAATTCGCTCTATTGCACAATGGGAAAGAATCTTTAAAAAAAATCCTGATCATGATCATCATCCGGATCACCACCAAAATTGAATCACTTGTTCCTTTTGTCATTTCCAACAACTCCACAAAGTTTCATCCAAATCCGTTCATAACTTTTTTGGTTATCCTCCTTGGCGGAGGTAAAAAGAGACAAAGAAGCACAATATGCTTAACATTTTCATTTCAACTTACCTGAAACGAAGCACTTAACAATTTCAGACATTCTCCTTAAAAATAAAATGCAGTCCTGAATTAGGAATCACTAAGACATGGAACGACCTGTTGTGAGTTCAAACTATACATATACAAATGTATGCCGTTTACATTATTGTATTACAAAACTATAATAAAAAGAGATATTAAATGCAATGGGCAGAGTTTTGCTGTCTCCACCGGCTTCATCATGAGGTGTGTTTCTCTATTATCGTCTGTGTCAATAGATAATGGATAGGCTGGAATGATTAATGCTTGTTGTTAAAAGAGAGAGTGCTTTTCTTCATGCATTGAAGTAATTTTTTAGCAAAGCTGAGATGTGTGTTTGCTTGAGGTTGTGCGTGCGTCTTTAGACATGTGTGTATGTGGGCGCATGCACGTGTGTGTGCGTGTGTGCGTGTGTATGTGGGCGCATGCACGTGTGTGTGCGTGTGTGCGTGCACACGCGAGAGCGTGAGCGTCAGAGTGAGCGTGTGTCTGGAAAATGAGGGTGTTTACCCTCCTTCTATCATTTCTCACCCCAAAGGGATACAGCGGAGAGAGAGAGAGAGAGAGAGAGAGAGAGAGAGAGAGAGAGAGAGAGAGAGAGAGAGAGAAAGAGAGCGACAGAGAAAAAGAAAAAGACAGAGAGACAGAGAGAGCAAAGGTAAAAAAAATAAAAAAATAGGTGAGTGATATAATTCTTCCATCACCAGTCGGCGATGCATTACCGAGGATGTACAGCAAATTACACCCAGTGTCCATTAGTCCCTTTCAGGGTTAATATTGATGCAGATATCATTCCTACCCGCCGTGTCATTTATTTGACATACTATGTGCACCAGCAGCTCCGGCAGTGAATCAAATCAATTGATAGAGCAGTTAGACCGGGCCGGGTGCGGCAGGGCCGGGTAGCAGGGGCAGGGGCGGGTAGCAGGGCGTCCATGCTGCGGGGCGGGACAAAATCAGCTGAAAGCCCCCCCCTCCCCCCACTATGCTACATACATACAATACATACAATGTAGTAATGAGGACCCAATTCTGGGGGCCCTCCTCTCCCTGGGCGCCGGGGACAACTGACCCCTTTGTCTTCCTGTCGGCTCCCCTGGTCGTCCATACCGCGGTGCAGCACCGCGTACGCTGGCTGGCTGGCTGGCTGGCTGGCTGATGGGGCCCTGTGAGGGAGGGAGAGGGAGAGGGAGAGGGAGAGGGAGAGGGAGAGGGAGAGGGAGAGGGAGAGGGAGGGAGGGAGGGGGTGAGAGGCGCTGAGCGAGCATGAAATATTATGGAGATTGTTCTTTAAAGTGATCTCTTTATCATCATTTGTCTGAAGCGCCGGGTGATGCTATCCTGCTGCCTGCCGCTGCTACTGCTGCTGAGGCTGCCGCTGTCTTGCCTTGCCTTGCCTTGCCTCCCCTCCTGGGCACCGGCTGTCATAACTCAATCAGCCGGATAATGTGTGGCACGTGTGGCGTGTTGCCGTGGCCGGGTCGCCTGCTGGGAGTGGAGAGGAGTGGAGTGGAGTGGAGTCTCGGGGCAGAGCTGATGGGGGGCTGAAGGAGGGGGGAGAGGAGAGGAGTGGAGTCTCGGGGCAGAGCTGATGGGGGAGAGAAGGAGAGAGGAGAGGAGAGGAGAGGAGTGGAGTCTCGGGCAGAGCTGATGGGGGGGTGAAGGAGGGGGGAGAGGAGTGGAGTGGAGTGGAGTCTCGGGGCAGAGCTGATGGGGGGCTGAAGGAGGGGGGAGAGGAGAGGAGTGGAGTGGAGTCTCGGGGCAGAGCTGATGGGGGGTGAAGGAGGGGGGAGAGGAGAGGAGAGGAGTGGAGTCTCGGGGCAGAGCTGATGGGGGGCTGAAGGAGGGGGGAGAGGAGAGGAGAGGAGTGGAGTCTCGGGGCAGAGCTGATGGGGGGCTGAAGGAGGGGGGAGAGGGGAGGAGTGGAGTGGAGTCTCGGGGAAGAGAGGATGGAGGGATGAAGGAGGGAGGAGAGGAGTGGAGTGGAGTGGAGTCTCGGGGCAGAGCTGATGGGGGGCTGAAGGAGGGGGGAGAGGAGAGGAGTGGAGTGGAGTCTCGGGGCAGAGCTGATGGGGGGCTGAAGGAGGGGGGAGAGGAGAGGAGTGGAGTGGAGTCTCGGGGCAGAGCTGATGGAGAGGTGGAGGAGGGGGGAGAGGAGAGGAGTGGAGTGGAGTCTCGGGCAGAGCTGGTGGTGGTGGTGGTGGAGGGGAGAGGAGAGGAGTGGAGTGGAGGAAGAGCTGGTGGGGGGGGGAAGGAGGGGTGGGGGTGAGGGTTGTGGGGTAAGAGGGTGGCTTGCGGGGTGTCAATTCTTCAACCACATACTGCCCAACATCCCCCCCCCACACACACACACACACACACACACACACACCAAGACACCCCAACCTCCCCACTCAGCCTTCGCAACAGACAACAGACTCAATACAAGCACAAACACACACTCACGGGTGTACGTACACGCACACACACACACACACACACACACACACACACACACACACACACACACACACACACACACACACACACACACACACACACACACACACACACACACACACGCACACAGGCACACACACACACACACGCACGCACACATGCACACACACACCCATGCACATGTGTGCGCACACAGACACACACACACACACACACACACACACACACACACACACACACACACACACACACACACACACACACACACACACACAACACACACACACACACACACACACACACACACACACACACACACACACACACACACACACACACACACACACACACACACACACACACAAACAGAATTAACATGCTCTTTACATTTATCCGTATGCACACCGCCACCCAGGCACAGGCACCGTACGTATGTGGTGTATTTGTGAAGACGGATGTATTGGCCCCCTGCACACATGCTACGCCACCCCCTTCCAACACACACCACCATAATACACACACTAAGAACCAATAACTGCTGTCCGCCCCACACACATTATTTAATAGACTTACAGACACACACACACCCACACACACACTCACACTCACTATCCGTCCCCAGGCACAGTAACCCATCCCCCCCCCCCCCATCATCCTCATCTTCCATCTGCCCCCACCTCATCACCCCTCCGCCAGGGCCGCTTACAGCTTTGGCTGGGCCCAGGACGAAGTCATCTGAAAGGGCCCCCCACCCAATAAATACAATGTAATGAGAAACCAATTCTGCCACCCGCCACCCCCCACCCCGGTCACTGGGGCCGGGACAACTCCCCCCCCCTCCTTTGTCCCCCCCTGTCGGCTTCCCTGCCCTCCATCTACAACCCCAACCCCACCCCCGACCATCCTGGGCGCAGCTCGCCTCGCCTGTCACATTTGTCAGAGCATTTGGCACATCCGGCGAGCAGCTCATCATGTGCGCTGATGGCCCCCATCTCTCTCTCTCTCTCTCTCTCTCTCTCTCTCTCTCTCTCTCTCTCTCTCTCTCTCTCTCTCTCTCTCTCTCTCTCTCTCTGTGGCCTGGTTGTTTCTGTCAGCCTCCATGTGCCGACTCGCTAGTTTATGTCAGCCCACTACTGTATGTGCTCCCTCCTCCTCCTCCTCCTCCTCCTCCTCCTCCTCCTCCTCCTCTTCTTCTTCCCCCTCCGCCTCCTCCACTACCCCCAAGTACCGCCAGCCCAGCACACACAGACACACACACACGCACCCCACCATGGCCACCACCACTGCTGCAGCTGCTACTGCTGTTGCTGACTGCCTGGTTTCTGTCATGCTATAACTGGCCATCACTACCCTCACCCCCACACCCCTTTACCATAAATCACAGGAGCCATAGGCCGCTATTTGTTTTCTGGGCCCAGTGCAGCACAGGGCAGGCAGGGCTATTCTGCTGTGGCATGTGGGGATGGTGGTGGGGTGGTGGTGATGGTGGTATGCAGGGAAGCTGACAAGGGGGGGACAAAGGGGTCAGTTGTCCCGGGCCCAGGGAGATTGGGGGCCCATAATTGGGTCCTCATAATATTCACTGTATTGGGTGGGGGGGCCCTCCAGAGGACTTTGTCCTTTGGCCCAGCCAAAGCTGTCAGCGGCCCTGGTGGTATGTGCTTTGCTCACTTGCCTGGCTCGGGCCATTTGTTTACGGGTGCTTAAGGGGAGCTTGTGGTTAGCATCAACATAAGGGAAAGGGCCACTCTTTCTTGCTCCTAATTGCTACATGTATTATGCTGTCATGATGCAGGGCTGCTGCTGACAGTTTTGTCCAGGCCCCGAGACAAAATCATCTGATAGGGCCCCCTCAATACATACTCAATGTATACAATGTAAAGGGGACTCGAATCTGCACCACCCCCAACCCCACCCCCAAACAGACACAAGCACACACACGCGCACGTACGCATGCATGCACACACATATCACGCACGCACGTTGGCACGCATGAGTTAGGACTGGGGTAGGGCTATGTTGGTAGAGGGTTTCATCAAATAAGTTTCTCTCCTGAGCATGAACAAATGCTGCAGACTGATGAGCAATGGATCAGAGACAGGAAGTACAAGAGCATTATTA
>NC_085878.1:31815499-31822999 GCF_034702125.1 Engraulis encrasicolus
CAGCGGTT
Organism: Engraulis encrasicolus; assembly: GCF_034702125.1. Taxonomy (NCBI): domain Eukaryota; kingdom Metazoa; phylum Chordata; class Actinopteri; order Clupeiformes; family Engraulidae; genus Engraulis; species Engraulis encrasicolus. Next base: position 31,815,508 of record NC_085878.1, read on the forward strand.
GGTGGCGGCCACCAGACGGAACAGCCAGCCAATCCGCACGGCCGCAGTCATGTGCGCTCAGGCCGGGGAGTGCTCACAAAGTTAAATATAGAAAGCCATCTGGGTTGTCACAACAGATTTAATAAATTCCTCCCTAACAGTTTTTGCGTAATGCGCCCCTTGTTTTTAAAAGACCAAAAACACACCCTTTTTCTTGCTTGTTGTTTATTTTCCTCAGGCCCACTTTGTCTCGACAAAAAGCTCCGGCCCCGTCGAAATGTAGCAATGCAGCACACTTGTGTGCCGAGAACAAGCTTCAAGTGTTTAATAAACTTAATAGGCTTTCTGTCTAGGGGGGACACCTCCCACGACGCCGGCGAGAGGGAACGTGAATGGAGAAAAGCGAAGGATGGAAAAATAGCGCTGTGGCCATTACAACACCCGATGAGCAGGACCAGACTTGGGTGAGTAGGCAAAATATATATTTATAGACATTTTTTGTACGGTTAATAGTCAAGATGCTCGAAAGGAAGAACATTTTCATGCACCAACAGCCATGATGGCACAGCTGAAACTGATTTGATCCCATAACTCACTTGTATCCTCTGTAAGTTAAAACGAACAATAACATCAACAACAACAACAAAAAACAACAACACAGCCAGCTACATACAGTGTATGCGACACCAACCCCAACATCTGCACTGTGCTGAACTGGGGGAGAAATATGGCCCGGGCACTTTTGGCTTAAAGGGGCCCCTCATAATCAGCGGTGCAGAACTGACTCACTGGTGGGCCCTGCACCCTCGTGGGCCCCTATTTTCAGAAATGTTAAAAAAAGGGGGAAAAAAACGTAATTTACATTTCCGAAAATAGGGGCCCTCGAGGGTGTGGGGACAACCGGGAAATGCCCGCTATGCCAGATGGCCAGTCCAGCCCTGACTGTGCCAGAGACCTGATAAGACCAGACTCAACAGTAGAGTACACCGGTAGCAGAGAGAGTAGAGAGAGAGAGAGGTTCCATTGGCCCATTGTTTCCGGGTTCTACAATTGCAAGGGGGAGGGGGGGAAATCCCCCTTTAGGCAGACCTAAGGACTGTTCTATTCAATGCTAGGAGTATTATGACACGCCCCTTTAGGCAGACCGGAACCTGGTCATGTTAGGTGCCCATAGCAGCCTATTACATTGGCATATCTCTATATACTTAAATAATCTCTGCCGGTAGAGTAAAACAGCAGAGCTACAGTATGTCTAGACCAGGCCAGAACACACAGGCTGAATACGGCCCAGCCAGCAGTGAAACATAGGAATTGTTGGCAAATGTACAGCTTGGGAAACCAGACCCTTGTACTAAACTTGATTACATACAGAGTGTCTAGCTGTACAGCATTGAGAAACATTTGTTTCATGGAGGTGTGCAGACGTAGTGTCTGTAGACGTTTGATGATTGGACCTCTTTTTCGCTTTACTCAATACAGCATGCAATTTACATGTGCAATTAACCTAGCTATAGACCTGGGAACTGCAATTCAAATGTAGCACACAAAGCTGACGTCACTCACAAGCTCGCTTTTGGCCAACTATACACAGGTTTCCCATTTGCAAACAATCCCTAGCTGCACACCCCTGGCTGTGCACTCTTCAAATTCTGATTGTTGGAAACTAGTGAAGAGGGAGGTTGCTTGTATCCAAACTAGGCCTTTGGGGGGGGGGGTGTTGGGCTGTGTGAAAGTGTCACAAAAGCCAGAGCCATGGAAGTCAGAGTTAGGCTAATCCCACTGACCTCTGTGTTACATTTTTAAACAAAGATGGCGGCCTTTGACACACGGACTGCTATTGACATAGTTCCAAAATAGTTCCAGAACAACATGATCTCGAGAATTCTGTGCTCCTGGACACGGATATTAAGGACACGAAATCCATGTCCAGGAGCACGGATTTTGCCAAAATTCCGTGCTCCTGGACACGGAATTGTTTTCTGAGATGGACACACAGAAATACTTCTATACTCCCACAGCTCTGTTTCCACAGTCTTGTGTTCTCTCAGGATTTTTCTAATTTCAAATATTTTTTTCTCAAAAAAACATTTCTTACTGAGAGGTTAAGGTTAGGGATTGTTTTGGTCTGGGCACAGCTAGTATTCTTTCATTCATTATATATGAATTTGATAGCCTATCTACCAACTGGAAAAGGTATTTCTGAAAAATATGTCTTAAATGACAGGTTAATGTAAGGGAATGTTTTGATCAGGGCACAACTTATATTGCTATAACATTATTTTGTTTAGGATTAGCATTTGGTATGTATTTTCTAATGATAGAGTTAACACAGTGCTCTGGGAATATAGAAAGCACTTCCGTGTGCCCATCACGGAAAACAATTCTGTGTCCAGGAGCACGGAATTTTGTCAAAATCCGTGCTCCTGGACACAGATTTCGTGTCCTTAACATCCGTGTCCAGGAGCACGGACTTTTGGAGATCAGGCTGTCCAGAAAGGGAGCGTCAAACACAGAAAGTGCAGTAAAGGTAAAAGTAATTCATTTTACTACATTTTTATGTCATCTTTGCTTATCATGTAGTGGTTCCATGTTAGTCAGTAGCAAAAAGACAGCTGCTGCCAATTATTTGAATTTACGTGAATTGTCACCAATCGACTTCCTGTGGTTGTCACAACTCTAAATTCCATGGCTCTGAGAAAAGCCATGGTGTGACTGGTGGTGTGGGTGTTGGTGTGAGAGGTCTGAGAAAGCCTGATGGTTTGGCACGGTGTTATCAGGTGGAGATAAAGGGCATGGAAAGACTGAGAGTGAGAGACAGAGAGAGACGGTCAGAGGAACTTAGTCACTATCATTGTTGCTGGCGACTCTTTCTAGCTGCTGTTCTCTCTATTTCCCCTCCTAGGCCTGTCATATTCTGTGCAAAATTTTCCTTTCTTGTTATACGCTCTCCACCAAAGGCTCCAGCACTCTTCAATTCTTCTGTTTTTCAACTTAAGTTCAGCAACCTTACTTTCGTTTTGTCAAGCAATGTTTATTGGCTAAGCCAACATTGGCATCACTGTAGATCAGGGGTGGGGAACCTTTTTCATTGGAGGGGCCACTTCAAATTCCTCCAAGGGCCTTAAAAGTCCTCCGAGGGCCGCATTATGAACACAAACCAGGATTTCCCCCTGCACTTTAGGCCTAAATTGAAGGCAGCCACCTTTAAAACAGACCCCACCGTCCCTGGGTCCCCGAATATACCTTAATTGTATTGAAAATAAATGTAATTTCTAACATTCCTTTACAAAATATTTCTTATTTCATGTGGAGCTGCTTAACATTAAGATTGTATCGAGGTCCAGATAAAACGGACTCAAGGGCCGTAAACTGCCCTTGAGACATAGGCTCCCCACCCCTGCCATAGATGGACTGAGCACTGAGGATATAGCCTCTCTCCTACTCCACAAAGGTTTGGAGAAGTGCTTGAGGATGGCTTAGGATTCAGCAATACTCAACAGGCTAAATATCAGGCACATTAGACCGATGAGGTAACATCCAGTACGCACGGGTCTATAGTCTTCCCTTCCCTGCGCTTGGAACCGAAATTGGAATGGGAAACAGAGACGTTAAGGTTTAATCACAGTCTGGGCAAAAACCAATGAACACAAAGAGTAAAAATGATTTAAATGTTCAATCTCCGTGGAGAGCAACACATGCACTCTCTGTGACTGTGTACATGTTCCAAAAGAGAGAGAGAGAGAGAGAGAGAGAGAGAGAGAGAGAGAGAGAGAGAGAGAGAGAGAGAGAGAGAGAGAGAGAGAGAGAGAGAAACTCAGACCTATATTTCCCATCCTCTGGAACTGTACCATATAACTGGACCATACCATGATCTTGTTAATGAGTAACAACACGTACAATTTCCATCACTTTGCCATACGTATTAACCTGCCTGAAGAAGCTGGAAAACAGTCTCCCCCTGCTCCACCTCCTCCTCCCCCTCCTCCTCCAGGGGGAAATGAGTGCAGATGTGAGGAAGGTCAAATAAATGGCCATGATTCATCCGCAATCCTAGCCCTACATCCACTTAGCCCCGAGGTCTCTCCTTGCCAGCAGCCACCTGTTGCCTAACCCCCCCCCCCCTCCTTTTAAAGAACTCCGAGCCGCACAAGTTCTGTCATGTGGAACCTGTCTCTCGGCCCTCTCTGAGCCAAAGGCTCTCTAATGATTTAAATAAAAATTGTACACGGCCTTGGAGACGTCATTCGGCTCTCCCTTGCACACGCCCACACACACGCAACGTTGTACAATATGTGGTGTGTGTGTGCATAAGTGCGTGTATGTGTGTGTGTGAGAGAAAGAGAGGAGAGACCGTGTGTATATGTGTCTGTGTGTGTGTATGTGTGTGCGTGTGCGTGTGTCTGTGTGCATATAGTGTATGCATATAGTGGCTGCTCCAAGTAATTTGAGAGCCAGATGCTAAGTCAATCACAAGTCCACCGGCAAGCGTTACTGTACACAGCTGTACATAACTTTGGGGTGGATTCATGCAACAGTCCATTGGCTTTTATGGATTGCGCAAAAAAGTGATTTGTAACGGTGTGTAATGGGGAACGATTTTTATTCACTTTGGACTAATTTAACAATGGTAACTAATCACGACTCTTCCAGCGGGAAACCGGGAAGGAATCCGGGCAGACATACGGCCCTTTCCTGGACTTATCACGCAGAGCGTTCTCTTGTTCAACCTCCGGACCTTTGTCTCTCCTTTCTGTTCCCATCACCGCTATATTCTACCCATTCGCTATCTAGACTTCCAATTACTTAAAATGCCCTTTTGATCAAATTTAATTAAAGGCGGGCAATTACTCGGGGCGAAATTAGCAGCGTTTAAACGCGTCCATTTGCTTGATTAAAGATACATGATGAGAGTGAGGTAAGCTAAGACCAATACTTGTTGCGATGAAAGGGCAGGAGAGGAGGGAGGAGGGAGGTGGAGGGGGGAGGCGGAGAGGTATTGGGTGTCAGGTGTGGCCGGCGGAGTGGCGTGACGTGTTACAAAAAGGCCCCACAGGTGAATAAATGAAGAGCAAGTGGCGTGTGACTTCCTCAGCAGCCAGCTTGAGCCTCGGCTGGCTGGCTATCGCGTAAGGCTCACAGCTTTTTGAGCGGCCGTGTTACCGGTGCCGGAGCAATTGGGAGGGAAAGTAATCTCATCGCCCCCTGCTGGCAACGTTCCAAGCCCCTGCAACAAATGAATGGGTTTCTTCTCTGAAAAATTACATCTCGGCCCTGACGACGAAGTAGAAGTAGTGGCAGTCATATTATAGGCATGTTGGCCCGTTTTATCGAATCAGGTGGTAAAATGTTCGGTTTTTCACTGATCTGAACTGATTTTAATATTCTTTAAAAAGCTAATACAGAACTACACTGACTGGCAGGTGTGACGTGTTTACTCCATGTAATTAGCATAGCCAAATTAGCATAGCCAAACATGAGCCAGAGAGGTGGTTACTCGTCACCACAGAAGCCATCATATCTACTAGAGAAGTTAAAACCAAACCAAAATGATCGCGTGTATATATGTTTAATAAGAAGACAATGTGTAACTCACAGGATTACAAGAATGTGAAGATATGCGAAGAACTTGCGTTCATTCGCGTTCATTTGTTTCTCTGTGTTGTCAACGAGGCGCGAAGCACAGCATGCTGGGAGCTGTAGTCCGTTTCCGACCGGATTGGCACAATTTCTATTTTTCTTAAAAGGGCAAAAAATGACTTAAGCTTTTCACAGGTAGTAGTTCATCCTATTGTGTACGCTGAAAAATGTGTCTGGTGTTATAGTTCCTAGTCATATCTTTGTGGGATTTTTTTTAAAACTCGTCTATGGGAGTTTCAATAGGGTCGCCCTGGTGTTTGGAACGTAACCGCTAGGATCGCTGTTTTCCACTTTCCCTCCCAATTGCACACAGGGACCCCAGGGCAATACACTGGTGATGGGACCCCTACATACAGCCTGCCAATATAGGGTCATGAATTGTGCGTCGTGAGTGACAACGGCACTGATGTAACACCTATACATAATGAACATCATACATCTATGACACTCATGTAAGTTGGAAATGTAATGTCGAATCATATTTGAAGTATAAATGTGGTGGCCATTCTCGGAATCGAAATGCTACTCTGAGGTGATTTGCCCAGGCATCCTGCCTTGTTCTGCATACCACCATTACGGTAGAGCCCGGGGCCCTGGGGCAAACGTCCTGCTTGCCTCTCTGATAGCTCCGCACCTGCGTGTCACATAAGTCCTGACGCGCTTGTTTCAGGGGGCACGGATATACAGCCAGTCCTCTGGTTACCGCTCTGAGAAACGCACACCCGGACAGCTCCATTTCTCAGCCAACATAGAGAGGGAGAGAGAGAGAGAGAGAGAGAGAGAGAGGGAGAGAAAGAGAGGGAGAGAGAGAGAGAGAGAGAGAGAGAGAGGGAGAGAAAGAGAGAAAGATGGAAGGATTGTAGGGATGAGGCTCCAGTCTGATTCAGTTACGATTCATGCAATTAAAACGTTAATGAATCTAATATGATATGTCATAGAATGGCATGTCACCGAAACCACGTCACGCACGCACGCACGCACGCACGCACGCACGCACGCACGCACGCAGGCACACACGCAGAACAAACTGTTAAGGTCAAAGTTATGAGGGAGAGTGCTGTACGCACATTGGTTTTCTTTTCTTTCTTCCTTCAGGTTATCTTCAGTCACTTTCCATTTTGGCTGAGCATTTGTCCCACGTCAGTTAGGAATGACAAACTGCAGGTCTCTAAGCTAGTTGAACTTGTCACCAAAGGGGGAAAGTACTTGCTTGTCTCTGCTCAAGTCTCTTCCAAAATGCTGTTCTCTGTGTGTGTGTGTGTGTGTGTGTGTGTGTGTGTGTGTGTGGGGGGGGGGGGTCTGCTTTGACTGGCCTGGGAACAGGTAGCTGTCAGAACAGCAGCCAACCCCACAACACTACGCAGCAGCCAAACCCACAACATTACGCAGCAGCCAACCTCACAACACCGACCACACCGCACTTCAGTTCCCTCCACTTCCTCTCCTCTCTGCTGCCTGCCGGCTATTATTTTCACATGTCATAAAGTCCCACGATGCTCATATAATCAGTAACATTCAGCGTCGGACGGACGGCCCGCACCACCGGCACCGCGCTGCCTTCTTAGAAATAATTAGCCCAAATTGACCCCGCGCGTCTTCTCTTCCTCGAGGGGTTGGAAACCCTCTCGGCTTCCTCTGGGGTCAGTCGCGGATATGACTGATGAGCCCAGGGGGGGTTAACTATGGGTCACGCACAGCTTCCTATCTCCCTGGTTATTTATTCAGCAGAATGAGAAATTGATCACATTATTGCGTTAAGAGGGGACCTGATTCGTTATAATCAGCTGGCTATTGGCAGCTGCCTGCTATAGGCGCCAGGAGGCAGGGAGGCAGCAGTGTTGCCAGATGTGTCAGCTCAAATCCCTCCCAAAAGGTG
>NC_085878.1:31827999-31837999 GCF_034702125.1 Engraulis encrasicolus
GTGGGTGAAATTGCAACGACTAATTGAAGAGCTCCATTGCAAAACAACGTATATCCACATATCCACATTTTTGTATTGGACATTCCAGTGCATTGTATTGCCAAATGCATTTTATATGAGTTTAAAAAGTATGTTCTCAAAATATTTGAAAAGCAAGAATTCACACATAGATGATAGGACGGCGGAGCAGTAATTTCCAATAATAAAATAGAAAATGGTGGATACGTCGTTTTGCGGCGTCGTTTTAGAAGTGTATTTCTGGGACGTCCGTCTGACATCACCTTTTGGTCTATTGGTAAAACTTTTAAAAAAGCCCCTTCAAAAGCACTTTTATTAAATCTGCCACTTCATCAGCTTTTAAACAAAATGCACACAGGTTTCACGTAAAGCTGACAACGCTGTGGATAAATATTTATGTGTGTGTGTAAGTCAGAGAGGTCGTGTATGATGCACAGCTCTTGTACAGGGCTTACGCCATGTTACTGTAACAGCTGTGTAGAGTGAAATGTCACCGATTTCCCCAAAAGCCTAAAACAATTTCAAAATTCAACACATTAGGAGCTGACAAGCACAGTAAGCATTGCATGACTTTTGGCCAGTGTGTGTGTGCCAGTCTGCGGTGCAGGGCAGAAAGGACTGACTGTATTGCGGTTTGACAGTTCCTCGAGACAACTCGAACTTTGAAACTTAAGTACGTATGTTGTCTCTCCCTCCCAACACTCTCCCCCTCCTCTCTCCCTCCTGAGAGCCAGTGCGTGCAGTCCACTGCGGCAAGTGTGTGTGTGTGTGTGTGTGTGTGTGTGTGTGTGTGTGTGTGTGTGTGTGTGTGTGTGTGTGTGTGTGTGTGTGTGTGTGTGTGTGTGTGTGTGTGTGCGCGCGCGTGTGTGTGTGTATGTGTGTGTGAGAGAGAGAGAGAGAGAGAGAGAGAGAGAGAGAGAGAGAGAGAGAGAGAGAGAGAATTAGAGAGAAATAGTGTGTGTGTCAGTGTATTTGTGTGTGAGAGAGGAAGAGTGTGTGCGTTTCAGAGAGAAAGTGAGAGAGTGTATGAGAGCCAGAGAGTGCACGAGTGAGTGTGTGTGCGCGCGCAAAAAAGAGTGAGTGTGTCGTCCAGGGAAAACAGATCGGAGTGACACATTCTGCGACTGCATGAAGACTCTTGAACACTCGGGTGCCACATTCCGGCGAGTTCTTAGTGGGCCCGTGATGAGGCAGCCTTTCACGCTACGCTACTGACTTGTGGCTCATGTCAAAGGCTTCCTGCTGATGGATGAATAATCTCTTTCTCCTCTCCGAGCTTCTTTTTCTGTCTCTCCCAGCCGTTTTTCTCGACTCTCCTCTCGTCTCCTCCCCTCTCCTATCCTCTCGTCTCGTCTCCTCTCGCCTCCTCTCCCCTCTCCTCTCCTCTTCACCCCTCTACTCTCCTCTCCACTCCTTCACTTCCCACCCTCTCCTCTCCTCTCCTCTCCTCTCCTCTCCTCTCCTCTCCTATCCTCTCCACCTCTCTCCTCTCCTCTCCTCTCCTCTCCTCTCCTCTCCTCTCCTCTCCTCTCCTCTCTTCTTATCCTCCTCCNTCTCCTCTCCTCTCCTCTCATTCCCACTTCTCTGTTATCCTCTCCTCTCTTCTCCTCTCCTCTCCTCTCGTCTCCTCCCCTCTACTTCCCCTCTCCTCTCCTCTCCTCTCCTCTCCTCTCCTCTCCTCTCCTCTCCTCTCCTCTCCTCTCCACCTCTCTCCTATCCTCTCCTCTCCTCTCGTCTCGTCTTGTCTCGTCTCCTCCCCTCTCCTCTCCTCTCCTCTCCTGGATCAGCTTTTTTCTCTTCAGTTTTCCCCTTCTTTCTTTATTTTCTTTTTCCTCCGCTTGCCCTTCACCTTCTTCGATATTCCACCCTTTTGGCACGTCACTGGACTGTTCTGAAGGGCCATCGTGACTATGCATTTCTAGGCTGGAAAGAGAGAGAGAGAGAGAGAGAGAGAGAGAGAGAGAGAGAGAGAGAGAGAGAGAGAGAGAGAGAGAGAGAGAGAGAGAGAGAGAGAGAGAAGGCAAGAGGGGTCAATTTGTTCCCTCAGCACCATGCACTTGCCCTCTCTGACCCCCCACCTCACTCCACCACACCCCAACCACTACCACCACCACCACCACCACCATCCTGGCCCCTCTCTGCTTTTTCTCCCGCTGATCAATGGTGCCTGACCCACCTCGTCAAACAAGAGCACCACAAGTGGCGACCACAGTGCTGCCTGCCTGAACTGCCTGCTTGACTGACATCCAGCCTGAGGGTCGACCCCTCCAGCCCCCACCCTGCTCCACTCTGGCCCCTAAACGGCTACTTGAGCACTGGAGCACTGGAGCACTGGAGGGTAGTGGGTGGCTGATGCACTCTCAAGGTCCGGCGTTCTGTCTATGGGCTGCTTCTGTCGGCCTGAGCTACCAATAGGCTTTTAAAATACTGTAGCCTAAACGAGGGGTGGGGAACCGTTTGCGGCCCTTGATGCCGTCTTATCCGACCCCTGATATAATTATAGTGTTATGCAGTTTCACAAGAAAGGTGACATATTTTGTAAAGAAATCTTAGAAATGAAAACGGTTTCCCACCCCTGGCCTAAACACTCTTCCTAACCTTGACCCCTAGAGGTGCTGTTGTAGTGCACCATAACAGCTCTGCTTGGATTGTACTGTGTAGGGCAGTGGTGCTCAAACTGTGGTACGTGTACCAGTGGTGGTACTTGAGACATCTCTGGTGGTACTTGGAAGAATTTATTTATTTTGGTTGATCAAGTTGTTGCAGTTGAAAATGTCTCTTTGGTCGCACATTTTGTAATATATTGAATTGTATGAATCTGAAAACGTAATGCAGAATAATAGGCCTACTAGGCAAGAAAGAAATTAAAAAACAAACTTGCACTGAATGTGACCGTAGCTGTTGATGCCATTATGAACCTCTCCTGTATTGACTGGCAAAAGTGAATATGGAAGGCCTTTACTGCAATATTCTAATGTTGGTTGTTAAGGTGGTACTCGGAGAGCTCAATATTTTCTCAGGTGGTACTTCACACAAAAAGTTTGAGAACCACTGGTGTAGGGCATACTGACACAACACTGGCCCCAGCCTGGCTAACCTCTGTATCTCTCCCTCTGCCTCCCTCCCTGCCTCCACCCCCACACACCCACCCACCCCCTGCCGTCCTCCCTCCCTCCCCTCCGCCATTTACATGTTTTACAAGTGACTAACCTGTTTTCACCTGGTAAGGTCATCCCTTACTGCCGGCAATTTGTGTCTGGCTGCCCAGGGGCAGGGTCTTTGTGGGGAGACATTCTGCTGTATTTATGGTGCAGCCGGCCCAGTAAAGCTGGAGACGAGAGGGAGTCCGTCTCCATGCGAGCTGAGGGGATAAAGGGGGGATGCTATGGGGCCAAGGAAGCCGACATGGGGGACAGATGGGTCAGTCGTCCCGGGGCCCAGGGAGAGAGGGGGCCCAGAATTGGATAGTCATTACATTGTATGCATTAGGTGGGGGGGCCCTTTCAGATGACTTTGTCCTGGGCCCAGACAAAGCTGTCAGTGGCCCTGTCTATGGGGCCAGGCTCCCGCACACCGTGAGAGATGTGAACACACACACACACACACACACACACACACACACACACACACACACACACACACACACACACACACACACACACACACACACACACACACACACACACACACACACACACACACACACAGAGACTTATACACAGAGTCGCAGTCCCACAGGGACTCGCTTGATGACACAGTTAACATACTGGGTCGTCTCTAATTCCAGCCGGCCTAATTGACCACAAAACAGCTGACTGAATCTTAATATCTGCACATCCAATTTCCCCTCACCTACTCCTGGAGGAAGAGAAGCAACCAGGGAAGCTGACAGAGGGGTACAATGGAGTCAGTTGCCCCAGGCCAAGGGAGAGAGGGACCCAGTAATGGCTCCCCATTGCATTATACCTGTATGTATTAGGTGGCGGGGGCCCTTTCTGAAAACTTTGTCCCTTTGCCCGAAAAAAACTGTCAGCAGCCATGGAAGCCACACAGCAGATTTCACACAGTAATATCTCTCAGATTTCAGCAGTAACACCTCATCTTTCCTATGAAATTAATATATTTGAATTACATCAGCGTCATGACACATTACCCTTGAAATATAGCATTTCATAATCCCTGATGAAAGTACTGTACGGTAAGTAAGGCAAGGTGAACTAAAAAAACACGTTTTCAAGTCCATAACTGACTGAAAATCAGACCCTTTTCATTTAGTTGTTTGCTCACTTACTATACCAATTTTACAGCTTTTTGTCGAATTGACCCCAATAGGGTAAATACTGATGTGATATCAGCTATTCCGTCTTACAAGCACATCAGCCAGCTCTTCTTACTCGTAGGTCATCCTGGTCATTTTAATGTTAAGGCGTCTTTTCAATGAGGTAATACAGTTTCTATATCTGTCTTTAAATGAGCCAGTGATTACACACAGGCCTACTGTATCAAAGCATGTGTGATTTTCATTATGTCTAAGAGTTTAATCAATTCTTAAAGTTTCTTTTGTTTCAGACATGTAAAAGTGTTTATCTTTTACCTGACATGTGTCGACGGCAAAGTTTCACAGTCGAAACATGTCAGGGTAAAAGATAAAAACTTTTACATGTCTGAAACAAAACAACTTTCAGAATTGCATCAAAGCAGTTTTTCTGTCTTAGCCATATAGACCTATTCCAGTTATACTGAGATATGACGTCTTATCACAGTCGTTCTCAACCTTTTTTGAACAAACGCCCCCTTGGCCTTATCAGAAGCTTCCCAACGCCCCCTTACTATTAAAAAATAAAACAGACTAATGTCTCTCAATGGCAATGAAGCACCACCCCCTCTCAGCTGTATCCTTCTCAACGCCCCCTTAGAGCTCCCCAACGCCCCCTGTGGGATGGTACCGCCCCCGTTGAGAAACTACTGTAGGCCTATACCCTACTTCAGTGTTTCCCAACCGTTTTTGTGTCATGTACCCTCTAAGCCTTTTCGTTGTGCCATGAGCACCCCCAAACTCATGTTTTACAGCATCTTCTTTATTGCACTGTGACTATGCAGCATGCATTTGTTAAAATTACATTTTTCCAAGTACCCCCTGCAGTGTGCTCACGTACCCCTAGTGGTACACGTACCCCTGGTTGGGAAACACTGGCCTACTTGATAGCCTAATGGCTATTTGGATTTTAGCATTAACCTTTGTCACTTTGTGGCCATCTTGAAATGAAAACAATAATTAGTTGGAATAAATGCCAGTCAACAATGCTATTAGTAGCTAACAGTTCTTATGATTTTTTTTTCTATTTGTGGGGGTAGATAGCAGTTCATTAATTTCTTGTCTTTGGTTTTTTTTAGAATAAGAGTGATTCTACGATTCGCCTACGCTTTTGGCAAAAGCAAAATGTCAATTATCAGTATTTTTTTCAACTAAATGACCTAGATGTTTACATAGTGTATATATTTAAGTTTCCAAACAAACAAATTGCCAAGCTTAATCTTAAATCATTTGATAAATACTCTAATGAAAGCGAACATTTGCTTGATTATTTTGTCAACAGTGTTATGGACAAATACTATGTCATTTCAAACATATATAAAAATACTACAGAGTTGAAACAACATACGTTTGAAAGTGCTTATGTCCCTTAGCAATAATGTTGTCATTAATCTGTGCAACTGATATAGAAAATGTGATTGTTGAGCTTCATAAGTAGGATTTTATGATTCACTGTGATACAGACTGACACATTTTTCATTATAAATCCCTGTAACGTCTGATTTGAATTTAGTCACCCTCCTTACACAAGACTTCCTTCTCCAGAGATAATCCCTAGTGTCTGTTCATATGATTTTTCCAACACATAAGGGATCAATAGCTGAAAAACACTTTCAAAACAGTCAACCGTGTTACTCAACTGTGTTACGGTCAACAGTGCAGGGGAACAAGTCGGCACTTTTTTAGGAAAAAAAAACAGAGCAGACGAACCCATCTCCCTAGAAAACAAATTATTTTGTTTGTTTGTCTGTCAATATGGAGATAAATTGGCAAAAACATACTCCTCCTCCAGTGTCATCAGTGTTGCCAGATTGGGCTGGTTCCCGCCCAATTGGGCTGCTTAGGATGGCCGTGTGCGGGTAAAAATGGCATTTATCAGAAAAACCCGCCCACTTTTTGCCATAGAATTTTGTGCTTCTAGGCGGATTTTGAAAGATTTTTGGGCTGGAAATCATCAGCCTCATCTGGCAACCCTGACTGTCATACTTAATTGTAACACCATTGACGGTAACACCGTTGACATTTCAGCCATTTTTATGGTGTTGTGCTAACTGAGGACCTCAGAAGTTCCACCACAACACCTTAATCAATTCATGTATCTGTATGCTTTATCTGTGTTTTTCTACATGTGATTTCTAATTCAGATTCTTATGAATATGTTGATAACACAGTTGACAGGCAATTTTCCCGCTATGAGAACATGAAAAAGAATGGATTAAATTATGGAAGGATGGAGCTCAAAACTTACCAAAAAGTCTTCCCATATCCTGCCAAAGAGGTTATGACATCACGTGATGTTATTCGTATGGCCTAAGACCAAACCATTACTGATTTATGGAGGGGGTTTCAGACCGTGACACGGTTAACACAGTTTTCGTGGACACACACAAAATGGCAAATTTCATGTATAATGGAAAGGACAGTGGTCTTTCTGACAGTTTTGTCATATTGTGATGATTACTGTGAATCAACATTTGCAATCGTCTTGGGCAAAACAAGTTTCTTTACATGCTAATATGAAGACTGAATCTGATATTTGGAAAACAGGACGGCATGAAAACGCCCAAAACCAGTATTAAATATTCATTCTTGCTGAGGGAAATAATGCCATGTCTACACTTTCTGTATTATATGAAAGATAAATGTTTTCTAATGTCCAAAACATCATTGGATGCAGTTAATAGTTAGTGGAATTGGCAAATAAAATCCACGGATTTAAAAGCGTAGTCGAATTGGAGAATCACTCGTAAGCTTAATAAATCTGTGAACCAGCCAACCTAGAAAAGAATGTATATGTGAAGGAATATCAGAGAAATGACAGAGTAAAGAGAGATAGCTTAAAATAGTCTGTGGTGCTGACAATAGTCTGACAATGCTATCTTAGCATGCTAATGTTGTTAGCTTGTGAGGATCATGGCCAGACAAAGTGCGTTTTTTTGTGAACAACCTCTTTGTTTATTTATGTATTTATTAGAGATGCACCGGATCCTGATTTTTAGGATCCTGCCGGATACCGGATCTACTGCTTAAGATCCTTCCGGATCCGGAACCGAAAGGGTTGAAACACATAGCCTTCTCACACACGTGGGGCCTTTTTATTACGTTGGCTAAAAACTATTTTTTAGATTCATTGGCTTACTGCCACACTGCCTGCAACGGCCGCTTCCAAAGGGCTTTCACTCCATGCAGCGATTGGGGTTGTGACTGAAAAGCCTCGGCTACCGGATCCTGGATCCTGGAACCGGATCCGGATCCTGTGAAAAACCCTATTATCCTGCCGGATCCGGAACCGGATCTTGGATCCGGTACATCTGTAGTATTTATTCATAATGTGGAGAGTGTAGCCTACTCATCACAGTTGTTGATTATGTTCATAGACGTGTACAAGTGATTTTCGAAGAATTATTTTATTTTATTTGGTTGCCCAATCACAATGCCTCTGTTGCCCAATTTACACATTTTTACCTATTAGTCGATGTTTCAGGGGATAATATGACAACCCAATATGGTAAGCCTAACCTAATATGATAACCTAAGCTCTTTCCTAACCTACCGTAAGCATTTCCTCATTTCATATACAGTAGGCTATTCCTCACTGATAAGGCAAGCAAAATCAGCAATGCTTTGTTATACAAGACACATAGGCCTATTTTTCCAAAATAGTGACCAAATGTAGTGAGTGATGTTCACAACGATTCAGCTTGACTATTAGTATCAGTCAAATGTTAATCATGTTTACAGTATATGGCTAAGAATAATAGCCGCCACTTGTTAGAGTAACAGACATTTCTTTGTAATACACAAACACATCAGCAATGTTGGTTTCTATTTTAAGCCCCCCCTGAGGAGGAGGAGGCCTGATGTGTGAAATGATGTATTCAATCAGCGCTCATGTGTGATGTTTGCTGTGACTCCCCCCGCATGGCATGCAGGCGTGTGTGTGTGTGTGTGTGTGTGTGTGTGTGTGTGTGTGTGTGTGTGTGTGTGTGTGTGTGTGTGTGTGTGTGTGTGTGTGTGTGTGTGCGTGCGTGTGTGCGTTAGTGTGTGTGTGTGTGTGTGTGGGGGGGGGGGGGGGGGTCTGTGTGGAGGGGGGTGTGCGCGTGTGTGTGTGTGTGTGTGTGTGTGCGCGCACGCGCATGCGCGTGCGTGCATGCGTGCGTGTGTGTGTGTGTGTGCGCGCGCGCGCGTGCGTGCATGCGTGCGTGCATGCGTGTGTGTGTGTGTGTGCGCGCGCGCGCGTGTGCGTGCATGCGTGCGTTAGTGTGTGTGTGTGTGTGTGTGTGTGTGTGTGTGTGTGTGTGTGTGTGTGTGTGTGTGTGTGTGTGTGTGTGTGTGTGTGTGGAGGGGGTTGTGCATGCACGCGCATGCACGCGTGCACGCGTGTGTGTGTGTGTGAGTGTGTGTGTGTGTGTGGGGGGGTGTAATGTGTCCTGCTGCTCTGACCCACCATTAGTCATCATGGCCACTTCCGCTTCTCAACCCCTCTGGTATGCAACAGCACCACACACTCAGCTCTGACACCTATCAGGAAAAAATAACACGCCACATACATATCGCAAATCCCACTTCACTGCTGTGCACCCCACTTCCTGCTTCAGTTACCGCACCATTCCTTGACATGGGATCATGGATATTAAGTTGAAATAATAGTATAGTATAGTACAATATAGTATAGTATACTAAATTACAAAAAGGCAAAGTGCGGTAACTCTGCCAACAATGAAACTGAGAAAAGGGACTTAACATTAAGTTGGATATTGTAGTAACTGCTAATTTGGCATAGCAATACATTTTGACCATAAGGTTTTGCCACAAGACAAAGAAGGTGTTAGGAAGAGCATTTTCAGTCTAAACTTAATTTTGACAAAATATGTAGTTACTGCACTTTGCCTTTGTAAATCAGTATAGCATAGCATAGCATACGTAGTGGGGAATATCTCCTTATTTTTTTAAACACAAAGTGGACAGATAGGCCTATGATGGTCAGAAGGGGGAAATAGATGTAATGTTTCAAGAATAATTAGAGCTACAGTGTGTGTGGATATATATGTACTGTATGTGTTATGTCTGTATTTTGAGGACCCTCTCGAAAATGAGATGCCCATCTCAAGAGGCCATCCTCTAATAAAGAAATTTGAAATATAGTGCGCATCACAATGGGAAATTCGCCCCTGCTATGGTATAATGTAGCATATTACGTACGTTTACGATTGAATTGGTTCTGTTATAAAAAATTAAATTACTCATCTTTTCCCGACACCATCACAGATGTTTCCCATTTTCACAGTATTCGTGTTTTGTGAAATGTGCTGTGAATAATGACAGTGACAAAAACAACAACAACAACAGAAGTGCAAAATATCATCAGTTTCACGTCTCCTTAGAGTAATAATCAGCAGCTTTTTCTGTCAACTGCAACAAAACCCGCTATAAACAAGACTGTGAGACTTTGCACAGACATCTTTAATAAAACAGATGCTTTTTGTTTACAAAGTACAAGCATCAGATAATTTTTTTTGTGAGAGTAAAAAAGTCCAACTAAACTTTATTCACGTTTCTCCCATAGTGTCGTGAGGAATCAGATGGGTATCAGAGTCGAGTGCAGTCCCTTGACCTGTGAACAGTGGACGCGGTAGTGGCCCAAACAGGGTGGCTGACAGCTTTGAC
>NC_085878.1:31845499-31862999 GCF_034702125.1 Engraulis encrasicolus
TTGTATTGCTTGTGTGGTCAATGCTTACATATAGTATATTATGTACTTTCCTTAAATGTCAAACGAAGTTTATTACTGGAATGGACTAGGTAGATTTCTTGAGGAACATTTCACAAGGTTTTGTAGATGTTTAATATATTCTTTAAGGTAATGCATCTCATTCTACAAATAAGTCGAAGCAATTACTGCTTTTTCACAAGATCACAGTATCTGAACATTAAGATGTGCACTGTTGTCATATGGTGTGTCATGTATCAGTTATATACCCGTCTACAATGTACAACTGTCTTTTTAAAGTCATCCTATATGGTGAGATGTGGTGAAAGATAGAGATCTGGCATATCTGTGTCATAGAAGGCCTTTTGTCTGATTGTACAAAGATTGCCATCTGCCATCTGTATAGAAATAAGAGCTGCAAGACAGACCAGCTTTCAGAACACAGTAATTATGCACCTCTCACAACTTTTTAAACGTAATAATGGCAGGATTCGGTTTGAGCCTTGAGTCAGTTAGGCTATGCCCTTTATTTATTTCAAATGTGGCATGTTGCGGGTAGCACAACATATGAAATATGACTTATGAAAACGGATTACACGGGACTTAAGTTAAACCGAACGCTGACGATATTCCGCTTGAAACCAGAGAATTCTTTCTGTGCATGTGACTGTGCTCAATTTGTGTAGTGTGTTGGCCTGGTATAATTTGTGATCTGCAATGTTTCCAGTTAATTTTGATCGATTACTTCCATCATTTATCATTCATCTTCAATGTATCAAGAAATTCTGATAGAGAAGTGAAGTTTGTTGTCTTTAAGTGGAAAACCACAGAAGCTAAATCATTGCACAGTGATGGACATTTTATTAGCATACATTTACAAAGCTTGTCAGACAAACCTGATTGCTATGAACATAATATGCACTGTGATTGCAAAGTGTCATATGCTGTGGCAGTCAGATAAACATCGTGAACTAATTCAATCAATTCGTTAGCTGAATTGCTAACAATATCAACACCTTGATATTCAGGCCTTATATGTGGGCATTGTCTGTGTGAGGGGATTCCCTACAGTTTTATTTTTTTTGTTGACTATGAAAGTCATGATAGATGGACAGCTTTCTATTTTACGGTACTGGACAACAAAAAGAAAGATGATATTATGAAAAGGTCTCCTGTTCTTCATATTTAAAGGCTTCCCGGCAACTCTCTAGGTCGTCCTCAGAAGAACAGGAGACCTTCTCATAACGTTTCATCTATCTTTACATGAATATGTGTATGTAGGCTGTAAACTATTGTATTTCCTTTGTGAACTACCTCAGATGGAGATGCAGCTGTACAGCTCTGGTCCTTGTTTCCAAGTGTTCCTATACCAGCGGAACTGGCAGAGGACCTGTGGAAAAAGGTGGGCCACACCTAAATGGGAATCAAAGACAAGGTGTTGAGAAATGATAAGGTAAACACAATAATGGCTTATTGCAATGGAAAGTGTATAGATTATTCATTACTCAGTTTATACAAATTATATACATTTGATCAGAATCAAGTCTAGTTGGAGTGCTTCCTGGAACGGCTAGTTCTTAGCAAAACTGGTGCTCTTTGGTGACAGGCTTGGTTGATTTTAAAAGTTGAGGAACACCAATATACATTTTATAAACATTTTATACTATACATATTTCCTTTGCACAAAATTCGGGTGACGGTGGAAATTTCTTTTCTGTTTGTCCCTGTTTCTGTTTGTCTACAGTGCGTATTCAAATAAAACAGCTGTGTAACTACAGACACAAACAGGGTAGCGGATAACCTCAAAGCCTGGCTGTTTAGAGCTAAAGTCGAGCTGCATGCGGTGGGGCTAATGACAAAGTAGCCACGAGCGGCGGGAGCCCGAGAAGCTTCTGGAGAGAGAACGCAACAGGAAGTCCTCGCTCAGAATCTGACAGAGATACAGCTTCCTGCCGTCATGGAGACCCAGATACGCTGTTGACGACGGGATCGAATCGAACACGAGGAAGGAGAAGCCGCATGGAGGAAATGAAGTGGAGGAGGAAAAGAGGAGAGTGTGTGTGTGTGTGTGTGTGTGTGTGTGTGTGTGTGTGTGTGTGTGTGTGTGTGTGTGTGTGTGTGTGTGTGTGTGTGTGTGTGTGTGTGTGTGTGTGTGTGTGTGAGAGAGAGAGTGAGTGGTGTCTGTGTGTGTGTGTGTGAGAGAGAGAGTGAGTGGTGTGTGTGTGTGTGTGTGTGTGTGTGTGTGTGTGTGTGTGTGTGTGTGTGTGTGTGTGTGTGTGTGTGTGTGTGTGGGAGGGGGGTGGGAGGTCATTTCTCCTCCTCCAACCCACCCCACATACAACTTTCACGGCGAGCAACACACACAATTCACTTTCACAGTCCAGAGATCACAACAGGCTGCCATGTTGTTTCCAGGGAACAAATGTCTTAGCAGCTGGCGTGGTGTGAACACAGATATAATGCAGACAGGAAAGCGAGGCACTGGCTTGTGGAGCTAATTATGAGCCATAGCCGTGGGGGCAGGTTCACAAAACACCGGCTTTTTTGTAGCGTCACTCCGGGGGTACATGATTAACTTCCATTAAAGGGTTCCTCCTGGACACAGGTCAGGGTGTCTTGGCTGGTGGTATGGCTGAAAGGCCCAGACTGGGGGCAGAGGAGAGGAGAGGAGGGCGGCGGTGATGGGTGGTGGTGGTGGTGGGTGTCGGCGGAAAGGGGTGGTGGGAAACGGAGCAGCGGAAAATTCAGAGTTTCAACGGAAAGAATGGATTTGAATTGACTCCAACAGATAAGATGTTGAGTTGTTATTTTCTTTGAAGTGAGTACTTGACGAATTGTAATACTGTACAAATGCCATGCCTTACTACAAGAATGAATTCCACAACATTGAGTAATTTGCATTCTGCGCAATGAAGTGATGTCCTGTCATTTTTCACAATATGAAAATAATTCAAATGATTAGTTGTATACTTTTAATGTTAATTTATTGTACTGTCATAATACTTTGTAGGCCTACATTAAGTCTGTAAATACCTGTATGAGAGATGGGGCATAATTGTATAGCTTCTGTAAAGTCTCTTAATAAAATGTACCTTAATTATCATGATTGTTTTTTTTTTCAATTTCATGAAATTCCAAGCGTTTTCTCTTGCAATTTGCATTTGAATTGCCATTTTGTTTTGCATTTGCAAGCTTAATTCCAATTCAAGAATCACATTGGAATTTTAAAGACCATTTTCAATAAACATGTAATTCCGAATTGTGTAGGCCTACCACTCTGGTTGTCATGGTGGGTAAAGGGGGAGGTAGGTATTTGGCCAGTGTGTGTAGAGGAGGTGGTATTTGACATCCCGCAGAAACACCGGCACGATCACCACCACACGCTGATGTCATGAGGCGGGTCCATCCCAGAAACGCTCATGAGATAGGCTACATGTAAACAGAGCTTCACTGCATTCTTTCGGCTTTAATTGTCCCTCTTCCAGGCTTGTTTTCACATTCAGTTAACTTTTACGGTGTTGGTATCGCAGGGTAGAGAGAGGAGAGGCAGGTTATATGAGCCTTCTCCCCCTATGCCACGCAGGCAACATGCATACGGCTCCCTTGTCCATACGAGCTGGGAGGTGGAATTCAAACCCCAAACCCATCCACATTAAAATACCTCTGCTTTTAGGCAAACTAATTACATCTCTTTTCTCGTTCATTTTCTCTCTCTCTCTCTCTCTTCCTCTCCTTTTCTCTCTTTTCCACTTTCAACAGACTGGAGTTGGCCAATTAACCTGTTTCTCAGAAGGTCCTTCTGGTTATTATTCATGCGGTCGTGAAGTGACATTCGAAACTTCTTTGGTTGTGTGATTCAAAAATATGTTTTTTTTTCAGCAAAGTCTGGGTGAAACTTAAACTGTGGAGGATTTGTGTATTCTGCCATGCTGAACTGAAGCTTGGGGGTGTTACTTGTTACGTGTGTTCTGGAGTGGTGAAAAGAGGGAGAGAGAGAGAGAGAGAGAGAGAGAGAGAGAGAGAGAGAGAGAGAGAGAGAGAGAGAGAGAGAGAGAGAGAGAGAGAGAGAGAGAGAGTGTGTGTGTGTGTGTGTGTGTGTGTGTGTGGGGGGGTTACAGGCTAACAGTGAGCAGTCCTTTCACTGTCCATCCAACCAGGGCCTTCCTTCAGCCAGCTTGCCTGTATTTAAAAAGTTCCTTTCAGCACATCTGCCCTCTTTGTGAGGGCTTTTATTCACCTGACTTGCTGAAGAGATTCGCTTTATCTTAAAGGTCACTTCATTCAGCTGGCTACCAAACAGAATTGAATATAACCGTTCTGATCTTTCCCTTGCAGAATTCATGCTTGAATTCATTCAAATAAAACAGGGAGGTGATGGGGATGGGGGGAAGAGGGGAGGGGATGAGGGGGGAGTAGAGACTCCGGCCAGCACCAGAGCAAAGTGAAAGGGCCCAAGCCGAGCTATTGAGAATGCCCCATGTATCATACAGTTCCACTTACAACAGAACATTTTCATTTAATGACACTGAACATATTAACCTTGGTCGCCACCCAATTACTCAGAATAAGTGAATTATCCGCTCCTGAATGTAATTTGAAAATGTTGTCATGCAATACTCGGTAGAGGGAAATGGTGTGTGTGTGTGTGTGTGTGTGTGTGTGTGTGTGTGTGTGTGTGTGTGTGTGTGTGTGTGTGTGTGTGTGTGTGTGTGTGTGTGTGTGTGTGTGTGTGTGTGTGTGTGTGCGCGTGCGTGTGTGTGTGCATGTGTGCATGGAGGGGGTGTGTGATGGGGTTGTGTGTGTGTGTGTGTGTGTGTGTGTGTGTGTGTGTGTGTGTGTGTGTGTGTGTGTGTGTGTGTGTGTGTGTGTGTGTGTGTGTGTGTGTGTTTGCGTGCGTGCGTGCATGCGTGTGTGTGTAACTGACGGTGGGGTTTCTGGGGGTTCCCTTTCATTAATCCTGCTCTCATTAAAGAGCAGGCCAATGGGTTATTTCACATCCATTAGGTTTGAACAGGTGATTCCCGCTTCCCTATTCATTCACTCATTCATTCATTCACTCCCAGACCACCGAGATTCCCCCAAGCCTTAGCTGGCCTGCACCCGTTTCCACCGGCGGTTTAGAATGACACAGGCAACACCGGCGGAGGAGGAGGAGGGGGGGGGGGGGGGGCAGGGCCGGATTAAGATGGCCTGGGGCCCCTAGGCTACAGGTTGCTGTGGGGGCGCCACAGAAAGAGTGTCATAATTACGAGCTAAAAAATCAGGTTAGCACGTCTACCAACTGTACTCAACGCAATGATGGTTTTTAAATATTGCGTCTTGTCACAATTCTGCATTTTAAAAAAACTTTTAAACTCTTCAACTTGAGCAATCAGGGGCCTCCTGGCAGGTGGGGGGCTCTGGGCTGCAGCCATATCTAGCCTGTGCGTTAATCCGGCCCTGGGAGGAGGATAGGGGGGGAAAATAGACTGATTTGATGAGCTTTTTTCTTCCCAAGTCCGACCTCTTCACCACACAACCTGGCAACGAAAAATGCACCGAGACCTCCATTCATATTTAATTAGGCTCTCCTGACATCACCCATAGGTAATGTTACAGCATTCTGGATTAGCTACACACTATGGCCCCATTTGAGTTCAATGTACATAAAACATGCAGCTTCCAAGAAAGTAGACATTGCAGCTCAAGGTTGATGGATCAAGTCACACGTACACAGTACAGTACATCTCACATCCAGGGAGCCCATTCAGATGCCCATTTTTTTTCTGAAGTGTCACATATTTCACAGTTTGACACTGGGCCCTCCTTTCGTGGAATAAATAATCAAGAGGGAAAGTGTATGAGTCAAGGTCTTAGTCAGCATAACCTCCCTCACCTAGAACAATGTAAATGACACCAGATGGTGAATATTCAATATCGACGATGTAACGGGGGTGTCATGTGACCGCGTGTTCCAACCTGCTGTCACACACTCGCTCTCTCATGGTGACTGACATGGCTCTGCAGTGGGGGATGACAGAGGACCTATGAAGACACAGAGAGAGAGAGAGAGAGAGAGAGAGAGAGAGAGAGAGATAGAGAGACATAGATAGATAGATAGATAGATAGATAGATAGATAGATAGATAGATACAGTATATAGATAGATAGATAGAGAGAGGGATAGATAGATAGATAGATAGATAGATAGATAGATAGATAGATAGATAGATAGATAGATAGATAGATAGATAGATAGATAGAGAGAGAGAGAGAGAGAGAGAGAGAGAGAGAGAGAGAGAGAGAGAGAGATTAGCATTGTAGGATAGTAGTGCAGTTTTACTTAATCTTGCCTTCTTCAGTCGATCAAATCACAACACGTTTGATTTCAAACACAGTTGTGTAGGCAAAAACTGTTCAGATGGCTATGCACAGAAGTTGAATTGATCTCTACTCATATAATGTGTCAGGCCTACATATTACATCACATTATCTAAGGTTACATTGTTTATTGTCATGGCAATACCAAAAATTAGTTCACACATTGATACAATGGGAAACTTTTCACCCAATTGGCCATTTTCTTTGGTGGAAGGGCCCCTCTTTTCTTTCTTTCTCCACTCCAGGGACGAAATCATTGTCTTCTCATGACAGTGTTTTGCATCCCTGCGTAAACGTCACAGAACACCCCCCGACCCTCGACTGCTTGCTGCTCTCCTAATGATGTGCCTTGCATGCGTAATTCAGCGACCCCCCCACCCCCACCACCCATCCCTCACCCAATCACCATCCACCACCAACACCACCACCAACCACCCTCCCACACCCACCCACCCATCCACGGATACATGCTGGGGTCGATTGATAGGCGTCCATGTCGATGCCTGCCTGACAAACCTCCAGGCACTCGGCTGTAATTGGAACGGTGGCTCTAATCCCGAGATCAAGACGAGCTCATTGACAACCTAAGCGGGTGGCCGTCCCAGCGGTGCCTTATTAGTGCAACACACTCCACATACGTACGCGGGATGCGATGCGATGAGATGAGGAGGGCCCAGCCCAACACACCCCAACGTCAACATCCATGCATGCAACTGTCACACAAACACAACACAACGCAACGCAACGCAACTGCACTCAGTGACAAGAGCGTCCATGCATACAACTGTCACACACACACACAATACAACACAACACAACACAACACGACAAGACACAACACAACACAACACAACACAACACAACACAACACAACTCAGCGACAAGATCTTCAACATCCATGCATACAGTACAACTGTCACACAAACTTAACACAACGCAAGACAACGCCGCGAAACACAACCCCAGTCAGCGACAAGAGCGTCAACATTCCATGCATACAACTGTCCCAAAAAACACAGCACAACGCAACACAACGCACACCACTAAGCAACAAGAGCGTCAACATCCATGCATACAACTGTCACACAAACACAACTCAACACAACACAACACAATGCAACACAACTCCACTCAGCGACAGAGCGTCATCATACATACATCCATACATAAAACCAGGGCCACTGACAGCTTTGGCTGAGCCCAGGACAAAGTCATCTGAATGGCCTCCCCCCACTCAACACTTACAATGTAGCGGCGACCCAATTCCGGGGCCCCCCTTTACCTGGGCCGAGTACAACTGACCCCTTTGTCCCCCCATGTCAGCTTCCCTTTCATGCAACTGCCACCAAACGCAACACAACGCTACATGACACGTCCCCACTCGACCTTAAGAGCTGAGAGAGACCGGTTCCTTGGGTTCCTTAATGAGACGTCTTCAGGACATGTCATTATTGTAATTTATGTCAGAGATTCCAGGAAATGCTACATCATTTTTTCCGGACTGGTAAGCAGACAAGTGGAGTAAAATGTATAATAGATGAGTAGCGTGTTTGGACATAACAAAGGTACTGCAACTGTGTCTACTGCAGGAGTGGGGAACCTATGTCTCGTGGGCCGTTTACAGATGCAGCTTCACATGAAATGTTTTTGAAAGGAATCTTAGACGCTACATTTGCAATACACTTAAGTTAGGCTATATTTCAGGGGACCTAGAGAAGGTGGGGTCTGTTGTTAAGGTGGCTGCCTTCAATATAGGCCTAAAATGCAGGGGGAAATCCTGGTTTGGGTTCATAGTACGGGCCTTGGAGGACTTTAATGGCCCTTGGAGGAATTTGAAATGGCCCCTCGAATGAAAAAGGTTCCCCAACCGTGGACTATTGTGCAATAGTCCTGTGATGCTACATGCATATCTTGTCCTTTCTTAATTGAGTATTGTTCAGGGATGCAGATTAATTAAATTTCAGTGAAAACTGACAATAAAGTGTTAGGGCCAAAACATACCAAGGCGGAACGGAACGGTCGCGGGACGAACGCGATCTTTCTGCTTAGTTTCGGCCGGTGTGTTTTTCTCTGCCTTTCACTCTGACAGCGTCGGCGTGCGCGGCCAGTCCTGTTAAAAAAAAACCACAGCTAAAGCTAGCGTGCTACTTTGCCATTCATTTGAATGAGACACCGCTGGTCGCCGGCGTGAAAAATACGCTCGAGTTCTATTTTCCAAATGCAGCGCGGCGCGGAGCCGACGAGGAGCCGGCTCCCGAGCCGCTGACACCCGACTACCGCCGGTTGGTGTGTAAGGACAGATATGTTTCAATGTATTTTCACCGACGCTGGTAAAAAACGCGGCCGTTCCGCAACGCTTTACCGCCCTGGTGTGTAAGACCCCTTAGTGTATCGTATCGTAACGTATCACGTCGTATCGTATCGTGTTGTGTCTTATCGTATTGTAGCCTATCATATCGCATCGTATCATATCGCATCATATCATATCGCATCGTATCATATCGCATTGTATCATATCGTATTGTATCGTATCATATCGTATTGTATCGCATCGTATCGTATCATATCGTACCGTATCATATCGCATCGTATCGTATCGTATCATACTTCCGCTAGTCCAACTCAGTTCAGCACCAAAATTAAATCAGCTTCAGCCAAAGTGCACACCAACATAGTGTCATACAGAGAGCCGCTCACGCTAATACATGGATGGGTTGGATGGGAGCGTATAGGTATGTAGAGATATGTATTGGTGTGTATGAATAGATGTGTGTATTGTATATGTATGGATGTCTGAGGATGGTTATGTGTCTATGTGTGAAAAAGGTGTCTACATGTACTATAAATGAGATGTGCACTACAAAGATCGAACAAATGTTGAACCTGATGGAACTTGCTGTCTGATGTGAAAACAAATATCACTATGGGACAATAAAGCATCTAATTTACAGCTTCAGCCCTTGTTGGCTTCTCTGGTCATACTGTCAAACTTTCGGAACGATACATTGATGATTTATTCTAAAAAAATAAATAAAAATGAAACAAAACAAATGTATTGCACGCACAAACACGCCCTGGCAAAACCACCTGTCTAATTGATGAAGGTAAATGTCTGAGTCATGGACATCTTAATTCACTTGCAGGTTGACACACAGTATCTGCCGGTACCACACTACAGGTATATAACTGCAATGACTTTAACTCGGCGGCGACAAGTGTAGTGAACTGCAGCGCACCACGGCCAACCATCCTTAGATATCTGTGAGGACAGGCGTCTGTTCTCAATCCAGCGCGGACTGGAGAAACACTTGGCAGATAGTCCCCCTCCCCCCCCACACACACACTCACACATACTCACCCGCAACCCCCCACTCTGCTCATCTCGCCCTCCCTCCGCCACAGTAGAAATAAAGTCTGTCTGAAATTGCCCCTGTGTCGTGTCTTCTCCCCTCACCTTCTGTGAGGGTGATCTGGTCTCGGCACCCTGGCTACAAGCGCTCCTCTTGACCACACTGACATCTTCTTGGCAGGGGCTCAGGGTCTGGCTCCAGATTCCATTTTGTGAGAGCCAGCCAAACTCACAACCAACCCCCCACACACACACACACCTCCCCCACCACTCATCAACCCTGTACACATTCGCACACACACACATAAGCACATACGCACACACACCACCACCACCTCCTACCACCATCCTTCACACACACATGCACGCACACACAAACACACACACACACGCACACACTCATACACACACACACACACACACACACACACACACACACACACACACACACGCACACACGCACGCATGCACACGCACAGACATACAACCACACACACACCACCTATGCCACCACCCACCCACCCACCAAAGAAAACGCACAGTGTGTTCATTTGTAGCCCATGTGAAAGGCTGTGGGATGGCCTGTCACTGGCCATATCAGCAGAGCCTATGCCAACAGAAGCTTCATGACCGTGAGACTGAGAGAGAGAGGGAGAGAGAGAGACAGAGAGAAAGAGGGAGAGAGAGAGTAGAAGAGGGAGAGAGAGACACAGAGAGAGAGAGAGAGAGAGAGAGAGAGAGAGAGAGAGAGAGAGAGAGAGAGAGAGAGAGAGAGAGAGAGAGAGAGAGAGAGAGAGAGAGAGAGAGAGAGAGAGAGAGAGCACTCCATCTCTCTCTGCTGCACATAAAAACAGACCGGTACATGGAAGCCCTGTGAGAGAGTACAGCCAGGGGCTCAAATGTCACAAAGAATATGCATAATGTACAGTTCCTCTACTGTAAATGTACAGTTCCTCTAATGTACAGTTCCACTGGATTGTAATCATCAGTTTCAGATGTAGTTTCAGTTCACTTTACTTTATTGGTACCTGTGGATAAACTGGTTTTACAGTTTGAGAGAAGGATGGGTGTCCCTACATATAAGCTACAAGACACATGACAGATGCTGTATACAATGGCATCTAGAAAATATGCACACAAGAGTGAATAGTACAAGCACAGTGCTGAGATAACATACAACATATACACTCACAGGAGCGGGGGTTAAACAGGTTAGTCAAGTCAAGTCGAGTCAAGTCAGCTTTTATTGTCAGTTTCTTCATATGCACAGGTCACACAAGGGAATTGAAATTATGTTTCTCTCTCTAAACCATGAAAGGACATAGACATACACAGGACTGACATTTACAGACTGACGGCGAAGTGCAAGACAGGACAAGTAACAGTGATGGACCAATAACAGTAAAGTGATGAAGTAATAAATAATAACTGAGCATTTAACATGATGAGTGACAGTGATGGACCAGTGATAAACCATTAACAACAAGTGATATAGAGTATAAATAACAACATAACATTTAACATCGAAAATGTAACATATAGGGGAAAGGAATAGGAGACATAATAATAACAATAATAAAATAATAGTAAAATACAGAATAAGTCAAGGCTATGGTGTACTACACACTTAGTGGGTGTGAATCATTGAGGCATGGACGAGGAAGTCAGAGACAGTGATAATTGCAATTCAACATCTAAAAATATCTACCTCTTAGTTACCACTATTTATAAAATCTTCAATGTAAATCTGACAGACCTTCCAATTTACACAAAGAAGCATCTTACTCAGAGCTCACAACCTGTGTAAAACAAAACAAAAACCTCCAAGCAATAAAACAGATTAGTCTTCAGTCATTAGTGCTATTGAAATCCCCCCTTACATTGTTATACAAAGCATCCTCCTGGATCCTGAAAAAGCCATTCCCCTCAATGGAGTGGGCCACACTAGGATGGCTGGTGTCAACAGGGTCGCTGGAAGCTTTGGCCAGGGCCCTGGACAAAGTCATCTAAGAGTGCCCCCCCGGCAAAAAAAAAAACACTACATAGAGAGAGAGGAGAGGGGTATGTGTGTGTGGCGGCAATGGAGAGTAAGAAATACAGAGGAACAGAGGGAGAGAGTCGAAAAAGGAAAGAAACAGAGAAAAAGAGGGATGGAGAGACATAGGCAGACAGAAAGAAAGGAGAAATGAAAGATAGAAAATATTAGGCAGACAGAGATACAGAGAAAAAGCGAGAGACAGAGCGTGAGAGAGAGAGAGAGAGAGAGAGAGAGAGAGAGAGAGAGAGAGATTGAGTGAGTGTGAGAGAGAGGGGAAGGGTATGTGTTGAGAGAGAGAGAGTGCCCCCGCCCTACCAATACACTACATACAATGTAATGAGGACCCGATTCTGGGCCCCACCTCCTCATCCCTGGGCCTGGGACAACTGACCTCTTTGTCCCTCCCCTGTCGGTTTCCCCGTGGGTGGTGAGTCCGGAGCCATTGTCCATGGCGGAGAAGTTAGTCCATACAGGAACCGACATTACAAGGCTGATTAGTTGACCTCTGGCTGTGTGGCCCACTTAGTATAGCGGAGGGGGGATGAAGGAGCTTTCTCATGTACGGGGGCTAACAGGAGGTAGAGCTATCGCCTTCCCCTCTTCGCAGAAGGCCCCCATTCAGAGCCCGGCACAAAGCATTATCATTGGTTTTGAATTGAAATGTTAATTTGAGGAACAGTGTAACTGTGGCAACGAGTGTGTGTGTGTAGGGGCATAACGACTCATTTCTCATTTCTCTTTTTTGTTTTTTCGTTTTTTTTTTGTTTTCCTTTCTTTCTTGGAAGAATTGGTTAAAAGTTAACGGTAAAACAGTCACAAAGAGGCGAGGAGGATGACTTAGTTAGATTCACAAGAAAGCAAGGGGACATCCTGATGGCACATGTTAATGACTACAGTACTACAGCACCTCTGCTGAGAGAGGACAAAAACAGAGCTGCTGCTTGCCAGTGACAGATGTTTCCTTCAACAAAGCTCCCTATTCTGGCCCTGCTGTGGCCAAACGGTAGGGCACTCGTCTACCATACGGCTGACCCGGGTTCGATTCCCGGCCTGGGTCCTTTGCCGGTCCTTCCCTGTCTCTCTCTCCCCACTTGCTTCCTGTCACCACCTTCACTGTCCTATCATAAATAAAGTAAAAAAGCACAACAAAAAAACACAAAAAAACAAAGCCCATTCTGCATTTACATTAATGCCAGCCCAGCCAGCATCGACAAACAAAATACATTCACATAAAAACATGGAGAAATAAATAAATCGTATTGTACTGGCTGGGCCAAGTGCTTACACTCCCTGAAAGCATGCAACCTGTTGGATGGGCGCCATCACGCTTGGTTGAGCAAAGTGAAAATGGATCAAAGCGAAAGGGAGAAAAAAGTGTGTATGATTTTGCCCCCATCCCAGCCAACCCCCCTCCATCCATTTTTCCCCTCGGCACGGCACGGCACCACCCTGGGCTGTAAATGTCAAGTAGTCGTGGTTCATAAACGCTGAGGAGTCAGTATTGATCACAGTAGACTGAGCTCAGAGAGAGAGAGAGAGAGAGAGAGAGAGAGAGAGAGAGAGAGAGGAGAGGGTATGTGTTCAGAGAGAGAGAGAGAGAGAGAGAGAGAGAGAGAGAGAGAGAGAGAGAGGGGTATGTGCTGAGAGAGAGAGAGAGAGAGAGAGAGAGAGAGAGAGGAGAGGGTATGTGTTCAGAGAGAGAGAGAGAGAGAGAGAGAGAGAGAGAGAGAGAGAGAGAGAGAGAGAGAGAGAGAGAGAGACTGGCTGTCAGACAGATGGAGGAGTTGCATGTTGGCTCCAAGTGGCTTGTGGTCAGTGGGTCAGCACTCTGCTGCTGCGGTAGCACAGTGCGGAAATGAGTGCATCAGCAAAGCAGACGGAGAGAGAGAGAGAGAAAGAGAGAGAGAGAGAGAGAGAGAGAGAGAGAGAGAGAGATCTATATGACGGAAATTAAATGGAATAATCAAATTGTTTGCGCAAACCGTTTAGCATCCTATTTCCACCCCCACCATCGCTCACCCACACAACATCACATCCCCCACCCCACCCTCACCCCATATCCAACCAGGCCTCGACTGGGCCCACAAACCAGCCCGGGCATGTTTGGCATAGACCAGCTGCTCACCCACACCCCCCAATGGACTCAGCTGTCTGTATATTAAGAATACACTGATGGGCCACCCTATATGGTGGGCCGGTCTGTAAAGGTAAACAAACAAACAAACAAACAAACAAACAAAAGCATCAGCCCACTGGGAAAATACCCTGTATGCCAGATCACCAGTCCAGCCCTGCATGCACCCCACCTCACGTCCACTCATTAATCCCCCCCCCAACCACCCAGGACAGACCGCAGCAGCACGCTGACCACTGGAGAATGGACACGCACGACCATTACAGAGTGCAGCCATAACTAACAGCGATTAGCGGTGTATTGATAGCCGGGGGGGCGAACGAGCGCACACGGTCATCCTCAGAAATGTTATTTGGTCAAGTAGCCGCAATAATTAAGCATATGAGGGGCTGGTCAATTTAATCTGCTGTTCTGGTGCGGATTGATCCCCTTAATGGGGTGGGACGTTAAAGGATATACCGCTGCACTCAAACCTCCGCTATTGAAATGCGTGGCAGTAAAAAAGCAGGAACGGTGCGTATATACCGTTTCCTGTTTTTATTTGGTGTATGAATAACCAAAGACCTGTTCATCTGTTGATGACACATGATGTCGTCACTAGCCTTTGCTGAATAAAAGCCTTGTATGTAGTTGACTCACGACAGTGCAGTTTCATATTGACACATGGATGACTAGCCACATTTTCTGCTGTTTGTGATTAAACTTTAACTCAGAGGTCTGGGATGGATATGTTTTCATCAATCGTACATTATGTGGGCAGAGACCTCTGGAGAGGAAGCAAAAAAGCTTAGCGTGTTATGACCAGGGGCAGACGGGCCCTAGACGAAATATAAGCATGGGGCCCTCAGAAGTCATTAGACATAGACATAAAACTCTGTGTTTGGTGTTATTTAAGAGTGCTGTCTTCTAGGCCCATATAGTATTTTCCATTACTTAACATACTGTACTGTGAGTGACAAATTAATATCAAGTCTACTTTTTTGTGTGTTTACTGTGATTGGTGTGACAGTTGGGGGCCCTATGGAGGAAAGATTTAGTTGGGCCCTAGGCAATTGCTTAGGTCTGCCTAATGGAAAGTCCGCCTCTGGTTATGAGTCAGAAAAACAACCACATTAGGCCTTGTGTGTGCCCCATATTAACAGAAGTGGTCAACCAAACGGTGAGACAAAAATGAGGAAGCTGTTTAGTTGGTGGAACTCAGTTTTCATAATCTGGCCCAAAGGCTGAGGGCCTTATCAGGGCCCTGATTCCAGGCCCACCTCCAAACATGACAACAACAACTGGACGAGGTCACAAAGTGGAATCAAGGTCGGCAGGTTTCCATGCGCTCCAGGGCCTCTGAAAACCTTGGCCGGGCCTGGGACAAAGTCAAGTAAAAGCCCCCAGTCCCCACCTCCCCAATACATAGAATGTAATGAAGACCCACTTCTGGGCCCCCTCTCTCCCTGGGCCCGGGACAGCCGATCCCCTTTTGTCCACCACCCACTCCACCGTCCGCTTCCCTGATGTTGTCTGCATGGATAGGGAGGCTCCCGCAGTATGCTGTGACAGCAGTGCACGGACAGGGTTGCCAGATGAGACTGATGATTTCCAGCCCAAAAAAAGGCTCAAAACCCGCTTGGAAGCACTAAATCCCGCCCAATTATATTGATTTCTATGGCCAAAATAGGGCATTTTTTCCTGCTACATGCCATTTTTACCTGCAGACGACCATCCCAAGCGGCCCAATTGGGCAGGAAACCACCCAATCTGGCAACACTATGCACTGAACCTCAACACCCCCACATCTACACACCACCCGACCCCACCCCTCCACCCCTCTACTACCTCACCTCGGCTAGCCTTTATCAGAAGCCTGCATCGTTTTCCCACGATCCTCGGGGTGAAAAAAAGAGGCCAGGCAGCCGCTCACAATATGTCCATGCATATTCATGCGCTCCGTTTTTTTTTCTGCGTACCTACACCGCTCATCACGGCAGGGTTAATGATAAAGCCGGGAGAGCCGTTTGCATTTAGACAGACTCTGAATGGAACAGGTGGACGGCTGCAAGATGAACAGAGGTTTTTTTTTTTGGAAGAGGTGGAGGTGGGTGGAGGGCTGGAGTATAGTGGCTAGACTTTTAAAAGCTGGATGGATACTATCGCTGATGGTTTATATTAGATAGATCAGTGGTTTTCAAAGTGGGGGCCGGGGACCCTTGGGGGGCGGTGGGGTGTAGATGAGGTGCTAGGGGCCCGCGGCAGGTTGGGAGGAAAAGCATAGCAAGATAAAATAAATATTTCAGTTTCAGTACAGTAAATAATATTAACCAAATAAATAAGCTTAACAATATTCCCATTAGTTAAGAACTTCATTACGATAATCTACTGCATCTCTGAACATTAATACTATTATTGTTATGTTTTATATATCTCAGTGGGGCACTGGCTAACAGACCTAGACTATGGTTGCAAAGGGGGTACACAGAAAAATAGGGTAACACTTAATTTTAGGGATACATCTATTAGCACTAATACATACAATGTTAATGCCTGCATAAGTAACTTGTAAGGCATGTACTAAGCAAACGCTAAGGTCTACTAGGTCCTTACTAAGGCTAAATTGGTAATAAATCCCTTATTGTGCATGAACAAGACATTTGCGAATACATGCCTAACAAATGTTTGATTTTGCTTTGTACATACCTTACAAGTTACTTTTACAGGTACATTGTATGTATTAGTGCTAATAGATGTATCCCTAAAATAAAGTGTTACCAAAAATAGTATGACATGACCAATGTAAAGGGGGCGTTGGCTGAAAATCGCCCGGCATAAGGGGGGCATTGCCATGGTAAAGTTTGGAAACTTTGCATCTGATAGTGGAAAGAGTAGAAGTCTGTAGCACTGTAGCTCCGCTTTGAAAATGTATTCAGGTCATACAACGTTTCGAGCCAACAGGGTCTTCTTCAGGCATGATGACGAAACGTATGACCTGAATAAAAGTTTAGAAATACCTGAGATAGATTTCCAAATAGGTGGACATCCACCGTGCAGTACAGTGTACATCTGGCTTGTCAACGGTGAGAGACATTCTTGATGATAAAAGCAACAATAATTTGAATTATATAAATTCAAGTCAAGATTATGCCTGTTTTATTGCCATAAAACGTTACTGATCTTAGGTAGATTGCTGATGTACTGTATATAAAATGGTTTGCATTGTCCTTGTTTGGCCTACATATACCCCTTTCAGAACAGGTGTGCAGGTGTTTAAAATACACAGAGAGAGCGCTTGGACACACACAAACACAGACAGGCAACACAAACAGACACACATGCATGCACATGCACAGCTGGAGGGCGATGGCAGGTCGTCAGTTGTCAACGTGAGATGTCAGGTTGAGGGATTATGTCCTCAAACCAGTGCCCTCTTCTATTCCGGGCCAAAAAATGACACATTCAATAAAACTCAGCGCGTCTTAGTCTTAGATCGCCTACAGTGTAACTAACCTATCCTTTCTGCAAAGAGCCTGAAAGAAGGGGTGAGGTGAGGGAAAAAGCAGGAGAGAGAGTGTGTGTGTGTGGGGGGGGGAGCATCACCTGCAGGAGAGGAGGAAATGCAGGTGAAACAATTCACTGAG
>NC_085878.1:31872999-31895499 GCF_034702125.1 Engraulis encrasicolus
TTATTAGAGTAAAGAATTACAGTATCTTAGATGTTAGTAGGTATTAAAGTGTAGAGAAACTGGACCCATAAAGATCTTTCCAACTTTCCAAGAAAGTGCATGTAACAGTCCAATGGTTTTCAAACCTATTATATATTTATATTCATAAAAACACTATTATTTTGTCCCCCCTGGCCAAGATGGACGTTGTCTTGTTGTGAGCAATAATATGTACATTTGTTGTGTGATGGAATTTGTGGTTCCACATCTGATAATATTTACAGAGCGCATCTGCACATTTTGCATTTGATGTCAATGGGGAGGATGCTCAAGTATATAGCAGCAACATGGAATCCAGCACGTTAACGCAAAAACAAAACAAAACAATCACACCCACAAGGCATTTCTTTTTTCCCTCTTTCTTTTTTTCTTCTGAAGTTCGAACCAGGATGGAGACCTTTTCTTAAAAGTTCTTCTCTTCACGAAAAACTGTTCTGTATTTTAAGTATACAGCCAGTAAGCCAAAAGGTTTAAAGAAACAAAACAGACAAATGAACATAGAATAAAAAGCACTATACAGGGAACATTTAAGAACAAAGTGTATTTTCTCTAAAACAAAAGACTGAAATGCAGTTACCGGTACTTTTTTTCCTCAAGAAATAAAAAGAATAGTTGAGCAGATGGTTGTAGGACTATACTGGTTAGTCCATTGCCTGAAGTTTCAATGTTTTTCTTTTCTTTTTTCCAGTGGAGGAAAAGTTAATAGACAGCTGGTCGACCACCTAGTACAGAGCAGTTCCTTATGTACAACCACCGGTTTGTTTTGCTTACTCAAGATCTAATGCATTACATGAACATCAACATTTTTTGTTATATATACTACAGATAGAAAATAATTTAATGCCAAGGTAAAGTATTCTACCCAGATATACTAATTTCCAAAAGCACATGTTTTAAGCACTCATACAGGTCCATTCAGGCGGAAATAAGAGAGGGAGAAGGAGAGAGAGAGAGAGAGAGAGAGATAAGAGAGTGAGAGGAGAAAGGGAAAGAGAAAGAGAAAGGGAAAACAAAACAAAACTAAGTAACTGTTAATGCTTCCACTTGGTTTTCCGAGCAAGGTTATACTCACTAATAAATAGGCTCCTTTTAAAACTATAACAGATTGTACATTGTACAAAAAAACAAGTTCTCTTCACACTCATGTTCATTAAGTTTCAATGGCAAGCCAGATCAGTCACTTTGAACTCCTTCCTTTGTTCTCCTTCTGTGCATGAATGCAGATATCTCTTCTGTGTGTTACATGTGCATGTCTGTTTATACAGGCATTGCTGTATGTGCGTGTGTGTTTGTGTGTGTGTGTGTGTGTGTGTGATGTCAATACTTATACGGGGGGTTCGTTCAATGACCAAAAAAAAGTCTCACACTAGTTGGTGACAATCTCTTTGTTGTCCTCCATGAATCTGGTGAAGCGGAAGTGAGTCCCGTTCTCGGTGGCGGCCATTTTCTCCAGGCCCGCAAGTGCGGCGCCGGGCTCGCTGCTGCCGACGCTGACGCTGCTGTGCAGCTTGTCCAGGCTGCCCGTCAGGCCGCCCACGGGCGAGCTGCCCCCGTTACCCACGCTGCCCGAGAGGGAGGGCGGCAGGCCGCCGTTCTGGATGACCGAGATCTCGTTGGTCTTCATGGCTAGGCCGTTGGAGAAGGCAGCGGCATACTGGTTCCAGAAGCTGGCGGGGTCCCCGTTACCAGCGCTGGAGAGCCGCGGGCCGCCGCCGCCTACTAAGTCCTTCTGGAAGAGCTCGGGGAACTTGACAGGGTTGGGGCCCAGGAAAGCCATGGGACCGTCCACCGACAGACGACGACCTCGCCTGGCAGGGGCGCTGTTCCACATGTGCGTTCCCATGTGGACCTGCGAGAGAGAGAGAGAGAGAGAGAGAGAGAGAGAGAGAGAGAGAGAGAGAGAGATTGAGAAGGAGGAGGGAAGGAAGAGAAGAAATCAGCAATGTTTACACATTTGGCTGCAAATCTGTACCACAACATACGAGATGATGCAATGGAAAAAAGAGCGAAAATAATGAATGTATTTAGTATTAAATAGGCCCATTTTCTGGAAACTTTGATAGACCCTCTGAAGTAAAAAAAAAAGCACTATATGTAATGTTTCATCTGTGGGTAATGCCTTTTCTTGGATAGAATAAATGTTGAACTGTACATGTAATGTACGTGTTCGTACAGCCCCATAAATGCAGACTGTGATCTGTGTAGGACTATACAACTGTCCACCATCCTTCCTGTGTGTGCGTTATTGTTTCTGACATTTACTGCTGCTGTGTCCTCAGCATAGGAACAGACTGTTCCTTTTCTGTATACAGAGGGAAAAAAAAACTCATGAGTGATGTGAATAATTGGCCTAGTCATTATTGGATTAGTTTCTATAAGATGTACTTCAGTTACCATGCAAATCTCTTAGCATGTGACACAGTTATGTTTATCTCTCATCCGTAACAGGATAAACATATATATGCTGCTGACATATCTGCAACTGCCTAGCAAAATATTTGAAATATGTGTAGCCCACTTTATTGAGTCAACCAATTACACCAAATGCAAAAAAAAGATCTTTGTTGTCTTTGCACAGCCATGTTGCACGGAGAAGTATGATCTCAATAAACTCAAACTGGCTTCTGAGCGAGCAGAGCGTGGCCTGTGCGGCCTCGTTCCCCCCCCCTCTCGCTGTGCTTGTGTGTCATGACTTTTCACATGAACAAGCAGACCTCTACAATTACTGATTTATTCAGTGGGATGGTGGGGGCTGGCTACAGATTTATATTCCTTCCTGAAATCTAAGCCCGAGATGTGTCGGGTTTCTCTTATTCTTCACAGCTGAGCGAGTGAGTGAGTGGGGTCATGTATGCCAGCAGAACACATTCTGAGTCCCGTTGATCCCCACGCATGGCGGTGGTTCATTAGGATGAAGGGAACATCATGTTTTTCTCCCCACAGATTATCATGAAAAAATGCATCCTTTGACATAGTTGCAAGTAATAGCCTTAGGTAACTGTAAAAACCCATTCTAGAGCTGCGGTCTGAATATCACAGGCCTAAATGTTCCCTCCCACTTTTTTGCTATTAATGAGGGTGACTCAATTTTTCCGCTTATGTACCTCTAAGGCTAACAAGATGATTAACATTAATTATGGCCCACTTTGTGCCTGTTATTTACGAAAATTCTCAATACCAAAGAAAACGTTGATGTAATTATCTTGCCCCCTTTTTTTACACAACTTCTGGGGTTCCACACGGCTCCGTGCGGGAGGAATTTTTACCTTCAGGTTTTCTTTGGTGGTGAATGTGCGGTGCATGAGGCAGATGGTGCAGGCTAAGGCCTTCTACCCGTGTGTGTGTGTGTGTGTGTGTGTGTGTGTGTGTGTGTGTGTGTGTGTGTGTGTGTGTGTGTGTGTGTGTGTGTGTGTGTGTGTGTGTGTGTGTGTGTGTGTGTGTGTGTCACTATTTACCTTCAAGTTTACTTTGGTGGTGAATGTGCGGTGCAAGATGCAGAAGGAGCAGGTTAGGGCCTTCTACCCATGTGTGTGTGTGTGTGTTTGTGTGCGTGTGTGCATGTTTTTTTACCTTCAAGTTTCCTTTGGTGGTGAAGGCGCGGCCGCAGATGGTGCAGGCGAACGGCTTCTCCCCCGTGTGAGTCCTCTCGTGGATCTGCAGGGCGCTCGACGAGGAGAACATCTTGCCGCACGTGTTACAGTAGTGCTGCTTGGGCTGCCGGCGCGGCGGGGCCGAAGGCAGGACCGGGGAGGTGGAGGCCGAGGAGGTGACCAGGCCGGGGGGCAGGTCCTTGCCACCGCTGCTGCCGCCGCCGATGCTGCCACCGCCGCCGATGCTGCTGCCACCGCCACCGATGCTGCCACCGCCGCCGATGCTGCCACCGCCGCCGATGCTGTTGCTCTCCGGGTGGAAGCTCGGCAGGAATCCGTTGACCTCTGACTTGATCATGGAGGACAGGGAGGACAGGGAGCCCATGGAGAGCAGGGAGGGGCTGGAGCTGGAGGACAGGCTGGAGTTGTTGGAGGGCTCGAAGAGCTGCGAGGGCAGGTCACGCATCTGGTGGGTGAGCATGTGCTGCTTCAGGTTGCCCTTGGTGGAGAATCCCCGGTTGCAGGCCGTGCAAATGAACGGCCTCTCTTTGGTATGGCTTCGGTAGTGGATGTCCAAGGCACTCTGGCAAGCAAACGTCTTGCCGCAGAGGTCGCACGAGGTGTTCTTGGGCACGATGCGCTCGCGGAACGGGAAGAGCATGCCCAGGGCGTCTTTCGTGGAGTTCATGGACGTCAAGTCGAGGGCGCTGACTCCCAGGCTCGGGTGTGATTGCATGTGCATGCTGTGCTCCAGAGACATGGCTCTTTGATGGCGCTCGTCCAGGCTTGGAGACTTTCGCTGCTGCTGTTGTTGCTGCTGATGCTGCTGCTGATGATGATGATGCTGGGGCATGCCGCTGGATGGCGACGGCGCTTGCATGATGGAAGAGGTAGATTCAGAGACGGCCGGACTTCCTGCACTTTGGCTTTCGATGTCGCCCCCTAGGGACGAGGAGTCGTTCGTGAAATGGTCTCCATCCAGCAGTCCGTTCTCGGTGGCCTTGACTTTGCTGCCCTGGCTCTGCAGGTCCTCCTCCATGGAGCCCTGCTGCTGGAGGCCCTTCTCCTGGTCCTCGTTGCCTCCTCCCGCTTGCTCCTGTGGGTTGGGCGAGTTGCACAGACTGTCTTGCGAGATGTCGACCGACCGCGGGGTGTCGGGAATGCTGCTGCTGTCCGGACCCTCGTCCAGCCCCTCCATGTAGTCGTCGGACATGTTCTCCAGGTCGTCGAAGTTCCTGTCGTCGAAAGAGCCGGCGTCCGACCCCAGGGACTCGGAGTAGCTGTCCGGCAGCGGGGTGTTGGGGATCTGGCCGCCCATGTGCATGCGGATGTGCTGCTGCAGCACCACGGCGTTGGTGAACTTCTTCTGGCAGATGGGGCAGGAGTGCTGCACCCGGAGCGGGGGCATGGCGCGGTGCACGCTGTAGTGGGTCTTCAGGTTGCCCTTGGTGGTGAAGGCCCGGCCGCAGATCTTGCACTTGAAGGGCCTCTCGCCGGTGTGGGTGCGGTAGTGCATTTTGAGCGCGCTCTGGCAGCTGAGCACGCGGTGGCAGATGACGCACTCGTTGGGGTCCGTCACCTTGCGGTCGATGTTCTCCACCAGCTGCTGCAGCTTGGAGGTCTCCGACCCCTGCAGGGGATCCAGCAGGCCGCCAAACGGGAACTTGGCCTTGAACTGCTCGGACATGAGTGGCATGAGGGGGTTGGTGGCCATGGGCGGGCTGTTGGACATGGTGTACTCCGTGGGGCCGCTCTCGCCTCCGGCAGAGCCGATGATGCCGACCAGCTTGGAGGACTGGCTGCTCTCCTCGCTCTTCCCGTTGGAGGTGGGCAGGGTGGCCTCTCTCTCGCCTTCTGCAGACCCGCTGCCATCGTTGCTTTTAGCCGAGGGCTCTGCCGCACCTGCCGAGTCGCTCTTAGCTAAACTGGAGGGGCTAGTTATGGCGACCGAGTGGTTCTCTTCTTTCTTGATGAACGGCGGCAGGCTTGAAATTGTCGGCGGGAGCAGCATGCCCACCGAGGAGGTGAGAGTGGACAAGACCGGCTTGCTATCGAGCCAGCTGGTGACCGGCTTCTCGGGAGGCAGGGACATGCCGTAGGGAATGCCAGTGCTCGTCGGGATATTGTCCAGGTGCTCGGGAACGGGGTAGGGGTTCATCTGGATGTGGGGGTACTTCTCCTTGTGGCGCTGGAAGTGGACCTTCAGGTTGCCGCGCGTGGAGAATCGGTTGCCGCAGATGTTGCACTTGTAGGGCCTCTCGCCCGTGTGAGACCGCAGGTGGATCTGCAAGGCACTGTCGCTGCCGAACACCTTGGCACAAAACCTGCACTTGTGTTTGAAGAATGCCTCTTCCGAGCTGCTCTTGTTGTGTTGCTCGAAGGACGAGATGTTGGGCGGCTTGCCTTTCCTCTGCGCCAGCGCGGCCAGCGAGTTCAGGTCCTCCACCGTGGTGCCGACGCTGGGCAGCGCGCTGGAGAACATGGGGTTGCCTGGTGGGGGTTGAGGTAGAAGTGGGTTTGCGGCCGAGTTAAGCAGGTTGCCAATGCCAAAGGCCGGCGCGCTCGACTTGGCCAGGGAGGGATTGAGCTGAGCGTGGAGGCTGGTGGCCGCTGGACGCTTGTCGCCCGCCTGGGCGCTGACGACAGGTGCCCTCAGTCCCCCCTGGGACGCCTCGTCATGATGCCCGGACGTGCCGCTCTGAGGTAAGTGCGCTGTGCCGCCGGCCAGCTGTTTCAGGCTGCTGATGCTGGCAGACTGGCTGGCAAGGCTCTGGGCCAGGCCCGCGGCGGCCGCCAGCTGCTGGGAGAGGTGGGAGCTGAGGGTGGCCAGCGGACTGGTGGCGCTGGAGCCCCCCAGGGAGCCCGCAGGAGAGGAGGCTGGGGGCTGCACCTGCATCTCGGGGGACTGGGAGGCCAGCAACAGGATCTGGTGGCGGATCTGCTCGATGAGCTGCAGCTGGTGGATCTGCTGCTGCTGCAGGGCCAGGAGCTGCTCCATCAAGGCCGGCACGGCCATCCGCTGGCCCCTTCCTCCTTCTCCTCCTCCTCCTCCTCCTCCTCCTCCTCCTCCACTGCCCGTGGAGGTACGACTCTCCTGTGAGAACTGGGCCACAGCCACTTTGGTGCTCTGCAGGTTCTCGATGATGACGTTGCTATTGATCATGGAGATGTTGCCCAGCTCCGTCAGGCTGCCCAGCGGGTGAGGTAGAGACGTGGAGATGGGAGAGCTGCCCACCACGGGGCCACTCTGGCTGCTGCCACTGCCACCACAAACACTGTTGCCACCCACACTCACACCCACATCGCTACTGCTGCTGTTGTTGCCACCAATGCTGCTGCCATTGAGGGGGGTGCCTTCTTCGACATTATCTCTTCCTCTGTCGTCATCCTCGGTCGAGATCCCTGACGCGTCCATGTCCATGGATTCCTCTTTGTCGAGCGTGTTCTGCTCCAAAAGGTCGCAGCCCTCCACTTGATCTGTGTTATTAACTGTGTCATTCATCTGCTCATCAGGATTATGTGGGGGGG
Source organism: Engraulis encrasicolus (assembly GCF_034702125.1). NCBI lineage: Eukaryota > Metazoa > Chordata > Actinopteri > Clupeiformes > Engraulidae > Engraulis > Engraulis encrasicolus. The sequence continues at coordinate 31,880,157 of NC_085878.1, forward strand.
AGCCGGGCGAGAATGTTCCGGAAGGGGACGCTGTATTCTCATTCACAATCAGAACTAATTGATTCTTAGTGCAATTCTTCTGGTGTTGTTCGAGATCAGATAGTTCAAAGAACTCGGCGCAACATCTGCCACAGACATGGGCATCCGTTTCCTTGCAGGGGGTGTCTTCCAAGGAGGCCTCTGCGTCGCCTGGAAAAAAAAAGAAAAAGAGAGAGGGGGAGAAACGCACACACACACACACACACACACACACACACACACACACACACACACACACACACACACACACACACACACACACACACACACACAGGAGGGGAGAACAGAGGATTAGAAATGTTTTTCAGCTGAAGAAGCAGCTTTATCTATTCAAATTCTTTTGTTGTTAATCTTGAGTTAATCAGTTTAACACTTATCCCTCTTGATGCATTCACAAAAACAGCTATCAAAAAAGAAACAGTAAATCCATAACTGACAAAAGAAACGGATTTCACCACACCATGATGAGTAACAGGATGAGGGGTAAAAAAAGAAAGAAAAAAAAGAGAAAAAAATAAATCAATAACACCCCTTAACTTTTGCTTAAAAGTGATCTTTGAAGACATCTCTGGGTTTCGCCAATCTATCCTAGGCAATCATCATTTTCAGATAATCCATCAAAACATAAAATACTATGAACTACGGACATTGGACCCTAATGAAATTTCATAGAGGAGCATTGATTTCCAATACTTCATACACTTCAATGTCTACTTGTCCACTGGGTGCAAATCAACCATTTGAAGGACTTATTAGACTTTCAATTTGCTGTCAACTTTGCTCATTTTCAACCGACTGCAGGCACCTTGGACAGGTTATCCCTGTCACTAAACTAATTTGTATCCAGGCGAGCTGCAATCAAGACGCTGACAAGAACAACAGCGAGCCCCTCTTGCTTCACGATGGCTCTCTGCACTCACTCGGACATTCACGCCACAGAGCCAGCCGGCTAGAGCCGTCTAACCCCCTCCGTCCTCACACCACAAGCAAGCAAGCAAACACGACCGACTATGGGCTGTCATGGACTATTTTATATGCGAGTTAAATTTGGCCTCCGTGTCAACCACAAAGTTTCATTTTAAAAGTTGTCCAAAAACCTGAAAATGAACATGTCTTTTAGAAGAAAAACAATCCAAGATGATTTTAAGCCAATGTGTGTACTATACACAAACGCATGTGACTGTGCTGTAAAAGACACTAAATAAAATTCCACACACAAAAAATACTTCTTGCAAGTATTTGGTAATTTAGCCATCAAATGTAAACACAACATAGGCTAGTAAAACAAAGGCAAGTTAGTAAGTCATGTTGCTGCAATTAATAAGTGGATGCCACAAAAAAGGCTGCTCTCACCTTTACACAGAATCATAAATGACTTTTGCCACAGGCCAGAATCTCGATGACAGCAGTTCAAGTGCAAATGAGCTGACCACCATAAAAGACAGACGCCAAAAAACAAAAGCTGCCAACGTTTAAAAAAAAACAAGAGAAGAGAGGAACAGGTTTTTTTGTTGTGTTCACTCTCATTTCAAAAACGCAAGAGTTGTTTGAAAAGGGCCAAGTCAAAAAGACTGCTGCCCCCTCCCCCTAGAACAAGACTTATCCCAAAACATCCCCACCCCACCTCCTCAATCCCAGCCCCCCAAACCCCACCCTAGTCTTACAGACACCCCTCCTCATTGTTGCGCAAAAATCTTGCTGTTTAACATACAAGTTGATTTACAAATTGCAATTCTCTATGAATCCCCCCTTCTCTTTTCATTGCCGGTGTCGCTGCCCTCTACATTTTCATCAGCTGGGGCCTGTCGGCGGGATTCATTTGCAAATGAAACCCCGGTATAGGCAGAAGTGCTGGCCCTGCCGGCCGACCCCTCGGAGGGGGACAGGATGGCTTCCCATTGTTCACCCAGCATGGGAGCGCTGGCTGGCCGGCCGGCCACGGCTGTGGTGGAGGTGGCAGTGGCGGTGGAAGGCAGGCAGGCAGCAACACCCCCCCCCCCTTTTTCTGCTCATCTCGGGGGCCCCGACTCAAAGCCAGATCCTGTTTAATTCAGGGATTATCTCCCCTCAATGTTTCTCTGCACTAGGACATCAGATAACAGGGGCCAGAGTTGCCATGACAGTAAAGCCAGGACTCACACTCGGCGTGCCATGCCATGCCATGCAATGCAAACGGGAAGCTTCAACCTCTGATGAAAACTTTTTAATATCAACTCAGCCCCACTCCTCTACATGGTCCCCCCAACAACTCTCTTGTCAACTGCTGATGTGAAAAGAGTTATTTCCTAAACCCTACTCTCCTCTGCTCACAAATATACCACTGTAAGATGTTCTGGATGAAATTGAACTCCCTGTGTGTGCTTCTCTCTTTTTTTTTTCTTTTTTTTTTAGAATTTTTTTTTTATAACAATGTAGTAACATAATTCCTCATGCTTTGAAAGGTCAGAGATTTTATTCCTTTTTTCCCTTCAGTCAAATCAAATCAAAGCTTCATAATTTCCTTAAAGATATTTAGTTTCACAAGGTCACAACTGTGCACTACAGTGGTGAGACATGATTTAGTCATATTTTAACTCAAGTTTTCCATTATCAGACGTTCGGTAAATTGAACAGCTAGACTTTAAAACATTAACTCTCTTACACATGTCAGTGTAAACGTCAAGACTGTTCTTAAATATTTCGTAACAAATCCATAGAGTGTGCTTAAGTTAGTCGAAACACTAGTATTTAAGGTGATTATGATGTCAAAAACGTACAAAAGATCATCTATATAATGTATGCATTGATAACAGGTTTAAAGGCTACAGTTGTGTAACGTGCTACAGCTATGTTTGTCCTAAATATTTTGCCAGCATTTATCAAAATACGATAAAATGGCTCATCATGTTTGGAGAAAAACTCAACACACCAGGGAGAAACCATAATATAAACTAAAATTTTGAAAATAGCAAACAATTATCAAAGTGCCCATATATGGTGTTGCCATATTTGGGTAATCTCTATAATGCGTGAAAATTATTCTAAAAGGCAGTATGACTGTGAAAAAGGTGTGAAATGTTATAATTTCTTCACGTCGTCAAATAAAATTATATCCTGTTATCCTTGCACATTTATTGATATTTTTCAATGTGCAAGAAATTGTTGAAATATCATCCTGCCCAACAATACTATATTACATACTGTATGCTGTGTATTCACTGCGGGTATTTGCTAAACTGTACTCGCCTGAACACAAAGTCCCATCTTGCACAGCGACTTCTGATACATATTTACGCTCTAAAGTGCTTGCAAAAGCTCCCTTTCTGCCTTGGATATGTGCATTTACGCTGCCCCTTACACGGAACCGAAGTCCAACTTTTAATGGGAACAGTGCCCTAGTGTTGGATCATCGCATAATCAACATGCCACCGAAACGCCTGATCACAGGCCTACAAGAAAACAAGAGGGCATGCACACACGCGCGTGCACATGCGCGCGCGCACACACACACACACACACACACACACACACACACACACACACACACACACACACACACACACACACACACACACACACACTCACACACACACTCACACACAGAAAAACATCTCTACTAAAAGAAAGACCGATACACACAGCCTCGAACAGGTGAGAAGTGAAACAATAGGGAGAGGAAGATTTTTTTTAAAAGAACAGAAAAGAAGGAGCAGTGCGAGAGAAAGAAAGAAAGAAAGAAAGAAAGAAAGAAAGAAAGAAAGAAAGAAAGAAAGACAGAAAGAAAGAAAGAAAGAAAGAAAGAGAGAGAGAAAGTGATAGAGGTAGGAGGAGGTGTGCAGTGCCTACGTTCGTCCTGCTGGCTGCCTAGGGCTCCTAGAGACCAGTGCACTTCAGGGTCGGAGCTGGACTTCCTTAGCCCTCTCGCTCTCTCCTCGTCCTCCTCACACACTAACGCCCTAAACGCACCACACAGGGGAAGCCTCTCGCCTCTCGTCTCTCCCAACACTAGATGGGGTGCCGCTTTAAGCAGCCTCCCCTGGGCAGGAAGGAGTGCGAGTGTGAGCCCCTCTGTCTCTCTCTCTCTCCATGCCTGCCGGCCTGCTGCTGCTGGCCTGCTCCAGTGACATGCTCACCGCTTGCTTGCTTGCTTACAGGAGGGGTGGGAAAGAGGAGAAGAGCAGAGGAGCGAAGAGAGGAGGAAAAAAAAGCAGAGGAAAAAAAGAGGAGAGAAACACGGAAAAGAGGCAAAGTCCTTCAGGCCACATCTACCGTAGACGTCCACTATATAAACATTGGCAAAATGACAAGTAACCGAATCCCTGTTGTTTGCGGGGTACAACAGTGTGAGGGGGGCTGCCCTGCCAATCTCCCTCTGGGAGGGGTGGGGGGCACTCTGGAGAGGTGAAAGGGGATGGCGGCCACATTGATAACCCCCCCTCTTCTCCTCTACACCACACTCCTCTCCTCTCCTCTGCAAACAGAGCAAGGGGGTTCCGACTCGGCAGCCTGTGGCTCTGAGCATGGGGGATCAATGACAAGGTAGAGGGGAGCGCACCAGGCCCTGAACTTCCATCACCTCCTCACAGAGGGAGGTTGGCAAAGGTTAAAACAGCTCAACATCCCCAACACCTCTTGGTGAGGAGGGGGTTCAGGAGATGCCACCCCCCCCAACCCCCTGCCCCTGATTCCACTCTGCCTCGCTATGGTACCCAGCAAGATCCCAACAGGCCTAGAAGCCTATGACAAATGTATACCTCTCCAATTTAATTAAGCACTGCATAAATACTCAAGGGGATTTTTTTCAATCACAAGAAAATGCCCAAATGTGTTGATTCACATGGGCCTCTATTCCCTCACCTAAATTTTTAATCATATTTCAGTGTAATTTCTCCTCAGACATTTCGTGTTAGTATGGGGAAAAAAGGTAAATTGTGAGGCATTACTGCAAAGACTTCTTGACAAGTGGGCACTCTTCAGGACTGTTTGCCAAACTATGGCCTTCAGTTTGCCGTCAGCGATGACAAATGTTGTCCTTCACGTCTTTATTAAATTTGAGGTATATTTGGTGAGGTCAAGGAAAGCGACGATTTGGAACAGACATAGCCATAGGAATTTACGCACAATTTGTTCATCTTTTGGGAACGCTTTAGTCTTTCATATGAACTATTTTATATTATTACCATGTGTTTGCACAACCTTGAGTTTTAAATATACATGATGCCACAGAGTTTTTCACTCCACTTATGTAACGGGTAGGCCTATATCAAGTATACTATAATCTTCCACAAATTGCCGTTAAATAAAATGACACACTGTCAGTTCAGTGCACTGATTGAGACGTATTATTACATTGAGAATGTTTCAGGGCTTACTTGTACATTTTAAATATACATAACTTAAACGTAGGCTGTATTACAGTGCATTACACATTTATAAACCCATTATGAGCGCAAGAATTATTAACACATTAAAAATAACCCATTTATTCGTTTACATAAGCGTTTATTAAAAATGCAAAACTACACTCCACAATACGATTGAGTCATAAAGCTTGGGTGCTTGATTGTAACCAAAAAATATATAACACATTATCCAACCGATATTTTCAGACAATATTAACCTATTGGAATTATGCAATTAAATATGAACACCACTGGCCTAAATCTATAGGCCAGTTAAGTCGACCATATCTACAATGAGGATATTTAGGCTGATTTTAACAACATTTTCCCCAAAAACAGTCAGACTACATAAAAGGACAAAACGTTATGTAGCTAACGGCCTTTTACTGTAAACAAACCCATGACTCAAGAAAGATACACTTTGAGTCTGAGGGCAACACTGACGTATTCACACCAAGTTGCAAAGATCGTTTGGAGTTTTTTTTCCCCCTTTTTCAATTTTAAGCCTTTGCGTTTTTCACTAGGCCTATTGAAAACACAAAAGTTGGTGGACTGTTGCGTCCTAGTTCTCTACGTTTTAAGAATGTTCGTATTGATATTGAAAAGTAGCCTAGGTTGTACCACACCAGCACACACACACACACAGCTAAGGAAGATAACTTGCCTACAATTTAAAACATTTCTCAATCAAATCTCATAAAGGTCTTAAATACACAAGGTCTAAATACATAAGACATACGAGCAAAACTTCTGCCCTAAACAGTTAGTCTGACACAGAGAGTGTGTGTGTCCGTATGTGTGTGTGTGAGAGAGAGTATGGCGGTGTATGCCCTATGCTGACTTTAAATATTTCGAAAGTTTGAGTTTTTTTAAGCAGTCTTCCCAGAAGTGACGACAAGAAAGACACTTTAAAAATAAATAGTGGAGCTACCATTTCAAAAGAGTTTGTTTAGCCTATGCGTAACGCAGCGAAAAAAAGTTTTTAACAGATGATGTGGAGAGGGACACTGCGTGTCACTCTACGCCAGGCGATGCGTTTCTCCAGCTTCAGCGGGACATTGCACTCCCATTTTAACAGAGTTAAGCCTTTTAAACTGTTCAGCAAAACTGGGGCAGTGATTTCTTTTACTTTCAATTTTCATGTTCATATAAAGTTTACACTTCAAGTCACGACATTGGTTTGAGTTTTCGAAACAAGTCTAAAGCGTGCTTCTCAGGCACATTGGTAAAAGTTTAGGCAGAACACTCTGGAACGAGGCATATTGGAATAAAACATTGAGCAGGCCTGCATCTTAAGCTAACTGAATTTAGTCGATCAAGGAGTTCATTGTTATTAGGGGCAATGAAACGAACTTAACGGTAGGGACAAAGGCAAAACCTTTACGGCAGACCGCTTTACTCCCCTAACTGTACTCAACTTTAACCGGCCGATCATTCTACTACTAACTATTCCCGAATCAAATCCACTCCCTATATCAATATATGATGTGCTTCATTAGTGAAAACAACTAAATAGTATTTTTTCGCATTAATTTTCGAGTATTGGCTATCAAAAGAGGAATGGTTCGCCGCGTCAATCCGTGTTTGGATATAAAGACACACTGGACCATTACGAGTGTTTCAGCGCTATTGTGGAGGCAAACTATGAATATATGTTGCAATTTAGGTTACATTTGTTGTAAATTGCCTAGATGTTTGTGCTCAGAAGCAATGCTGTTGACTATCGCTACAGCGAATGAGGAATTCTGTCGAAAAGTTCTCAATAGAATATCCCTGCTATTTGGTGTCAAGCAGCCCCGCATAGTACAAGAAAGCCGGACATCGGGCTTCGCATGCATGAGGACAGCTCAGTGAGCCTCGTCGAGCTGCACGAACTTACCATTGTGCTCGGGTAAGGCCAGCTGCGGGTCCGACTGGAAATGCTGCGGCTTCGCTTGTTTCCTTCGCGACATGCTGGCTCAAACATCAGCCAGGAAAGAATAAAAAATCACCAAAAAATCTTCTCAAAATTACGGAAATCGAGCCCATCCACCGCGCATGTGTCCTGTTATGATTATCAATAATGCTCTGCGATTAATCATACAGGGGCTCTTTGAAAGGCGATTGGCACCTCGCCAGCCCCCTATTCAAATGAAGTCTCTTTAATCAATTAGCTCCTGATTTGCTGGGGACTCTTGTCTCTCTCTCAGCTCCCACCCAATGAGTTGATCCGTGTGGAAGAAAGGCTGGATTTTCCAACTCCCTTTAGATACTGTTTAACCCTTCTTAGCAACCAGCTGGTAGCTACATAAAGCTTATCTTTTTCACTACTGGAATGCCAGGTTTCAGTCCATACCGAGGGAATCTAGTCTTCTCATCAAACGGCAACCTCTGCGGAAAGAGTTTCAATAAAACACGTTTGACCAGGTGATCAAAATGAAACATCCATTTCCTCCCACGAAACTGCCACTTCTCCACAACTTCAGGCGTCGTGGTACCGCAGTGTGTCCCTCAGTCGGATTGGCACCAGGATACAATCGTTGATATTCGGATCTTGTGTAATGAAAAAACACATCTACCTTGTCGCCTTTTGGTCAGTACTATGCCAGAAAAAAACAGTCACGTAAATGAGATGCGAGCCCGGTGGCACAGTCAGCGTGTTGCAAGTCCACAGTGTATGTGCGTAATATCCCAAACCTGATTCATTTGATTATTGCCGAACTAGGTAACTCGCACGTTTTCATCACGCACCGCATTCCGCGAACAAACAAACTTTAAGGGCCCATGCGAGACTGTGAGATTTCTTGGGTACGGCCCATCTATGCTGCTATTGGTCACTGGTCTATTCTATCACAGACCGGCGGAGGTGCTAGCGCTCTCTCATCCTTCCTCCCTCCCTCTCTCTCTCCCTCTCTCGCTCACTCTGGCGCGCGCTCCAGCGCGCTATCGTCAGTGGGAGAGCAAATGGCCAAGTACTTCTGCTCTTCTATGCTTCTATGAAACATTTCAATACAGGCAGTCCGTGCGCGTAATAATTACTCAGAACAGACAGTTTAAAAACTAATACCACTTGGATTTCAAATCGCATTGTGATTAATGTAGCGTATGCTGAATCAGATTTTTAAAAAATATATATATGTGTAACTGTTATCAGTGTTTTCGTACTACCAAGCACAAATTATTTGCAGTGTCAGAAGATGTCAATTGCTTGCGAAATTCCTTTTGAAGATTCCGCTTAGCTCTTTGTGTTTTTATGCGTAAAGGCATATGATTTTACGGATAAGGGTTGATAGCAGTGGGACATACAAAGGCCTTACATTTTAAAATCATACAAAATCCTGCAATGCGTTACAGCTCTTCCACCGAGTTTATAGAGATGCAAATTAATACACGTTCAGAATGCAGTAAGGCCTTCAAGAGCCTGCACGGATCAGCCTTTTTGTGTTACCCGAAATAGACTCTAAAATAATGTAAAATGGCAAATGAAGTGTTCATTCTGCTTACAGTCGACAGATTAATAAGAGGCCACACGAAAAATAAACCACTGCTTTTTTAAATGTATAATAATAATAATAATAATATTAATAATAATAACAATAACAGTAGTAATAGTAATAGTAATAATAATCAAAGAACCACAGCTTGTGTTAAATACACGATTGATGGCACTTTAGTTTGGAAGTGTTTTAAAAGGGTATGGGGCTGGCTCCCACAGGGGCTGCTGCAGCCTCGACGTCGGAAGATTTATTGTGTGGAAAAGACAAACGAAGCTATCAGTCGGGGTGATTTTGAGAAATGAAGATAATAATGTTACTATAGGTGATGTCCTGGATGCCATTATTTTTCACTGAATATTTAAAGAGGTGCTGCAGGCGGGATGGATCTGGTTCTCTCCTGCGTCAGCTATCCATACTTAGGACGACTGTTATTTACTTATTAATGAAAGAAAAATGAGAAGAGGAGGACAAAACGTGTACTTTTATTTGTGAAACGCCGATGAGTCCACACATGATCAATTCCCATGGACATTCCTGTATTAAAATCTAATAATGAAGTAGGCTACCTGGAGAACAGAACCTGTGCAACAGGATAAAAAAATGCATCCATTTTAAATTGCAGCCTGCACCAAACTTTTTAGCTTAAGGTATATGGGTTTGAGCGTGAGAGTTGAATCTATGAAAGGGTTGTAAGCGTAATTCTGTTAAGACACTTAAATGTGAACTTTAGTGAACTAACGGTTTCGCTTCAAACATGAGACAAGCCATATGTCGAGAATGATAATGACTATAAAAACTGGATATGGTCTCGGAGAGGTGTGCGCAATATTGTAATGTCACAAGCCGAAAAATCAATGGTCAGTTAATTGATGTGAGTGTTGGTGTGAGATTGTAAACAGGGTGATTTGCAGTCCAGCCGAGCGAGAGACATCTTAAATGAGATTCACTCCCCACGACTGGACTATACGGTGTTAACAATCGTCACACTGCATGGCAGAGAACTGCGAGAAATTTGGGGGTTTGAATAGAAATAAGTGCAGGGCTGGGTGTGAGGACCAGGGGCAGGGGTTGAATAAAATGTGTCAAACATGCCCTCCTACTCACTGTCGTCGTCCTTAATTAATTGGCGGTGGTGGAACAAACTGTTTTGGAAATATTCTCAGCAGTAGAGCTGACATGCGAATGTTGAACAACTTACCAGCCCAAAAGGTTAGCCATGTCAATGACGTGTGCTTGTATGATGAACTGAGATGAAGTTGCCCAATAACATGAATGCACACACACAATTCATCGAATCTTACTTGAGTGAGAATAGACAAAAGTATAGTTTCGGCTGCAGACTCAATGCGGAGATAGAGAGACAGGGGTTGATTCTTGCGCACATGATGCGTGCTCACTCCCTGCGTTACGCACGGATCGATACGAACATATGAGAGCGGGAGCTGCATGGGACCATCACTCACTATTATCACTGACATCCGATAATTGATCATTGCACAGAAACACAAAGCGTTTGACCGCATAATTGAATAGCATAAGCAATACGGGTAATTCTACCGAACCTCCAGACCTGCGGTTGTTTGTGGACACTATAGATCACTTTTCCCCTCCCTCTCAAATGGACGCTTTTGTGACAGTGTGCATTCAAGATGTATTCACAGGAGCCCTCAGTCGCTGCGCACCGTGCCAAACGTCTTCGAAAGGAACAGGATTAAAATATCTGGCAGACATGATGCTATGAAGTATGATACAATTATTTGAAGAAAACTCCAGTTTCAAATGCATTCTCCCTGCACACACTGCGACTGTGTGGGAAACTTACATTTTAAGGTGCACTTTGTGTTTGTGTATTTATGTAGAATTAGTGTACAAGTGTGTCACAGATGCAAATGTTTCCACGTCCTGTCTGGCTGTTGCGGTACCCCTCGCCCCCCCTCTCCAACGCCTTCAAGTCAACGTGTGTTTTCGCCCTGATTTACTGTCGTAACAGTTGTAAGACTATTTGACTATTTTAATCCACCGCGTTTATCCAGATTCAGTTACGCACGGCAAGGTAATAAAGATCTTACATTACTGAGAGAATAGCTGCCAGGTTGGGGGAGCGCGAGTGACAGCCTTACTCCAAACTAACTGTTCACTTTGAATAGGCTACATCTTATTTTGTGGCTCAGAAAATTTCCACTATAAGAATAGCATGTTAAAACAGTGTTATTTTTTTCAAAAGTGTTCGTCCATTCTTAATTTTACGCAATTGTGTAATTACTATTATTCATTTATACCGGAGTAATTAATTAACAAAGCAATGTACTTTTTGTCAAGGTCCCGGATAAGGTGTGATTAATTAACGTCTTAAGATTGTTATCAAATTAGGCGTCTGGGATTTATATGACAGTGACGTCTTAGGTCGTTGAGCAGATTAAACGGGTTTCCTCGCGTGACTAGTCGGTCAGATACAGAAATAGCTGGTTACTTCAAGAGGAGCTCAACAATAAAATGCTTTTAGACATAACCTGTGTCCGCTCTACAGCCAGGCGTCATCTTGTCATGCATGCTCTGCCCATGTCACCCTCTGATTTACATGTAAAAAAAACAATGTTTTCTTTCTCTCTTTCGCTTTTTACCCTCTGCCACCCCCCCCCCCCCCCTCTCTCACACACACACACACACACACACACACACACACACACACACACACACACACACACACACACACACACACACACACACACACACACACACACACACACACACACACACACACACACACACAGTACAAAAAGTAACTTTTTAAAAGCAAGCAAACCAGTCCTTATCCTATATAGGCTATGTTTGCAGTGTGTATGGTGAATACGTAGTATGTGTTGCTGCAAGCACAGCACAAGGTGCCTTTTGGCAGTAGAGCTTTTGAAAAATCACCTGCATTAAAATTCAGTGCCTGCAGCGGTGGAGAATGGTCTCCATTAATTAAGAGATCACAGGCCCTCCTATTGTCCTCTCACAGCCCCACTACCTCTCGTCCCCAAACGGTGTGTGTGTGTCTCTCTATTGTGCCCCTGACATCTTCCTGATACATCTCTGGATATCAATTGCCCCCATCTTTTTTTTACATGATCCGTCTCATAATGGACTTGGAGAGCAGTCACACCTCACTCACGGCACCACGGCTGGTGTCTCGTTTTGCAAAGGGAAGTAACGCACAAACGCTTCAAATGAACAGTACTACGAAAGTACCAGAGGTCATCAGTCTCAAGCTCTTCCTACCTCCCCCGCCCCCTCCCTCCCTCCCGTGTGAGATCATAGGATTGTGAGTGTGTGTGTGTGTGTGTGTGTGTGTGTGTGTGTGTGTGTGTGTGTGTGTGTGTGTGTGTGTGTGTGTGTGTGTGTGTGTGTGTGTGTGTGTGAATGTAAGTATAGTATGTGACTGAGAGAGAGAGAGAGAGAGAGAGAGAGAGAGACAGAGAGAGAGACAGAGACAGAGACAGAGACAGAGAGAGAGAACAAGTGTATGTGTGCGACACAGTGTGTGTGTGAGAGAGAGAGTGAGTGAGAGAGAGAGAGAGAGAGAGAGGGGGGGGGGGGTCCTGACATGTAGGTGGGCTAGTTCCAAGCGTGCAGTGCAGTCCACTGCAGGCAGGTCCTTGCATGGGAGCGTAGCCAGAGAGTGTAGTGTTGGCGAGTGGTCACTGGCCATGTCAATTACAGTGGTCCGAGTGGTCACTGGCCATGTAAATTACAGTGGTACCAGTGATGGGGGGAGGATTGACAGGCTAGTGGACAGTCAGTAATGGCCACTTCAGCAGGCCGACCAGAGTCCAGCTCAGACAGACATCCCTTGCTGGCTTAATTACATGCATTTAAAAAAAGCCTACGCCTCTTTGAAGACTGCACGTTTCGGCTGCTTTTACCAAATTAAGAGCTAAAACAGACCAAGTCTGCACAAAGAAAAAGAAGGAGGGGGTGGGTGGGAAGTGTGGGGGGTTAATAGGGGGAGTCTGAGTAATTGTCTTGGGATGTGGTCTTTGTGTTACAACGCAAGATGAGTAGGGACTCTTGAACCATCCTCAGTTGCATATCTCATTTTTACTATCCCTACTTACAATGTCAAACAAGAGGCAAGATTTAAAAATCCTTGCATGAGTGCGTCTGATGTTTGATGCTGTTGTTTTCTAGAATGACCTTTCCCAGCTCTTCTATCCTCACTTCACCTTACCCTCTAACTGCTTAAAAAAAACTGTCGGGGACACTGACACTGTTGAAACCAGTCACAGATTAATAGGCGGTGCTAGACCATTCCATGGATAATTGAAACACGTGGCAACTTCAAAGGTTTACAATCATAATAATATTGCCTGCGTTATTACATAGTAATACCTATGTTCTCTTTACATTGCTAGTCATTTGGAGTAATGGCTTGCAGGCTTGCGTTTGTTTGAGAGATCATGATGAAGATGATGAATAAAGCCAAGCGGCCGTGGACACACTGAGTAGCTTTAAACAAACTCAGCCCCCCTTCCTGACGTTGACAAATGATATTTGGAAAACAAAATGTTTCATTTGTTAGATGTTGCGCTAGCTGAAGTAAAGAGAGGGGATGAGGGGGGAAAAAAGAGAAAAAAACATGGATACACATCACTTAGAATCCAAAGAAGAACACTCGAGACATCTTGAAGAAATCACTGGCATTAAAAAAAATGCCATGTTTATGTATTTTTAAGAGCCTGCTACAAAAACGCCAAATTATTCTTTAAATGATCTCTACCGTGAGCCGTGTGTGTACAATCACACATTATATACACACATTTTGATGACTGCATTTACCAAATTGAAGAAAAGCAAGAGAGGCAACTGTAATTCTTTGTGCTCTTGAATCAAAAAGGCACTCAAAAAAGAATAGTGAGTTGAACTAAACTATATGTGTTTATGTAGATGATAAAAATGTAGGCTATACATATGTATTAACCCTCCTGTTACCCTCAAATTTTGGAACATCCGTGATCCTTGGGGTCAATTTGACCCCAACCACTTAAATGTCTACAAAATCAGTATGAAACAACACTTTCGCACATGTTTATGTCTCAGATATGTATTGTTGCTCTGTTGGTGACATAAAAAGTCCTTTCAATATATCCTAGCACCCCCACACATAGCCTACACACCAAAAAACTTAATCCATGACTAGGCGAAAATGAGAAAAAATAGCAATAAAATGTCATTAATTGGTCTAAAAACAGATGGACACATATTATTTTAATTTTATTGGTTCCATATACTCCCTAAATATGAATTTCTATAACTTATAACATTTGAAAAGAAAAAACAAATTTGATTATCAAGGATATTATCTATCTATTACCATATCGCTCAATTTGACCCTAAAAGAAATAGACATGTTTCCAAACATTCAGAAGGTTTTTTAAGTCCAACATTCATTTTTTTGAATGTTTGAATGTGTATTTATAGCACAAGTATAGCCTACTAGTTAGGTAAGAACATGGATACATTGCCAACCAAGAGTTTCGGGAACAATGATAGAACAATGATAGAAAATCATTGTTTTCTACATTGTTTCTACGCTTGAATTAGTGTACACATAAGGAAAAAAAGGTTTACATGTGCTCCTTGTAGACATATTACATGGTCATGGTTGTGGGGTAATGTTTGAAGGAACAGGGCTAGCAACTTGTATGTTTACTTCTATTCACTATGTATGCCCACTGGAGAACTTGTGGTACGGATGTCAATGTGTATGTCCTTCACAAAAGTTACAGCTGTTGCTGTTCCTGCCTTCTCTATGTCAGGTAGCACCAGTTTATAACCAAGGCTGCAGACAAAGATGTCAATTTGGAACACAATACTGAAATGAGGAGAAGAATAGCACCATTATATCTCTCAACATAGCAAACAACTTTGAGATCGTCTCCATCTAAAGAAGTACAATGGCTTGTCACCAACAGTTCATTTCAATATTTGGATCACAATCATAAAGCTTCTCTTCAAATATACCATCACTTATAATTATGTATGCTGGGCACAGAACAGCATGCACAGCAATGCTGACTATATGTGACCCTTCTGTTTGTGTGTAGTGGGAAGGTGGAAATGTAGCTCCCAGGGTGCAGGAATGGGGGGGGGGGTTGCTGTGGTTGGTGCCATGATGGTGCTTTGGGTACAACAAGGTTCAGTTGGTGTATTTTGTAAAAATGTTAATGCTGTATTAGCCACCAATGTCCAACATGTTGCCGTGAATTACTTTTAGGCCTCCCCCATATCATTAGCATTTTTAGTTATCAGGGCCCAAACAAAAGCAAAATGTTCAGAAGAAACATGGCTGAATAGCTTATTTTCATGTATTTCACATTATCTAAACAGATTTTAACATTTATTTGCAAAATATGAATGTTCCATTTATGTTTTATACACTTGAAACAATTGGGGTCAAATTGACCC
>NC_085878.1:31902999-31907999 GCF_034702125.1 Engraulis encrasicolus
GCATTCAACACACATCTAGGCAAGCACACACACACACACACACACACACATCTAGGCAAGCACACACACACACACACACATCTAGGCAAGCACACACACACACACACACACACACACACACACACACACACACACACACACACACACACACACACACACACACACACACACACACACACACACACACACACACACACACACACACACACACACACACACACACACACACATGCTCATCTAGCCTCGTACACACACACAGACATGCAGGCAGGCAGGCAGGCAGGCAGGCAGGCAGGCACACACGTACGCACGCAAACACATGCAGGACCATAGGCACGCAGTCAGGCAGGCATGCACACACACACACACACACACACACACACACATGCACGCGCACGCACGCACGCACGCACGCACGCACGCACGCACGCACGCACGCACGCACGCACGCATCCAGTAGAATAGCCACATCCTAAAGTACAGTACACTACACAGATACCACATTAAACCTGAAGGGAACGGCTGAGATAGGAAAGGTTGAACGAGATTAGGCTCTGTGCGCATTTCCACATATTAGTGTATCTACATTATTAGGGTATAATGGTGTCGCCCAGGCTTTGACGCATGCCGCTAACTGGGTGAGTTGAAAGTGAGTTGAAGAATGATCCTATCAACGTTGCACTGGTCTTAACCCTTCCATTGGTCACGGGGATTAGAGCCAGAGCAAGTCAAGTTCAGTAGTCATAGGGACATGTCATAGACAGTTCAATGCGTTTCACTAATGTAAACGCTTACAATGATCTATGCAAATGCTTAATAGACTAAATGTCAAAGAAGTATTAGGAAATAAGAGCCAGTCAAAGTCAACAGGTGAAAGGCCAAAAACATGTGTAAAGTATTATAATCTCTTGCCTCACAGGACATTGGAGAAATGGGCAGTGGTCATTGTAATCTCCTGACTTTGAAAAGAAATATGTTCTTCTGTCCATTGCTCTTTAGTTAGAGATCAACAAATGTAGGCTATGTGTCAACATCAATTGAATCTGCAAGGTCTGAGATTCTGAAGGAGATTTGTAGATGTGTGAACAAAAGCCTTTAAAAAAAGCCCTGTGCAATTTCAAACAATACCTCAAAAGGTAGGCTGAAGGTTATGGAATTAAGCACCTCTCTTTTTCAATTATATTTCCTGATAAAGGGCAAATTGGATATGAACCTGCAGTTGTTAAGCACAGAATCATCAAGGTTATACTTTTTGAGTAAGGGTTTTACAATACATTTTATGTATTAACTGGGAGAGGTACAAACGGGAGGCAATTGTGCTGAGGGGTTTGTTAACTTTTCCACAGTAGAATGTAGTTTGAACACTGTTCATATTCCTGTCTATGTTTGAGAAGAAAGACAGTATTGCTTTAGAAATTTCAGATGGCTTTAATGGATTTGATAATGAATCTGAAGTTATCTATCTTCCCTTAAGCTTCCCTTAAGTTCCTAGTGTGGTAGTTGCTTCAGTTCACCAAGCCCTGTTGTCGACAATTTTGGTGGTCTATAAATAGCCAACAATACTGGAAGAACACTTAACAACACTTACTCTAATGCTTAGAGCTGGCCCAGTCCCGAGCCAGACTCAGTGGCATGATGTGTTTGTGTGTGTACTCTACTTAATTCTTAGAATGGCGTTTGCTTACATAGGCCTACCATTTTTGGAAATATAGTAGTAGCAATGATTGATATCAAAATTATCCCTAAAAATTCAATGATGACACTTTATAATAAGAGATTCATAAAAAGCATTACAAAGTCTTAGTACATAATGAACTAATGATGAACAAAACATTAAAATTTTTTTGTAAATGAATGGGAAATGTTATGTTGGTAAATTAATCAAATTAGTAAAATCCTACACATTATCTCTAGATATTTTATAATGCATTAACAAAACTTAGTTCATAATAAAACATTCGTTAATGTTTTGTTTGTCATTAGTTCATTATTTACTAAGTCTTTATAATGCATCCTTTATTATAAAGTGTTACCGTTTCCATTGCATTCTGAATAGGAAGAGGAGCTCAAGAGGAGGCCACATGCGGACTTCGCAGGACACCAGACTGCGGACTGGGAAGCTCGTCATCCTTGACCTGCCGTTCCCACTAGAAATCCTCACGGTGGTGAATAATGCAATTTAGAGGGCATACATGGCAACACTCCGCACAGGCCTCTGCTCACTTGACACCCTGGCTGCAGCCATCGCTGAATAAACGCGCACATACACATACACACACACATGCACACACACATGCACACACACGCACACACACACACACACACACACACACACACACACACACACACACACACACACACACACACACACACACACACACACACACACACACACACATGCACACAAACGCGCACGCACGCACGCACGCACGCACACACACACACAAATTGGGAAACCACTCATAATTCAATGTCACCAATTGACTTAGGCAAAATCCAATTTGTCACTGAAAAAATTACACTCTGGAGTAATTGTTCGCAGTTCGGGAACAAGAGCTCTAAAAATATAGATAGTGTGGGAGTTACAGAGACAGCACAGCACGGTGCTGTGAGTGAGACACACACACACACAAACACTTTACCGCCAAATAAATGGAATTACAATGGGACCTGACAAAATTTGACAAAAATCCTAATGTGCAACATAATGCAGCAGGTTTAAAAATAGTCGGGGGGATTATTGGAGAGGCGAGGTAATTGGATTGGCACTCTGGAGCAAGTGGCTACTCGCACCACATGAAGTCCATAAAGAAACAGAGGCTCTCATCAGAGATCTGTTAAAAAAAACTTAGCATGGTAAAGAAAAAAAAGAGGAAAAAAACGGCCTACTTAGTGAACTCTCCAGCGCTAAATGGGCGGCTTGCTGTTTCGTTTATTTGTAAATTGTGTTGTGAGACGAGGGGAAGCTGTCAAAAGGTCAGATTGCTGCTCCCTGCCTGGGTGATTGGGGGATGGCCAAGCCAAACCAGCTCACTACCTACCTGGCTGCATGGCCGCATGTGCTTCAAGCCAGTAGACTAGAGAATGAGGCTTTATTTTCTTTTACTCCGCTGAAGAGTTGGTCCACGGTAAAATAATAACCCATAATAAAAACTATAGGGATGCAATGCCTAACACCTGCAGTCTACAGAAAAGCTGAGATAGGGAGCAGGTTTATTTGTGCACAAGTTTGTGTGGGAGTGAAAGACAATGAGTTATTCTCATGTGGGGTTGTGTCAAGTGTGTGCCTCACGTGTGTGTGATAACAAGTGTGTGTGTGTGTGTGTGTGTGTGTGTGTGTGTGTGTGTGTGTGTGTGTGTGTGTGTGTGTGTGTGTGTGTGTGTGTGTGTGTGTGTGTGTGTGTGTGTGTGTGTGTGTGTGTGTGTGTGTGTCTGTGTGTGTGACATTGAACAGATTTATGCTTGTGTGTGTCTCTGTGTGAGTATGAGTTTACAGTATGTGCACCTGCATGTGTGTGTGTGTGTTCGTGTGTGGGTGTGTGTGTGTGCGTGCGTGTGTGCATGCGTGTGTGCGTGTGTGTGTGCGTGCGTGCGTGTGTGCATGCGTGTGTGCGTGTGTGTGTGCGTGCTTATGTGAGTGAGCGAGTGTGCGTGAGAGGCAGAAAGATGGCCGTAAATATATCATATATAAATGATAATGTGAAGACACAGAGTCATAAGGCCGTAAATCAAGGGAGAGCTGCGCAAATTAATATAGTTTACACTTGATGCAAAGATGGCTCCATCGTAAATCTCGCCCGATTTATGCAGATAGAATCAAAAGGATTTCCTTTATGAATCCACTCGCTGCCATAAACCTGCAGCGCTCAAGGCTCTATCAAGCATTAAGCAAATAATCTCCACAAGTATTTGCACATTTGCACATACGGATCATTTCTTTCTTTTTTTGTGCTAAACTGGCAGTGTGATTCATTGAGTTTACTCTTGCTGCAGAATAGAACATTTGTGATTATGCTGCAATTGCCAGTGCTGCTTTTTAAATTACAATAAATCAGTGACAACATGCAAAAGTTCCTCAGTGCCACAAAAATGCTACAGAAGGTATAGAGAAATAGACAGCGTGCGGCAAAGGAAGAAGGGAGACAAAAAAGACAGAGAGATAAATGAACGATAAAGAAAGTGGGAGGGAAAGAAACCAAGAGAGGAAACAGTGTAATTTCTCTCTCTCTCTCTCTCTCTCTCTCTCTCTCTCTCTCTCTCTCTCTCTCTCTCTCTCTCTCTCTGTGTGTGTGTGTGTGTGTGTGTGTGTGTGTGTGTGTGTGTGTGTGTGTTTGTGTGTGTGTGTGTGTGTGTGTGTGTGTGTGTGTGTGTGTGTGTGTGTGTGTGTGTGTGTGTGTGTGTGTGTGTGTGTGTGTGTGTGTGTGTGTGTGTGTGTGTCTAGTGGGGGGCTACTAAGGTTGCGAGCAATTTCTCTTTGTTATCAAGTGAAATGACTGCAAATATGACAATAAATCACGGAGGAAATCAATCTGAGAGGAGGCGACTGCTAGGCACTGATAATGCATCAATCAATATTTAATGTTTAGACTTTAATTAATCCACAGGCGGCAAGGCATTCTTTAAGTGACAAAAGGAGGGAGACCAGGGAGGGAAAAAAAAAAAAACGAGCAGGAAGTGCAGCTCTTACATCAAACGGGCACACATTGAGCTTGCTGCACGGCCCCTCATAAGTCGATTCTTCCAGATTTTTGTTTTTTTCTTCTTTCTTTCTTTCTTTCTTTCTTTCTTTCTTTCTTTCTTTCTTTCTTTCTTTCTTTCTTTCTTTCTTTCTGTCTTTCTTTCTTTCTTTCTTTCTTTCTTTCTTTCTTTCTTTCTTTCTTTCTTTCTTTCTTTCTGTCTTTCTGTCTTTTTTTCTATTCCATTCATCGTTTACTGATACTCCAGCCAAGTGACATATGTGTGGAGGGATTAGGCAACATTAAACATCCAGGTTTATGGCC
>NC_085878.1:31922999-31925499 GCF_034702125.1 Engraulis encrasicolus
ATGCAAATGAAGTACAACAATTGAACGAAAAACCTGATACCAGCTCAGAACAGTTGTGTAGTATATCACACTTTACAATGTCCCCATACCAGAATAACAAGTAGTTTTCAGACGAAAGGTCAAATACCTTTGTCAACAAAACATGCAAGTTATAATGCAGACCAAAAACAAAGACCAAAAAATAAGGCAGCAAAACCAGTTCCATTCTTCTGACCGTTGTGTGAATAATGCATCTTCTCCTCCCCTCATTCTGATTCTCCCCACCTGCCTCCGCTGCTCACACTAAAATGGCCACAGCATCTGACACCACACTCTAGCCAGGCATTAACATACATGTACGAGCATCCCTCCCCGTGAGCCTACATCTTTTTACGGCCGATGAACTGTGGCGAGAGGAGAGAAGAGCGGAGCGGTGTGTTTCACCCCTGGCCCCTTCTCCTGTGTTAAAATCTACATGCGTTTACGTTCACGCAGACACTGGAGTAACGCCGCCAACACACCTTCCACCTCCTTGCAACCAACAAACAACACCACCACCACCACCACCACCTGTCACCAGGGCCAGATTAAGATTGCCCGGGGCCCCTCGGCCACAGGTTGCAATGGACCCCAGAAGGCAAATTTTGAGACAAAATTACATAGTATCATAATTACGAGCTAAGGATTAAGGATAACATGTCTTTCAACTGTGGAGAGCAATATTGACAAGATTTAAAACTGCACTTAACATGACAGATGCCACAGTTGTACAATTTTTGGCACAACTGGCAGGTGGGGGCCCCTAGGCTGCAGCCATATCTAGCCTGTGCATTAATCTGGCCCTGACTGTCACCCCCACAATTGTCCCCAAACCCCCTCCAGGCTCATCCTGGCCCCCATCACCCACTCCCCATTCACTACAGCCCATATCAATCACCCACAAACACCCATCACATTCTCCCCAGGCCCTGTAAATTGCGGCAGGAGATATAAAGTTGTTTCGGTGCCAATATCTCGTCATGTCCAGAATCTCAATGGCTTGATTTCAGCCGCCATCCGTCACACGGCTCGGACAGGCTGCTCGCCGCGATATTACCTAAATATTATTAAAACTTTGCGCCCCCTTGGTCGTAAATTAGGGGACCCCTGTTGCCCGTGGTTGCCTACACACACACACACACACACACACACGAACACAAAAACACACACGTATATACACACGCACACACACACACACAAACACACACAAACACACGCGCGCGCACACACACACACACACACACGCACGCACGCACGCACGCACGCACGCACGCACGCATGCACGCACACACACACACACACACACACACACACACACACACACACACACAAACACGGCAGTGGTGGGAGAATGTATGGCCCTGTGCTGTGTGTATCGCTTCGTGGAGTAATTACCTCCACTAAACAGCGAACGTGGCTGGGCATTCTGTAAGTGAGCAATTGCTGGAGGTGAGATAAAAAAGTGGGAGAGAAAACGGCGAAGGAAAATAAAATCGAAGAAAAGAAAAAAAAGAAACACAACAAAGAAAACGGGAAAAAAAGCACACAAAAAAGGATCAAAAAAGAAAGAAGTTTAAAAAAAAAAACATTAGTGATAGGCTTGTTGTTACAGTTTATGTCTCTCTTCCTCTTCTCTTTATTCTTCATTTTTAGGAGGGAGAGATGGGGCAATGGGCAGGGTTGCCAGATGAGACTGATGATTTCCAGTCCAAAAATTTATCAAAACCCCCCTGGAAGCACTAAACCCTGCCCAATTTGAACAAAATTATATGATATCCATGGCCAGACATTTGCAGAAAAACCTGTCCAAATGCCCTTTTTATCCATTTACCCCATTTTTACCCGCCGACTGTCATCCTAAGCAGCCGAAACCGCCCAATCTGGCAACACTGGTGATGGGGAGGAATTGGGGGGGGGGCAACACATTATTCATTCATCAGGTCAGGCCAACCTGAGCAGAGCAGGGAGCCATTATCCCGCCACTGGAGAGCAAACATCTGCTGCTAAGTGCAAGCAGGCGATACTGTGACATGTTTGCAATCTTGTCCTCTTCAGATGTTTGGCCCACAGTGAGACACTTCAAACACTTGGCCTGGGTTGTTCCCTTTGCTCTCTAGTCTTTCCCACTAGTCTCTCTATTTCTCTCTCTCTCTCTCTCTCTCTCTCGCTCTCTCTCTCTCTCTCTCTCTCTCTCTCTCTCTCTCTCTCTCTCTCTCTCTCTCTCTCTCTCTCTCTCCCATTTCTATCTCTCAGTCTCCCACCCTCTCTGTATTTGCTGCTAGTATCAAGCTGAGTAACTTGTCCACAACTTTCTCGCTCCTTAGCGTTTTCCTCCTCCTCTTTTGCGTCTCCACATGACTTGGTGTAGTAGGCCTATATTATTTACCTCTCTCTCTCTCTCTGCCTCGGTCTACATTTCTGGGCCTGTGGATTCGTCTAGTGAGAACATCTGACCCTGTTGTCATGAGATCATGCATATTGT
>NC_085878.1:31932999-31935499 GCF_034702125.1 Engraulis encrasicolus
AGTGAGGACTGCACATTCACACACAACTTCGACAAAAAAACAAAAACATTTCACCAGTCACAAAACAGCCACTGACTAGTGAACAGGGGACTGACTACAGGGCAGGGCCTATTTAGTTTTAGACACCTTTAACTTGTCTCTTTGATCCATAATGTACTTTTCCCTGCATGCTGTTGATGGACCTGCATTAGCCTTCCAAAAAAGCCCCCCACAGTGGCTGCAAAGAAACAAAAATCAACAGCCCAGAAAGCAAACAGAGAAATGATGTCGTCATCACCTCGGCCGCAGTCTTTTGTCCCGAAAAAGCCATATTCATTTATCACGGAGGCATCGCCGTCTTCACAGGCCTGTCACCGCTCTCTTGACCAGCGATTGAACTCATCATCACCAGACAGGGACGGATTATGGTTTCATGGGCCCCTGGGCCAGACAACAAGACCCCCCCCCCCTCCATGGAAGAGCAAGGTCCCAAAAGGTTTGAGTGTTAAGCAAAGATGCTAGACACACTCTGTTGTTGGGGTTCAGGGATTTCTCAGCTGAGAAATGTTTTTATTACTTTAGTTAATTGTGCAATGTGATCACAATATAAGCACTTGCATACAGAGCGATAATGAAGTGTTTTTGTGTAGCGCTTTTTGTACAGGCTTGGGCTTCAGGGCCCTCTTGGCTCTTGGGCCCGTGGACCTGGGCCCGGTAGGCCTTGTACAGTAATCCATCCTTGTCACCAGCCGTGGTGGTAGCCAAGGCGGGCGGGCGGTCTCCGGTTTCACCCCTGCCTAGCGTGTCACATCCTCTACAGGAGGCCCTCCACTCCACTCCACGTCGGTGGGCTACAGGTTACGGTTACAGGCTGCGGTGAGGTGCGGTGCGGTGGGGCAGGTTGGTGGGATCAGGCCTGCTGACAGGGGGGGGGACAAAGGGGACTATTGTCCCGGGCCCAGGGAAAGAGGGGAGGCAGAATTGTGTCCTCATTGCATTATAGCCTATGTATTGGGCTGTGGTGGCCCTTTCGGATGCCTTTGTCCTGAGCCCGGCCAAAAAGCTGCCAGCATCCCTGGGTGGGTGGGACTATCAACCAATACAAATTTATTTATATAGCACAATATCACAACTATACAGTTGACTCAACTGCTAGTGTAGTAGAATTGGGGTAGCTGAGCGGCATTGGAGTGGGGTGGGGGGGTGGGGTAGGGGTGGTTGGCAATTTGGTGAGCTACTGGATTGAGGTGGGAGGTAGTGGTTTGTACTTGGGGTAGGTGAGATTCCAATCTTTGGGGGTGGGGGTGGAGGGGTATAGGAATGAGGTAGTAGTGGTGTGGTGTGGTGGTACTGAAAGGGATGGTGCATTACTTTGTAGTGGGGTAGCTGGGAGGCAGGTTGGTTGGGATACTGTGGTCAAGTTGTGTGCGGTGTGTGTGTCTGTGTGTGTGTGTGTGTCTGTGCAGTCAGACCATGGTTGTGGTGGTTGGTGGTGGTTTAGATGGTGGTGTTGGTGGGGGCAGTTCTCTGAGCTCACCTCTGCGGCTGCTGCGGTTCCTGCTACTGGGGCAGGAGTGCTACCTCTATGGCTGGCCTGCTATGGCCTGGCCCCCCTAGGGGACTCTAATGGAGGGAGGCCTGCCTGCCTCCCTGCCTCCCTGCCTCCCTACCTGCCTATTTATCGCAGCGGCAGCTCCAGCGGCCACGCATCATTTACGCCAGAGCGGCCAGTCTTTGTCCACCTGTCACCAGAGCCCTTCCGCTACGCTGGAGGGACTCGTAACCAAAGGAAAAGGCAGGAAGAGAGAGAAAGAGAGACAGAGAGAGAGAGAGAGAGAGAGAGAGAGAAAGAAAGAAAGAAAGAAAGAAAGAAAGAAAGAAAGAAAGAAAGAAAGAAAGAAAGAAAGAAAGAAAGAAAGAAAGAAAGAAAGAAAGAAAGAAAGAAAGAAGAAAAGTACAGAGACTTATGGGAAGATGGAATGAGTTCACACAGAAGGTGTCTTCAGAGGGCTCTGTACTACAAGGCTATATCGGTACGGGTAATGCAAAACAAATACTTTGTGCATACTTTGAGTGAGAGAGACGGAGAAGAAAGGAAGAGATAGGGAGAGAGGGGGGAGAGAGGAGAAAAGAGTCTGACCCAGCTGTTGACTGTAGCTTCCACAGTCCTGGTATTTCTGAGGGCAAAACAAAATATGACTGTGATATAGCAAATACCTCACATTATAATTATCACACGCAGGCTTTATGTGAAGAGCTTTTCTGGCTCCTTTACCACAGGGCCAAGTTAAGCCTAAAATATAGATGGACCAGTAGTTGGCTCGGCTGGCTGACCTCACAAACATTCATGAGGGTGTTTCATTAAAATATGGAACATCAAGTGTAACCGTTTTCTTCTGTGTTGCTTTTTCAGAGGCAAGATGTGATGACCAGAAAAGGGCCCGACATGCCCTCTCGGAACAAACAGGGGTGCATTTCTCAAAAACACAGCTGTTAGCCAGTTAGCAACTTGGGTTGTCAA
>NC_085878.1:31940499-31947999 GCF_034702125.1 Engraulis encrasicolus
CCATTGGTATAGGAGTAGGAGTGATGGCCGTCTCAACACTGATCTGAGCAGCCGGGCCTAGACTGCTAATCTGCAATACTGTACAGGATATTTCCCGGTGGGCCGACAGTTCTCAGAGGCAGACGCTGTTCAGAGTTTCTTGTCGGCTATTTCCTTAAAAACTGGTCCCCAATTTAGAGTGGACTGCAATGCCAGGGCCTCTGTTTTTGTTGCTCCCAGTCCAGCCCTGGGTGGGAGGGACGTCCTTTTACACTGTGTCCCTCGGAGCGAGCCAAGAGATGGGCATTTCATTGGCCGCCGCTAAGGCAACAGATGTGGACACCAGAGAGAGAGCCTATAGCTTGGTGGACTATAAGTAAAGTAAGGAAGGGTGGGTGAGGGGGGAAATGACCATCTGGCTAAAGCAAATATTGTGTCTGTTCAAAAAAGGGCTCCATGTATTTGTCTTTGGCACTAGTGAAAGTGAAAGCCCATTTGGGAAACTCCAACTCCCATTGTCATTGTGACACAGCACTCCACAGCACACAAGTGAACACTGCACACTGCACACAACGAAATTGCATTTATGCCTCACCCGTGCAAGGGGGCAGCCCTCAGTGGCGCCCCATGGGGAGCAGTGCGGTGGGACGGTACCATGGGATGCAAGTCTGACGCCCTAACCGCTCGCCCATGACTGCCCACTACAGTATTGTTCAGAGTCAAAGATGGGAACGGCTGTACCTCATCACCCATCCCGTCCCATCCCGTCCCATCCAACCCCACCCCACCCCATAACCCAACCCCTCCTACAGCATGCCCCAGTGTCTCCAACATGGGAACAAGGGTGGGGTGGGGGTGGTGGTGGTGTGAGTCTTGGGGCGCTGTAATTCATTTCACCTGCTAAAAGGGAGAATGACGCCACAGTGCTTGGCCGTCTGGTGCTGGGAAATATACTCTATTTGGTTGTATAGTGTATAGTTTGGGGGACTCATCCCCGCAGCAAATCTTAAAGAACGGGGGGGGGTGGGGGGCTTCCACATTTTGTATCAGGAGTGTTTGTGATTGTGTACAGGGAGAAAAAGGGTGCGAGAAGGAGAATGGGGATAAGAGGAGAGAAGGAAAGCGTGCTCGGGAGTCAAATATGTGTGTATTGGTCAAAGGTGGCATATCTCAACACTATTTCTGTGACGTTGACCCAAATTGGACACTAACGTTGTCCCAACCCAAGGTTGTCTTTGCCATAACCGGATGTCACTTAAGGCTAACTCATAAAATGTTTATGACATGGACATAATGTTTATGCCTTATCTATGACACTATTATGACACTGTAATGACATGCCTATGACACCGGTGTCAAGTAAAGTATTACCAAAAAATGCTGGAAACTTGGAAAACAATAACCGAAAAAAAAAACACTGCACATGTGGACTTGCCTGGAGTGCATATGAATTGCAACTGGCCGAGCCGAGTGTCCCACGCCACACGTTTCTGATATGAGAGCATGCACGCCATGCATCCTCTAAGTCTAGTCTATTGGCTTCTACCTTGCCGTGCTTACCTCAGAGCGGAGGCATTCTCTTACCTCCTCTAATCAGGCTTAGGCCAATATCCTGCAATTAGCTCACTTTCTTCATACTCCACGACTGCCCTGGGCTGTGCTCCAGCCTGGGAATACAGGATACAGTCCCTTTCTGCCCAGCCAGCCCCTCCAACCCCTCTACCACCACCCCATCCCATCTCTCCCTCTATCACTCTGTCTGTTTGTATCTCTCTTTCTCTCTTTTCCCATATTTTTTTCCGTCTCTCTCTTTCCCTTTCTATCTCTCTATCCCTATCTCTCTCTTTCTATCTCTCTCTCTCTGTCACTCTGTCTGTTCGTAGCTCTCTTTCTCTCTATTTCCATACTTTCTCTCTCCATGTCGCTTTCTCTCTCTCCATGTCGCTTTCTATCGCTCTGTTCCTTTCTCTATCTCTCTCTCTCCTCTCTCTCTCTCTCTCTCGCTCTCTCTCTCTCTCTCTCTCTCTCTCTCTCTCTCTCTCTCTCTCTGATCTCTGATTATACAGCCACTAGGCTAAATGGGCTTATATAGCACAGCGACTTTGTATGCAAGACTTGGACACATCTTCGTTTCATTACTGTTGTCCATGTAGAAACATCTCAGGCTGCATCTGCATAGTCACTTGCTTGGGTTGTGTTATTTTTTTTGACATGGCTTCACTTCTGTACCTCCTGCAAGCACTGTTGGAACCTTTGACCTACAAGCGACATACCTCAAGAAAATGTTGGCTTGGGATACTGTGAACAAGAACAGATTTCATTTAGCATGTAGGTATGATGACAGACATGGGGAACCTGTTATTGGCCATTAGTGTTTTTTAGCACCATAGAAAAAAAAAACAAGCAAATTAAATCCTAATAACTTAACCCCATTGATAGGCCACTGTGTGCTCTGTGCATGCATAACTGTGGAGCACAAACTAAATAACTCTGGCTGTTAGTGTGTGTTTTTAGCAGCATAGGAAAAAAACTAACTAAATCACAATAACTTAACAAGGTGATAGGCCACTGTGTGCTGTGTATGTACGACTAAGCAGCACAAACTAACTAACTAGCTAACTAACCCAATATTGCCCCAATGGATGGTAGGTTTGTTCACAGGCCATTGTGGCTGTGACTGTGGCTGTGCCTTTAGCTTTGCTGTGCGTGCCAAAAATCAAGACAGTGTGAAAGGGTTCCCCCCTCCACTCAACCACTCTGCCACGGCACACACATCCGTTAATTTTCTATAGCTGACCTTCTGATAGGCTGTGTGTGGTGTTGGGGCCACCCTTTATCCGATCAGCACTGGGCGCAGGGTTAATAATAGCTGGCCCAATAACTCGAGTCGAGTGACGCTCTCGCCAGAATGTGCTTTTAATTGGTTTATAAATTCTGCCAATTATGTGACGGAATTCCCCTCTCGCCTCTCGCCCACTCACCTCCACCTCCACCTCCACCTCCGCTAATCTGCTTGGGGAGAGAGAGAGAGAGAGAGAGAGAGAGAGAGAGAGAGAGAGAGAGAGAGAGACTGAAGAAATGAAACAGACACTCGTGTCAGAGAGTACAGGCACTGGCGTGAGAACGACAGATAGGGCATGACAGCTCAAGTGGGTGGGAGTAGAGCAAGAGAGAGAGAGAGAGAGAGTGAGAGAGAGAGAGAGAGAGAGAGATGCTAACAAATGCTGTAGTCACTGAATATATGTGTACATATAATTGTGTATATCTGTGTGTGTAGGCCTCTGTCTGTGTGCATATCTGTACATTTAGGTTTGCGACTGAGAAACTGTGTGGCATGATTCGTTAACTCTGATGTTAACTATGATGTTACCTCTGTGCATAGTATATACAGTGCATGTGTGCAGGTCACTGTGTGTCTTTGATAGCATGCACAACAGATCATGTGAATAGTACAGAAGCTCAATTGGATTATTAGATTATCAGATTTTCCCCCTGACCTTCTAAGACACAACAGCAGTCTCTTGCCTGCAGCTCGCCTGGTGATGGACTGGCCATCTGGCATAGTGGGCATTTCCCGGTGGGCTCAGCACCCTCATGGGCCCCTATTTTCAGAATTAAAAAAAAAACATTTCTGAAAATAGGGGCCTATGAGGGTGCGGGTCCCACCGGTGAGTCAGTTCTGCGCCGCTAATTATGAGGGGGCCCCTTTAAGCCAAAAGTGCCAGGGCCCTACTTCTCCTCCAGTCCAGCCCTGTGCTCTCCTGTTGATGGACAGCAACTGACACACGCACACGGCGATGCACAAACAGACATACACACATACTTAAACGCGCCCTTAACCTGTGGGAAGGACAGTCTGTATGCCAAGCACTATTTAATTACCCAAAATGCAGCGGGATGAGAAGGATAAGCGGAATTAGCATTATGCATTAGCTTCGGGATTAGCTGAGCATCACCGCCGTATCATTGGTGGGTCAAATATGTTGACTCTCCTTTTAAAAGAACAAAAATGTTTTTAATTAACTGGTTGAAATGAAACATGTCTTTATTTGGGTTTTCGTTTTTGCTGTTAATGGCCAAATTGAATTCTTAGCACAGCACACTGGCCAACAGCAGTCATCCAAGGGTCCACCTCAGACGCTTAGCACATTTCACTGACAATACAAGAAAAGGAACGTGAGAGAGAGAGAGAGAGAGAGAGAGAGAGAGAGAGGGGGGGGGGGGGGGGGGGGGGAGAGAGAGCAAGAGAGCATGGACACTTGTTATTAGACCAGAAGCTTCATGCGTTGAAAAAGCAACACATCACTGCCAGTAAAATCACCCCAGATGATGAGGAGGAGTAATGTGTTTACAAATTATCTCCAGGTCAGCAACTGCAAACACGTTACCTGCTGATGCGGCTATCTCTACCACACTCCCTCCACTTCACAACTTCATACAAAAAACCCACATGATCCATTTCATCAACTCTCCTACCTCTCCTCACCTCTCCTCTCCTCTCCTCTCCTCTCCTCTCCTCTCCTCTCCTCTCCTCTCCTCTCCTCTCCTCTCCTCTCCTCTCCTCCCATCCTCTCCTCTCCTCTCCCAATTTCTCTTCTCCTCTGCTCTCCCCTACTTTCATTTCCTTTCCTCCTCTCATCTCTACTGTTCTCTCCTTTCCTCCTCTCCTCTCCTCTCCTCTTCTCCCTCTGTCTTCTGCCCTCCTGTCCTCTCCCCTCTGTCTCCCTCCCTCCCCCTCCCCTCCCCCTTCCCCATCTCTCTCTCTCTCTCTCTCTCTCTCTCTCTCTCTCTCTCTCTCTCTCTCTCTCTCTCTCTCTCTCTCTCTCTCCTCTCTCCCTTCCCATCCCCCCCGGGTGACCCTCGGCTTCCTTGGCGCTGTGACAAGAGCAGGTCATATTCACACATGTTGCTCTTGTTCCCTCCTAATCCACCACACGGCTGCCGCTGTGAACAGGGCTGCCGGTAGCTGTTACTCAGACAAGTGAGGGAGGGAGGGAGAGACAGAGAGATGGAGGGAGAGAGAGAGGGATAAAGAGAGGGACGAAAGGAGGGAGAGAGGGGTAGAGAGAGAGTGAGGCACAGAGAGGAGACAAGAGAACCAGACATAGAGAGAGTGTGAGAGAGAGCAAGAGGGAGAGAGGGAGAGAGAGCGAGAGAGAGAGAGAGAGAGAGAGAGAGAGAGAGAGAGAGAGAGAGAGAGAGAGAGAGAGAGAGAGAGAGAGAGAGAGAGAGAGAGATAGTGGGATAAAGGTGCACCACTGATGCCAAAAAGCCCTTTGAACAAAATTACTTCCTTTAGCACTCGATGGCTTTAATTACGTGTTTGGAGGACACAAAACAGGACAGACAATTTGTAGAGCATGCAGGGAAATCATATTTCCATGTTGGGGAGTGTGTGTGGGGAACTGAACTGGGGGTAATGACATAACCAATGATTTATAAAGAGGAATGTCATAATTATTTCTTTGGTACTTTGGTATTTTTTTGGTACAGCGAGCGAGTACAAGGCTGCGTGTGGATCAGATTTCAGCTAATGGGCGAAGGGGCTGAAAGCCCTAATTAGGTTTTGTAGTCGACTGTCACTGGCAGAGAAAGAAAAAGGTGCCACAATAAATAAGTTCCCACCATTGACTCAAAGCCTGTAATTTGAGTCTGTGCACTGCTGCTGTATTGGGTTGTGGGAATTACAAACGTCGTCGTCTCCTGCAAAACACATAGAGAGAGAGAGGGAGAGAGAGAGAGAAAGAGAGAGAGAGAGAGAGAGAGAGAGAGAGAGAGAGAGAGAGAGAGAGAGAGAGAGAGAGAGAGAGAGAGAGAAAGAGAAAGAGAGGGTGAGGGTGCTAGAAAAAGGAGGGGGAGTAATTGTGAGGTGTCTCACCCACACCTTGGGTGCATTGAAGGGTGGGAAAAGCAGGAGGGGGGGGTCCTCCGCTCTCCGGTAAGTATGATTACTGGGGTAGCCCCAATGCAGCATGACAAGTATTATGGAGTTCACAGGAGACAAAAGGAGACGGAGCCACAAAAACAACAACAACAACAAAACAATGGCGACACAGAAATGATTTAATTAGACTTCAGGGACCCCCCCCCCCCCCACACACACACACACACATACCCCACCCCACTCCCACCTCTACTCCACTCTACCCCCCAAGAAGAAACTTTTTGGCAGAGAAGAAAGCAAAGAAGGGGGCACACACACAAAAAGCCACGCAGTAAGCGAGGCGTCTGAAGGCAGCAAAGCCTGATGTATGCACGTTTATGTGTCCTACTGCGTGTATAAGAGGCAACACAGTGAAATATGTCGGTACACAGGGGCGGGCGCATTCAGCACCGTTTGATTTAGACGCGCCGCTCCCCTCTGAGCAATAATACTGATATTTTCAAGGAGATGAAATCTCTTGAATAGCTGGATCTAAAATACTTGTCTAAACAGAAAATAAATCACCAGGGGCCCCCTCTCTCTCTCGGAGTCCACTGTTGTTTTTCAGCTTTTGCCCTACATAAAAGGAGGGGGGTGGGGGGGGGCAGTGGAGCTATAAAAATTATGTAAACATAGGCTGTTACCTTTTTTTTTCGTCTTCTTTTTCACCAGGCCTGCCATGAGCAAACAAAAGGGCCTGGTGGCCTGAGTGACTGACCTTCCAGGTCTGGAATTTTCCATCTCTCCCTCTCTCTTTCTCTCTCTCTCTCTCTCTCTCTCTCTCTCTCTCTCTCTCTCTCTCTCTCTCTTTCTCTCCTCTCTCTCTCTCTCTCTCTCTCTCTCTCTCTCTCTCTCTCTCTCTCTCTCTCTCTCCCCTTGTTTCTCGCTAGGCTTTTTAAGATGAAGCTCAAACATGACAATTACAGGACTGAGGTAAACACATGAGCGCCCTTGATACGGGACTCATTCAGCCGTGCTGTCTCATACATAGAGGCAACCAGTGCGTGTATAGGTGGCTGGCTGTGTGTGTGTGTGTGCGTGTGTGTGTGTGTGTGTGTGTGTGTGTGTGTGTGTGTGTGTGTGTGTGTGTGTGTGTGTGTGTGTGTGTGTGTGTGTGTGTGTGTGTGTGTGTGTGTGTAAGAAAGATAAGAAAGAGAGAGACAGTCTGAGAGAGAGAGAGAGAGAGAGAGAGAGAGAGAGAGAGAGAGAGAGAGAGAGAGAGAGAGAGAGAGAGGGAGAGAGAGATCTGCCCAACTCTGGTGTCTCACAGGTAAGCAGAGTGACAGAGCGTAACCAGGTGCAAAGGTGTGTGTCTACAAGTGTGTGTGTGTGTGCGCGCGCGTGTCTGTAGTGTGTGTGTGTGTGTGTGTGTGTGTGTGTGTGTGTGTGTGTGTGTGTGTGCACGTGTGTGTGTGGTGTGTGTGTGGTGTGGTGTGTGTGTGTGTGTGTGTGTGAGTGTGAGTGTGTATGTATGTGTGTGTGTGTGGGTTTGTGCATGCGTGTGTGCGCAGTGCACACACGCCAGCACCCTTACACATGCACCATGCACACACAGGAAACAGAATACATATCCCTGGGGGCAGGTCGCTTGTCAGGTC
>NC_085878.1:31962999-31975499 GCF_034702125.1 Engraulis encrasicolus
CACACACACAGGCCGGGGAGTCTGCTAGTCTTCACTGCTAGTCTTCGCTCCACAGACTGTGATTGTACTGCATTCGTGCGTCCATTTACCCCCTTGAACTCCCACTGCCCCCCACCCCCCACCCCTCCCTCTGCTAAAAGACAACATTTACCAATTCATGCTCCATATAGGTCTTGGTCAGCTATAAGCTGTCGTTTTTTTTCTCCCTCTCTCTCTCTCTTTTTCTTTAAATCATCATGCCTCTGCTCAAATTAAATCCCTACCCCCAAAACATAGGGGTCCCTTTTTCAACCGCGAGGCTATGCATAATCTCATTAGACCGGCGATGAAAAGATGTTCAGTTTGCGATTGGCCTGCATCATCGGCTATGCTCATCCTCATCCTCGCTCTTTATGAATCTCCCTTCTGTGCAGCTCTCATTAGAGCCCACCCGTACATGCACACACACACGCACACACACACACTTGGACACTCACATTAAAAACACATACACGTATTTAACGCCCTCACACTGATTCACTCTCACACAAGGACACACACACACACACACACACACACACACACACCGAAAAAAACCCCTCTCACACACCAGCACAAAGGGCCCAGCTGATGGCCCCTTTTGATCCGCTGAGCTCACGGGGGTTTTCTTATGATGCTCTTCCCACAACACTCTTTTGTCCGCCAGCGATGACTACTTATGTGTGACTCGACGTTCTCTTTCAGCGCCGCACAGAATGGGCTGCCTCTCTCTCTCTCTCTCTCTCTCTCTCTCTCTCTCTCTCTCTCTCTCTCTCTCACTCTCTCGGTTGGGGTCGTCGTGAGACGTGGCTGCTATATTAAGCTGATGCGGGGGCAGTGAGTGTGTGTGTGTGAGTGTGTGTGGTGTGTGTGTGTGTGTGTGTGTGTGTGTGTGTGGTGTGTGTGTGTGTGCGTGGGGGTTGTTGGGGGCAAGTTGTTGTTTAACCCCTATGTGTGTGCTTGAGTCAGTTAATGAGAGGCCTGTGTAGCTAGCTGTGTTATTGTTGAAGCTGTGATGATGGAGGGTGGTGGTGGTGATGGGTGGTGGTGTAGGAAGCAAGGGTGTCGTACATGAGGGCAAAGTGGGATTGAGTCACCAGGGCCCCATGTGCATAGGGGGCCCACACAGAGTCGGATAAATAGCTGGTGGGGCGTGGAATGTGCGGGTCCATTGGAACTGATTGTACATAGGTCCCACAACTTGCTGCTACGCCCCTGGTAGGAAATGTAGGAAGGCTGTTGTGGCCTCTCTCGCTCTCCCCCCATTGTGTGCAGACGGCACCCGTTCCAGTAAGTGACGTTCACTCTTACTCACCTGGCGGGAGCTGGGCTGGGATTGGGGGATGGCTGAAAGTGGGTGTGTGTGTGTGTGTGTGGGGGGGGGGGGTTGGATGAAGGCGGGGGAAGAGAGAGTGACTCAGCGTCGAGTCATGCCTAATAGCTGAGCCAGCCTGGAGCGCGCTGAGGAGGAAGAAGACACACATGCAGAGGCAGGGCCGACGCTAGGCATAGGCAGACAAGGCGATCACCTAGGGCACTAAATGTCTCGGGGAAGCCGTAGTAACACCCGGTAGAGGCTAAAGGTTGACATGAAGAAGGTTCCCCAGGTAGGGTAGCCCAACAGAATCAGAACGTCTAGTGCAGGGGTAGGCAATTATGTTTGGACGAGGGCCGTTTTTTTTCTGACAAGAGCGTCGTGGGCCGGCCATGGCCATGGTTTTCAACTGGTTAAAAAAGTCCTGGCGTCTCTCTCTCATGAAAAGGGCAACCTGCCTTAGAAAGCCGTAACTAATGTATAAAGTTGGCAGTTGTTTATCGTTATTACATGTTTCATTAGCTGAAAATTGCTTGCTATCAATGCAAAATTTCGTCTGCATTTTTTCCCCAATCAGGCTATCTGACTGCACTCACTGCATTGCACTGCAATTTGCTGCGTCTAGCGGAAGTAATCGATGGCGGGCCAGATTTGGCCCCCGGGCCGCTAATTGCCTACCCCTGGTCTAGTGAAATAAAAACATTACACTTTTCATTGACAATGATTACTCATGGCCACTCACTAGATCAGCTGCACTCGATCAGTTATTTGACGCTATGTTTGCAGATGCCAATTTCTAAATGCATGAAATATAAAGGGGGTGCTTGCCTAGGGCACCAAACTGACTAGAGCCGGCCCTGTGCACAGGCTCCCCTCCTCAGTGCAAACAAGAAGTGCTGTACGTAGCATCTTAACTTCCCAGATCCCAATACCAGCCCCATTACATTACAATACATTGCATTACACTCAGCTGACGGTTGTAGCCATAGCGACTTACAGATAGGACAGGGTATCAAAACAAACAAAGCCCCCACCAATCCGCTATCTGCAAGCAATGAAGAATAGCAGGCAAGAGAGAGGGAGAGAGGGGGGGGGGGAGAAAGAGAAAGAGAGGAGAAGGACAGGGAGAGATGGAGAGAAATATTCCCCTGCAATCATCCCCTACTTATAAGTGCCACTGAAAAAAATAATAATCTAGTGGAGGCGCACAAGTTTGGGACAGACTCTAGAGGTTAGTCAGTCTGTGTATGAGTTTGTGTGCATATACAGTATGTGTGTGTGTGTGTGCATGTGTGCATCTGTCTGTGTGTGCATGTGTGTGTTTGTTTGTGTGCGTGCGTGTGCATCCACACGTGCGTATGTGCCTGCATGCATGCGTATGTGTGTGTGTGTGTGTGTGTGTGTGTGTGTGTGAGAGAGAGAGAGAAAGACAGTGAGAGAAAGTGTGTGTGCGTGTGCATCTGTGTCTGTGTTTGTGTACGTGCGTGTGCATGCATGCTGGTGTATTTGCATGCATGCATCTGTGTGTGTGCACATATGTGTGCGTGTGTGTGTGTGTGTGTGTGTGTGTGTGTGTGTGTGTGTGTGTGTGTGTGTGTGTGTGTGTGTGTGTGTGTGTGTGTGTGTGTGTGTGTGTGTGTGTGTGTGTGTGTGTGTGTATGCATATGTGAGTGTGCGTGTGTGTGTGTGCGTGTGTGTGTGTGTGTGTGTGTGTGTGTGTGTGTGTGTGTGTGTGTGTGTGTGTGTGTGTGTGTGTGTGTGTGTGTGTGTGTGTGTGTGTGTGTGTGTGTGTGTGTGTGTGCGTGTGTGTGAGTGTATGAAGCACTAGCTGGTCGTGGCCGCCTCGCCTCTCAGCATGCCTCATTTAGCCCACCTCGGCCTCCCGCGGGGGGAGTGACAGCAGCTAAAAGGCCAGACACGCTGGTGGAGATGCTCTCTTCCCCACGTAGCTAGGAGACTCCCCTCATCTCCTCTCCTCTCATCTCCTCTCCTCTCCTCTCCTCTCCTCTCCTCTCCTCTCCCCTCCTCTCCTCTCCTCTCCTCTCATCTCCTCTTCTCTCCTCTCCTCTCCTCTCCTCTCCTCTCCCCTCCTCCCCCCCCTCTCGTCCTGTCCTCTCCCACCTCTCTTCTCTTCTCTTCTCTTCTCTTCTCTTCTCTTCTCTTCTCTTCTCTTCTCTTCTCTTCTCCTCCCCTCTCCTCTCCTCTCCTCTCCTCTCCTCTCCTCTCCTATTGTCCTCTCTTCTCCTCTCTTCTCCTCTCCTCTCCTCTCCTCTCTTCTCCTCTCCTATTGTCCTCTCGTCTCATCTCGTCTCGTTTCGTCTCATCTCGTCTTGTCTCCTCTCGTCTCCTCTCCTCTCTTCTCCTCTCTTCTCCTCTCCTCTCCTCTCCTCTCCTCTCTTCTCCTCTCCTCTCCTCTCCTCTCCTCTCCTCTCCTCTCCTCTCATCTCATCTCCTCTCCTCTCCTCTCCTCTACCCCTGATGCACTCTCTCCTGTGTAGCTAGGAGGCCATTACGTAAGTATTTCTTATACTTCAGACGTCTAAAAGTTTTTCATCTTTTACCTGACATGTTTCATTCGGTCGACTGTCAAAACCTGTCAGGTAAAAGATGAAAAGCGTTTACATGTCTGAAGTATAAGAAACACACAAGTGTTATTGTAACAGTGAGACATAATGAACGTCATACATCTACCAAGGAGACTCCTCTTCTCTCCTCTGCCCCTCCAGCCTGCTCAGTGCCGGTTTTACCTACTTTGGGCCCAGGGCAAAATATAGACATGGAGCCTTCTTGAACTATTGGGTCAGTCCTTTGTTGCCTTGAAGAAAAGTACAAATATTGAAACTGAATTGCCACAGTTTCCTCCTTTTTCTTTCTTTTTTAGATACTTGCTACACATAAAGTTTGAGCACCTGTGTTTTTACAGTAAGAAGAAGTGGATCCTCGCAGCGCTTCCATTCTCCCCTTTTTTCTGAGCGCTCTTGATCTATCTTGGCCCATATTTACCATGGCAGGGCTGACTGTTCAGGGCTCCTACA
Organism: Engraulis encrasicolus; assembly: GCF_034702125.1. Lineage (NCBI taxonomy): Eukaryota > Metazoa > Chordata > Actinopteri > Clupeiformes > Engraulidae > Engraulis > Engraulis encrasicolus. The sequence continues at coordinate 31,967,368 of NC_085878.1, forward strand.
GTGGGGCACAGCTTTGGTGGGGGAGGGGACCCAAGTAGCCTGATTATCATCGACTTTCAAATCTCTTCAAGACTTGGTCTTACCAAGAGCATACAGTAACATTTCCCACATGCATGGTTGACAAGCCTCCCTTGGTTCGCTAACGTTTGTTTGCTTCCCGACAAAGTGGGAGGAGTTCCCGATTTTTCGGGTGCTCAGAAAGTACTTGCATTGCTCTTGACCTGACTAGTAGCAACGCTGAAGGTGTTGCGTCACAAGGATGGCACGGCCTGGCTTCGAGCCAAGGCAATGACCTAGTCTGCGTATTGGTAAAACTGAAATCTTGTGCCTGCCCTTAGGGAGCTGCTTTATCCAACACAGATGGATGGCGGCAAAGGGAAAAAAGATAGATAGATAGATAGATAGATAGACAGACAGACAGACAGACAGACAGACAGACAGACAGACAGACAGACAGACAGACAGACAGACAGATAGATAGATAGATAGATAGATAGATAGATAGATAGATAGATAGATAGATAGATAGATAGATAGATAGATAGATAGATAGATAGATAGATAGATAGATAGATAGATTAAAAAAGACGTGCGTGATTGTGGTACGTCTGACAGATAGATAGATAGATAGATAGATAGATAGATAGATAGATAGATAGATTAAAAAAGACGTGCGTGATTGTGGTACGTCTGACACCCCAGTGGCTGCTGTGGCCACATCTACAAGTGGCCCAGTGAAGCAGAGAAGCAGAGATATTATATGGGAATCAGTCCGTCCGGTTTACAGATGTGAATGACTCGGAACGGAACGGAAACAAAAGAAGAGAAAATCCACACGGGCTCAATAAAAAATGAGCCATCTGAAATAATGGAAATATTTAGTGATTTACTGCGTCTTACTCTCAGGCTGTCCTGTCATGCACACACACACACACACCCCTCCATCCCCATCCTATCCACGCAGCTGCCTATCTCCTATGACAACCCCCATCAGCCAATGACTCTAGCAGGCAGACAGTCCTCTCGGCACATCCGGTGGGCTTAACAAGGCACTCACGTGCGGCCATAACTCAGAATGAGCAGCCCACATCCCCATGCAAGAACCCCCTCACACCCTCACACACACACACACATACACACGCACATACACATGCACGTATGCCCACACCCACACACCCACACCCACACACACTAACACCCACACCCACACCCACACCCACACACACTAACACCCACACTTACACACACATACACACACACACACACACACACACACACACACACACACACACACACACACACACACACACACACACACACACACACACACACACACACACACACACACACACACACACACACACACACACACACACACACACACACACACACACACACACACACACACACCTCTAAACCCCTGCCCTCACCCCATCCTGTAACCCACCTCCACCTCCTGTCCTCCAATAAGACGATGATGATGAAAAATGAAAATTGACAGCGCTGTCAGTGGAGGGGCCTCCTTGGCGGCCCTGTGTTTATGAGTGGCTGCTATTAACTGTCTCCCTCTCTCTCCCTCTCCCACTCTCTATCCCCCCTTCTCCCTCTTCCACTCCCTCTCTCTTTCTCTCTCTCTCTTCCCCTCTCAGTGTGTGGATGGAATCTCTCTCTCTCTGCCTGTCTCTCTCTGTCTCTCTTTCCCTCTCTCACTTTCTCTCTCTCTCTCTCTCTCTGCCTGTCTCTCTCTGTCTCTCTTTCCCTCTCTCACTTTCTCTCTTGATGCACGGTCTCTTCCTCCCTCATTCTCTCCTTTCATTCCTCTCTTTCTCCCTCTCTGCTCTATTACTATACCCCATCCTCTCTCCCTTTCTCTCCCTCTCTCTCTCTCTCTCTCTCTCTCTCTGTCTCTCTCCCCTGCCCCCTCCCTCTCTCTCTCTTTCCCCCAGCCATGCTACCGCTCTCTCCCTTTCTCTCCCTCTCTCTCTCTCTCTCTCTCTCTCTGTCTCTCTCTCTCGCTCCACCCATCTCTCCGCCGCCACTCCCCTCCTCCCCTCCTCCCTGCTCCGTGGATGGAGTCATGAGTGTTGGCCTCATCATCATAAGCGCAGCTGGCTGGGCTGGCTGGGCCCTGGTGATTTACAGGGACAGTAGGAGAGGGTGACCCGCCCGCCATCAATGGCACCGTGCCCGCACTGAGAGAATCATTAGCTCTGCCCATGGACTATAACCTCCGCAAGACTGTTATGGCACTCACGATGAAGGATCCCCCATCACCCCTAAACACACACACACACACACACACACACACACACACACACACACATAAGCACGCGCACACGGGCGCGCGTACATACACACACACACACACACACACACACACACACACACACACACACACACACACACACACACACACACACACACACACACTGTTATGGCACTCACGATGAAGGATCCCCCCTCACCCCCTCACCCCACAAACACCCTAGCCGCCCATTTACACACACACACACACACACACGCACGCACATTCACACACACACACACACACACACACACACACACACACACACACACACACACACACACACACACACACACACACACACACACACACACACACACACACACACACACCTACAGTATTCACACACACACACACACACACACACACACACACACACACACACACACACACACACACACACACACACACACACACACACACACACACACACACAAATAAAGTGCACACACAACAACACACACACACACACGCACACACAGACACACACACACAGACACACACACACACACACACACACACACACACACACACACACACACACACACACACACACACACACACACACACACACACACACACACACACACACACACACACACACACCGCCCGATCCCCCCTAATAAAAACATGCAACGCTGACACACGCTGCCGAGGGAGGAGTGTGTTTTCCCTGGCTGCCTCCACTCCGCTCCTCTCCGCTACGCCGCCACTGCTGCAGGCTTAATTGAAGACACACGACTGGACCGCGTCCTGACGGAGAGAGAGAGAGAGAGAGGAGAAAGAGAGAGACAGAGACAGAGACAGAGAGAGAGAGGGCCGACAGAACCCGTGAGAGGAGGTGAAAGGGACAGACCAAGAGAGGGAGGGAGCAAGAGAGAGAGAGATAGGGAATATGAGAGAGAGCGAGAGCGAGAGAGAGAGAGAGAGAGAGAGAGAGAGAGAGAGAGAGACAGAGACAGAGACAGAGACAGAGAGGGCCGACAGAACCTGTGAGAGTGCAGAGGGTGAAAAGTAGATTAAGAAGTACAGAGAGAGCGAGAGAGGGAGGGAGCAAGAGAAAGAGAGATAGGGAATATTAGAGAGAGCGAGCGAGAGAGAGAGAGAGAGAGAGAGAGAGAGAGAGAGAGAGAGAGAGAGAGAGAGAGAGAGAGAGAGAGAGAGTGCAGAGGGTGAAAAGTAGATTAAGAAGTACAGAGAGAGCGAGAGAGGGCGAGACCAAGACAGAAAGGTGAAGACAGAGATGGAGAAGAACGAGAAGAAAATGGAAGGAGAGAGAAGGTAGGGATGGGAATGTTGTCCCAGACCTAGAGAGCCTCTCTTGCTAGCTGTTGCTGTTGTTGCTGTGGCTTGCCAGCCCATAGTACGCTCCCTGACCTCAAAGCAGAGCTGCGTCATTACACATAACGACACTGTATGTTACACAGAAAATGAATCACTGCCCAGCGTTTTTATGGGTGTGTGTGTGTGTATGTGTATTTTTTTTTATCCTAAATCCCAAAACCTGAACGCAATCTATCAGCATGCTTAGACTGTGTCCAAAATGCTGACCCCCTTTACTGCACACAATGCACCACATAGGGCTGGCCTCACATTTGCTCCTCACATACAGAGTGCGTACTATGTGTTGCAGGGGTGGGCAATTATTTTGGCTCAAGGGCCACATTTGGTTTAGAATATTGACCAAAGGGCTAGATGTCACAGGCATGATGTATGGCATAACTTATTGGGTTTTTCATTGCTGTATGTATTGAAATGTATCTAGACGAATACAGTAGCCTTGACTAGTTAAGAATGTTGGGTGAGAGTGACACTTGTAAAAATGATCTCTCTTGTATAGGCTCTGTGGGCGGTTCCAGATGAAATGGTTCGACGGGCCGCATGTGGCCCTCACTCCCAGGCCTGAATTTGCCCAAGTCTGATGTAGTGGGTGAATGGTGTTTTTGGACTGTGTCTGTGTTATTGAACATGCCCTGTGGATTTAATTGCTTTGTATCTATGACTATTGCTTTGTATCTATGACCAGACTGGATGACAACAACACAATGCAACACGCTTCAAAATGACTCTTCAACAACACCCTTCAACATGACCATGGCGGCAGGTCTGAATGTACGTATTGATCAGTTAGAGGTTATTGCATTACGTGTGGGAACGCTATGGTCATCCTGTAAGTACATCAGGTCCTCTCTCATTTTATTTTCTTTATCTGTTTTTCTATCTCTTGCTCTCTCTCTTTCCCTCTCCCTCTCTCTCTCTCCCTCTCTTGCCTTCCATCTGCGTTGCCCACTCTTCGCTATCCCCCTCTCTGTGGGTACATACAGTGCTCCACGGCTGTGTGTGTTTGCATTCCTCTGCTGGGACTCTTGGCGCTCCGGTCAAGGGAAAGAGGCGAGGGATGGCTGCCAGCAAGGACAGCAAGCAGTAAAGACAGGGCCCCGCGTCCATCCATCCGAGCCAAGGGAGGGAGGGAGAGAGGGAGGGAAGGAGGGAGGTAGGGAAGGAGGGAGGACGCAACACCGACCCCACGCTCCCCCTCCACTGGCAGCGGGCACGGTGACCTGAGAAAGTGGGAAGAGGGGTGGAGGGGTGGAGGGGTGGAGGGGGGTGGGAGTGCTGTGGTGGGGTTTGGTGGAGTGATTATGAGGTGGGGTGGAGAGGGGTGGATGTGTGGAACGTCTGAGGGAGGGAAAATGCTGTGTAATAGATAGAAGCAAGCGAGACAGACAGACAGACAGACAGACAGACAGACAGACAGACAGACAGACAGACAGACAGACAGACAGACAGACAGACAGACAGAGAGAGAGAGAGAGAAATAAAGACAGAGGCACAGACTGAGAAAGAGAGAAGGGCATGGCAGTACTTTATGTATAAAGTGTCATACAACCAGCATATGTAATCAATTCCACACAAAAAAATGACATTTCTCACTTGACCACATTCTACACCAGATATTGATATCCGTACAATGTTGCACTGCCCCACACAAAACACAAGCGTATGAAGTATCCAACGTGTAACCACACTGTTTAGAATAATGTGTGGTTTCTTCGCCAATGGCATTGTAGGACTGTGCAATATATCAATTTAATATCCCAATATCAAGTTTGCTGTTGAACAATATTGAATTTCATCAAATCAAATTGAAACCATGTTTTGGCATTTGCCTATACTGCCAAAAGGTAGGCTAGGCTACGTGGCAATATATCCCCCTCCACTCTAGCCCAAATTGCACATTCTTTGGTATGATTTGTTTTCTTTAAAACAAAAATCGCGACATCAATATGAACAGAAATAATCGTGATATTGTTTTTTCTCATAATAGTGTACAGTCTACCTACACACACACACACACACACACACACACACACACACACACCCTTCCCGTGACAAGCAGAGGGGGCAGCCTGGGTGCTGGGGGTCATGGCACACCCCGACCACAGGGCTTCAGGCGTTGGCAGCGTCAGCGGCTTCTGAATAGACCTCTCAGTGGGGCAGGGCAACCCCAAACAGACACCCGCCGGTCTCTGTCTCCCGCACGGTTGCCAGATGAGACTGAGGATTTCCAGCCCAAACAATGCTCAAAACCCGCCTGGAAGCACTAAATCCCACCCAATTTGAACAAAATTCTATTGATTTTTAGAAAAACCTGCCCAAATGTTTTTTTTTACTTGCAGACACCCATCCTAAGCAGCCCAATTGGGGGGGAAACCGCTCCAATCTGGCAACACTGTTCCCCCGTCCCTTTCTGCTCTTACCCAGGCCTGCCTGCATGCACGGCTCTCCCCTCCCTCCACCACGACCACCACAGCATAGCCACACTGTCACCAAGCCAATGAAGCCAGCGCCGCTGTCACTGACACCCGTGCAAATCATACAAGAGATGACAGGCCCCTGGCCTCCCAGGAACCCGCGGGGGCTGTCCGCCTCCCTGCCTGCGCAGAACAAGACTGGGACAAATTGGTGGCATGAGCTGGGCTGGTTTGTCGCTGGGCTGGGCAGGGCTAGGCAAGGCGAAACAAGGCAAAGCAACCCCCCTACCATCATCACCACCACCAGCACCAGCACCAGCACCAGCACCACACACCACAACACACATCATCCATAGCCAAAACCCACCCAGAGCCCTCAACACCCCCACCCCCACCCCCAGCCCCAGCCCCAGCCCCAACTCCAGCAGCACAGTAGCGGGCTCCACTCGGGGGGCTAATTCGCTGTTCAGATCAGCGTTTGTACTTATTATGCTGACATAATTAATCCCCTGTTGTGATCAGCAGGGGCAGGAGGGCTTCAACGCTCCACTGCTCCCTGCTACCACCCGCCACCCCCATCACTGACACCACCACCACCACCACCACCCCCATCACGGCTGTGACTGCTGCTACTACTACTGTCGCTACTGCCACTGGTCTATACAGTGTGTGTGTGTGTGTGTGTGTGTGTGTGTGTGTGTGTGTGTGTGTGTGTGTGTGTGTGTGTGTGTGTGTGTGTGTGTGTGTGTGTCTGTGTGTGTGTGTGTGTGTGTGTGTGTGTGTGTGTGTGTGTGTGTTTATGTGTTTGTGTGTGTGCGTGCGCTCGTGTGTGTGTGTGCACTCGTGTGTGTGTGTGTGTGTGTTGGGGGAAGTGTAGAGATGACATGAAGCAGATTGGAGAGAGAGACGGGGTAGGGCAGAGTCCAGTGTCTTGCCTTGTTCTCCAGCTGAATGGAGATATGGGCCTCTACTTTGGATTGCTCCTGTCTTGGTGCTTGGGCTCTGCTCTGCTCTGCCCTGCACTCTGGGATCCTCTCTGGTACTGCTGTCAATCTTCCTTCACTCATCGGCCTGTCAGGTTCAGCTGTGGCATGCGACACACACAGACACGAGCACACACTTGCACCCACGCACACAGACACAGACACAGACACAGACACAGACACAGACACACACAGACACAGACACACACACACACACACACACACACACACACACACACACACACACACACACACACACACACACACACACACACACGCGCGCAAATAGTCAACAATATATTATTATTATCATTATTATTATTATTATCATCATCATCATCATCATCATCACCATCATCATCATCATCATCATCATCATCATTATTATTATTATACATAGGTTATGTATAGCACTTTTCTAGTCACTCAAAGACTTAGACCATATAGCATACAAATAAAACAATCAAAAGTAGACAAAATGTAGACTGAACAAAACTAAACAAAAGTAGACAAAAGTACAACAAAACGACATGCCATAATGTTCCATAGTGTTGATATGTTGCGACTCGTCTGAGGGGTTAAAGGGTATTTCTTGGCTAGACACCAGCTGGGCTAATAAGCTCTTTAATAATAATGAATACATTAATGCTGAACTGACGACTGGATTAAATTAGCCGTACCTCAACCCTGCAACATATGCCACACGCTTTAATCCCACTGTGCTGGCTTATATCAATTGTTCCGTGTGTCATTTCAAATTTGCTGGTCGACATTCATGGGGTGCAGGAGTTAACCTTCACGTTGATACGCTCGTTCACAAAACAGGAGCGACGTCGACGGACGGATGGATGCCGTCTAGGGGGGGAAAAATCATGGCAAAGTGTGTGGATAAACTTTGACAAGTACCATTTCCCCCCCTGGCTTGCTCGCTTACTCCTGTTTCCCCTCCTACTACAGTGCCTTCTCCTGAAAAGTTGGACGCATGGCTGGACTGACCATCTGGCATAGCGGGCATTTCCCAGTGTGCCCTGCACCCTCGTTGGCCCCTATTTTCAGAAATGTAAAAAAAAAAAAGACTTACATTTTTTT
>NC_085878.1:31987999-31992999 GCF_034702125.1 Engraulis encrasicolus
TGTGTAAGGGCAGTGGAGCCTCTCCTCTCTCCGCTCTCTTCTCTCTTCTCCACTGGTGAGTACTGCCAGTACACACACACACACACACAACACATGCACACACACACACACACACACACACACACACACACACACACACACACACACACACGTACACACACACGCATACACACATGGACACACACACACACACACACACACACACATGTACACACACACGCATACACACATGGACACACACATTCACAGATCCTCTCTCTCTCTCTCTCTGACTCTCTAAGATCTCTCTCTCTCTCTCTCTCTCTCTCTCTCTCTCACACACACACACACACACACACACACACACACACACACACACACACACACACACACACACACACACACACACACACACACACACACACACACACACACACACACACACACACACACTCATCCTCTTCCACTAGTTGCATATTCACTTTCGTTTCACTTTTGTTTCTGTTTTTGGTCTTCTGTTTGAAATTTGAAACTTGGAAATAACCTATGACAAGTTGTTTATGTTCCTCTAAATATGACACTGAGCAGTAAATATGATAGTAAATATGATAGTAAATAGGACTGAATATGAACTTTTGAGCAGTTAGTCACCCAGTCAAGAGGCATTGATCTGAAAACTGCATCTCTGTTGCTTCTGTAAAAATACACTGACACACTGACTGAATTTCTGCCCTCCTGCAGTAGCCTTGAAACATGAAACCCACATTTTATGAACTATTTCCATCTGGAATGAGAATGTATGACTCAAACTTAAAAAAGATAACTGTAAACACAAAGAAATACATGGCAAAAATGTCTTGAGTCAAATGTTTGGGATGAATCTATGACATAGTGTTCGTATTTCTCTAAATATGACACAGCTGCAGTGCAGACCATCACTACACCACAGTTCATGAAGAGATTTTTGAGCAGTTCGTCACCCTGTCAAGACACATTTTTATTTAACCCCTTAATATGTGACCCCTGTTATAAATTAGCTGTTACCAGAATTGCAATGACCAAGTCGTGTATTACTAAAGGCGCTGTGCACTGTCATAGTGGTATAGCTTTTTTCAGTGCCTATGACAACATTCCAGTGGTGGTACGGTGTGTGTTAAAGGTGCACTGTGTAATATTTTTAGTAGTTTATTTCAGGAATTCATGCCGCCCATTCACAAATGTTACCTTTTTCATGAATACTTACCCCATCCATCAAATTCTAAGAATACATTAAGACTGGGAAAATTGTACTTTTTCATTCATGAAAAGGGAAATCTTCTCCATGTCTCCCATTTTGAATTTCCATAAAAAGAATTTTTTCACTGACTTTGGTCATACTAGTAAATATTAGTTAATCATTAAGTAAATATTAATGAAAAGATCAAATTTGGCAGTAGACTGCACAGTTTCAACTAACAGCATAGTTGCAAAATCTACTCTGGCCACCATCCTACACGGTGCACTTGGGGATTAATAAAGTCTCTCTCTCTCTCTCTCTCTCTCTCTCTCTCTCTCTCTCTCTCTCTCTCTCTCTCTCTCTCTCTCTCTCACCTTTAAGAGGCTACACTGCTGCTACTGTAAAAAAAAAGTCGATGACTGATGCATCTCTTCTCTCCTTTTAGTATCCCCGGCAAGTTTAGTTATTGTATGAACTATGTCCTTGAACCTCTGGAAGGTTATAAAAATGAACAACGGCAAACTACTTTCAGCAGTCGGTACTGAATCTTCTTAGTGCTGTTCATTCCTGGAGGCAACAACACCGTGCGGTGCAGGGGCCAGTCAGTCAGTGCGTAAAACTGACACGACAAAAATTGTGGCGTGGCGGAGCTGGAGGCCTCAGCATGAAATGGTTACATATCACATGTGTGTTTGTGCGTTGCCGGGCTGTAAATCTTGATGTCACATCTGCTCGGCGCAGCGGGGCATCTTAAGTGACAGGCGGAGTGACAGGCCCATCTGCAGAGAGTCACTGGGAAATGAATGCGTGCACACACACACACACACACACACACACACACACACACACACACACACACACACACACACACACACACACACACACACACACACACACACAAACACACACAGGCACACGCACACAAATTCACACTCACGCACACACGCACACAAACACACACAGGCACACGCACACAAAGGCACACACACATACACACGCACACACAGCCACACACACAAAATGCAAACGCATATGCACATAAATATTGTAAACACACATCTTGCAAACTGATCCCTCTAAAGCAATAAGACTAATAGTGAGAGACAATGGGGAGGTGAGTAGAGGGACAATTGGGGCAACCATCCAAGTGATGACAGCTCTTCAGGGCAGCCTATACTCATGACCTGGGCTATTCATTTCAGTCATACTACCTCTGAGTAATAGCCTATGTATACATGCAAACACACACACACACACACGCACACGCATGCACACACGTACACACACACGCATACACACATGGACACACACATTCACAGATCCTCTCTCTCTCTCTCTGACTCTCTAAGATCTCTCTCTCTCTCTCTCTCTCTCTCTCTCTCTCTCTCTCTCTCTCTCTCTCTCTCTCTCTCTCTCTCTCTCTCTCTCTCTCACACACACACACACACACACACACACACACACACACACACACACACACACACACACACACACACACACACACACACACACACACACACACACTGCCTGTATAGTAAGGCTCCTCACACAATCGCACAAACAACTAAATATATAAATAATACTCTTAGTACATTGATTCCTCCTCAGACTGATTTGTATTTTATTTGTTTTGGATAATCTTCACTCACACGAGGATATCGAACATCCCTAAGCACTGGCTCCCATGGTAGTCCAGCGATCCAGCATTGGAGATCAGACTTAGAGTCATATGTAGAGTAAAGACAATGTGACACACAAAGAGAATGTGAAACAAAACAAAAGCAGATATACATGAACTGTATACTACATGCGTGCACGCACGTACACACGCACACACTTACATACGCATGCATGCGCATAGGTCTGGGCAATATGATGATATATCGTTATCGTGATATAAAAGTGTATATCGAGACCTTTCTCCTATATCGTTTATATTATGACTGTAATTTTATCAGTTTTATACAATTGAATATCATTTAATTACTTTCCATGTTGTCACAAGACACACTATAAGTTCATGTAACTGTAAAAATAAGGTTGAAGAATGAAGAACAAGTAAAGAGAATAACTGAAAACGTATGTAATTGTGCTATATCGTGATGTATTTCGTAATCGTGATATAAATCGTAATCGTGATATAAAGTAATCCATATCGTGATATAGTTTTTTTCCGTATCGCCCAGCCCTACACGCGCACACACACGCACACACACACACGCACGTACACACACGCACGCACGTAAACGCGTGCACACACAAACACACGCAAGCACACACGCACACACACACACAAAGGTATAGGCACCTCTGCCCTAAAAAGGCAAAGTGCAATAACTACGCCAACATTGAAACTGGGAAAAATGTCGTCAAAGACCTGGTATTAGGTTGGATATTATAGCTATACGAATTTGACAAAGCAATATGTCTAAGGCTTTGTCACAAGATAAAGTAGGTGTTATGAAGACTATTTTCATTCTAAATTCATTTTTGCCAAAATATGTAGTACTGCACTTTGTCTTTGTAGGGTAGATATGCTTGTAAATGCTTACATTGATCCAAGCCAATGCAGTAGATAATGACAAGCACACATGTGGTATTCCCATTCAGACAGGTACTAACGCACCAGAGGAGAAGGCTTTGCTGGTTTACAGTGCTTTCCCAATCCATTTTCACCCCAGGGTGTAATCTGAACCTGACGCTGAGGTGTTCTGTTCAGAAATGATCCTGTTGTTACCATCAATAATAAACCATACTGCTCTTAGCTTCTGGAGAATGATAACTATGGACACACACTGCATGTCACGCAAAGAACAATGAGAGCTACTGACCGCAATGACAGCAGGTCTCTGTCCTGTCATCAGAACAAAATACAGAATGTAATAGGGAGCTCCTCAGGGGAAGGTTTTGTCTTGTTTCGTTTTGTTGTCTCAGCTATCTATCGACTGTCATGAAACTTTGTGGTCTAAAAAAAATGCTGAGAAACAGTTGACAGGTAAATAAGTAAAACATAAATAAATTCCCTCTGAATGGGAGTTCATATAAGATACCCATAAAGTTGTCAAAGCCTTGTTTTGAATTTCATAACCGGAGCGGTGTACACTTATTTAAAGTGCTTTAAAAGCTATATTGAATGTTCCATCTGTGCACCAAGCACTGAGCTTCTTGTTGACACAAAGATTTAAAACGGTTAAGTTGAAATCTAACACGCTACTCTATTTTCTCTCCTGAATTACTACCGCTATCGTATTTCATTGTTCCCAAAGTTCATATTACACGTTGTAGCATGTGACAGCCCTGCTGCTTTGTTTATCCACAATAACTCACATTATGAAGATGTGACATATGTATTACGAGGTGTGGAGGCCTGGCCAAGCTAGTTGCTCCAAGAGCAGGGTCATTACATTACATTACATTACATTGAACTTAGCTGACGCTTTAATTTTATTCAAAGCGACTTAGGCCTACAGTTATTATTAGTCAGGGTATTGGTTACAGTCCCTGGAGCAATGAGGGGTTAGGTGCCTAGCTCAAGGGCACTTCAGCCATGGATGGAGATGTAGGGAGGGGTCGGGGGGATTCAAACCTGCAACCCCTAGATTGAAAGACCAACTCTCGAACCACTCGGCCACGGCTGCCCTATCATCCCTCTCAACCTTCAAGAAGCTAGTGAAGACTCATTTCTTCCGAGTGAGCTTCTCTGCATAACTAACTAACTAACCCTTTCACCTCTAATCGGGTACTAACCTGCACTACACTTCATAGGTCCTCCACTATTGTTCTGCTCTCTCTACTTGTATACCGC
>NC_085878.1:31997999-32000499 GCF_034702125.1 Engraulis encrasicolus
CTCAGTACTCGCCCCATTGTAATCTGCATTAACCGTGTTGCCAGGAGTTCAGGGGGTCAGAGTCTTTAAGGGCCTGCAGGGATTGGTCCCTGGGTTCCTGGGGAGCGCATGCTATCACATCAGGGGACGCTGCTACTGGGGGGTAATTGTACAGTGTTGGTTGCAGAGCCGCTCGCCGCTGACGTGACGTGAAACGATCGCTCCAATATTGGATTATTGTTTTTGATGAGAGGGATTGGAAGCGACCTAATTGGTGGCACACAGGGCCGCTGACAGTTTTTTGGCAGGGCCCGGGACAAAGTCATGTGAAAATCCCCCCCCCCCCCAATATACAATGTTACGAGAACCCAATTGTTGGCCCCCATCTCTCCCTGGACCCGGGACAACTGACCCCTTTGTCCCCCATTGTTGACTTCCCTGGTGACCCTCATGGCATACTATGCTGTAGCTGTCGTGTATAGTGACAACGACATCAGCTGAGATATCACTCGACACACAAGATTCTGTACATGAACAGTTTTTTTTTTCATGGTTTATTTTTTAAACTTTTCTTATTACATCCAGAAGATGCAATTGGAATTCAATACAGTCTGGTACAAAAGTAAAACATCATAGACAATGCTAGACATAAGAACCACAATCCCCCTCCCATCAACCCACCCATCTGAGCTTATAGGCTGTGCAAACAAAAAAAGGTAAACCGAGACTGACACCAACAACAACAACAACAACAACAACAAAGACATACAAAACCTGTTATTTTTACAACATTAATTCTACCACAGATTAAGATTTAAAAAAAGATGTCTTAAATCAATTCTGACGTCTTCGTGTAGCTCTCGTGATTTCCTGAGCTTATCGTGACTGCAAACCATACTGCGACAAACGCCCTCCGAGGCGGAGGCCAAAGCTGTGTGCAAAGCCATCCTTAATACCATATGTCTATTAAAGCCTTGTGTACATGTACATGATGGCATTTGCTAAGAAGGTTATCTCAGGTTTTGCCTTATGCTTGGAACTCCCTTCGCATGTCTATCTCCTCGGTAAAGCGGGTTAAGTAGTGAGAGGATTGGACTCAACAATTCCTGGATACTAATTCTCGTGCACAATTGGTTTACAAATGATAGACGGCAATTTAAGGTCATACAGGACAGGCCCAGTCACAAACACAAGTCATAATTCTATTTTCACGTCCATATTCATATCTTTATCTCCAGCCATTCAGAATATCATATATATTCCATTCTCTTCAGTTTTGGATACATTTTTTATAGACAGATTTACAGATTTTACTCCTTTGCGTTGGAAATCCAGTTTTATTCTTTAGGGAGAAAAATAGAGAAAAGGAGTGGGAGTGCATTGGTGCATGAGTGTTTGATTTTCAGGGATATGTATTTTGAGATTCATAAATGATTTGTAGGCTGAAACTGATCCAACCAGTGGAATGCAACAGGATATGATCCCATGCAGACCTCCCACGGTTTTGATGGATGAGTGACACTCGCTCGCACACACACACACACACACACACACACACACACACACACACACACACACACACACACACACACACACACACACACACACACACACACACACACACGCACACACGCACACACGCACACATTCACAGACATGGATGCCGGCCCAGTTGCCCAGTTGATATTACTCACACACAGCACTGGTTGTGATGGAGTGTCGCGTCTCCGTCTCCGTCTCCCAGGAGGGGCGGGGTAAGGAGGCGGGCGGCAGGGGAGGGGAGGGGGCATTAGTGGCTGGTGATGGTGCTGGTGTGATTTATCAGCGAGCCCATGAAAAAGTAAGCATGCCATTAAAAACACAGGTGTTTGGAGGCCGCACCGGCACACCGGGCGCCCGATCGATTATGCCACCTTTTACACAGCCCATTGGGGAGACAGCCCATGCCATCATCCCCATTAAAACACCCTGAGGCTGTGAGAAGAGCGCCCAAGACGAGAGTGCCAGGGGATGGAGACCACCCCCCTACCCCCCTACCCCCCATCCTCACCAACCTTCTCTCACCCACACCTACCCCCACCTTAGCCTGTGTCCCAGACGAACTGTATTTACAGTGCAGTTATATACGCCACGGCACATAAATCAGGGGGGGCTAATGTAGGCGATAATGCGCTGTAAATGGGCAGTTCTCTGATTGATATGACCATTTGTGGCCCTTTCCTCTTAAAAAAAAAAAACTGGCCATATACGACGCGGTGCAAAATTATTTATGGGGCTGAACAAAACTGCAGCACAGAGTGTGTTCTAAATGCAGACTTGTCCTCCCTGCGTCTATGGGGAGAAAAATGGAGGCATTTTGTCACTCTGAACACTACCTGTTAAAATGGGCTTTTGTGCCGAGATTAACTTTTTCACTCCATAACATGAATTGAACAGAGGCTTGACCGCGGTCTTCGACTAGATGCGATATTAATTTCAATATGTATGACTGTGAAAAGGGGCTTTTTAATTTCTAAAACTT
>NC_085878.1:32005499-32015499 GCF_034702125.1 Engraulis encrasicolus
TTTGAAGAGTTTCCTCGACCCCACAAAAGCCAGTGACATCATCAGGTATTGAAGAGGGTTGCGGGGGAGGGGGGACCCCTTTTAAAAAGCTGCCCGCTTACAGGGCACCATAATTACATTTGCGCCGAACATGCCCAAGTGCTCCTGTTCTTGTGAAGAATAATTTTGCTGGCTGCGGGGGTGGGAAAGGGAGGTGGGAGGCCGGCCTAGGGTGGGATAGGGGTGAAGCATGGTGTGGTGTGGGGTAGCTCTGGGGACGGGTGGTGGGGTGAATTAATCAGCTCTGTTTGCGGTGGGTACACTTTTTTATTACGATATTTTTTTCTCACCAGGAGCTTATGTTTTAAAAAAAAAAAAAACTAAAAACACTCTGTGCCTTCCTCTTCCTGGGTAAATTTTGGCGCATCCCTCTCTCCCACACAGTTCCCTCTTGCTCTCTCTCTCTCTCTCTCTCTGTCTATCTCTATCTCACTCTCTCTCTCTGTCTATCTCTATCTCACTCTCTCTCTCTCCCTCCCTCTCTCTAAAGTGTACTTACCACTGCCACCCTGTCTTGCTTTTGTACTCCTTGTTCTTCTCTGCTTTGGCTGTGAAACTATATGAAAACACAAACTGTGCCTCAAGTCTGGAAAAAAAATGGTTTTCACCCACACCACCCCATGCTTCCACCTCCGAGCAGTGCACATACCCCCTTCCAGAAACCTTTTCACTCTCTCTTCTCTCTCTCTCTCTCCCTCCCTCTCTCTCTTTCTCTCCTCACCCCCCTCTTTCTCTGTGTGTCTGTGTGTGTGTGTCTCTCTCTCTCACTCTCACTCTCTCTCTCTCTCTCTCTCTCTCTCTCTCTCTCTCTCTCTCCTCCCATTTTCAATTCTCTGCCTCTCCATAGCACCAGGAGAGCATAAAGCACCAATGAGAGAGAGAGAGAGAGAGAGAGAGAGAGAGAGAGCGAGAGTGAGAGAGAGACAGAAGAGAGAGGAAAGAGAGAAGAGAGCTGAGGGCAGGCCATGCGAGGAGCAGGAATGCCATTAAGTAAGTTATGCACATAATGAATCTGAGAAATGCTTGGGAAAAGAAGCGGCGCAACATTTACTCCGCACCCGCCACCAACCGGGGCCTCTCTCTCTCCCTCTCTCTCTCTCTCTCTGCCTGTCTCTCTCCCCCTCTCTCTATCTATCGCCCAGTGAAAAGAGCAAAGCAGGCCCGCCGCTGCTCGACACTACTGTAAATCAGCCTTTAGTTCTGGACTGGACAAGAACTGTTACCCCAGGAACCACAGAGTAACCCCCACCATACCACCACATAGAATACCCACCACATACCCACCCACCAACAGAGAGACTGGATATATACTGTATACTCTTAGAATCTCAGACACCACTACACCCAGCGACGATATTTTCTTATTTCTCTTTTATTTTATCAGGGTAGTCACATTTGCAAAGTTCAGAATCAACAAATAAACCTTAATTCCGCTTTGAAAACATCATGTAAACACCTCTTCATTCTGAAAGATCAAAGTAAACTCGACGGAACCATTTAATTCTGAATTGTTGATTCGCAATTAAAAACATCATGTAAACGTAGTGATTGAGGCCGTTGCCTCTTCTCCAAGTGAGCCCTAGACTTGGTACCACCTCGAACACCCCTGGGGCTCAAATAAGCAGACATTTCCGTTTAAAGGGGTATGCCACTATTTTGGGGCTTAATACAGTTAAAATAGTTGGCCAGGGTTTATAAAGGTGGTAAAGTGTCTTATTTTTCATGTAAGCCATTGTCTTGCTTTAAGACAAGTTAAAAGAGGGAGCATGCTACACGGATCCATTGACTTTCACTAGCTTAGCGACATATTCCCTCTTTTAACTTGTCTTAAAGCAAGACAACGCTTAACATGAAAAATAAGACACTTAACCACCTTTATAAACCCCAGCCAACGATTTTAACTGTATTAAGCCCCAAAATAGTGGCCTACCCCTTTAAGGATTACGACTGAAGAACATGACACTTGTCAGCAACAAAACGTCACGTTTTGCAGAATATAATCTGCACAACAAGCACAGACTGAACTAGTTACTGTATGCACCATAGCACCTGTACAATGTGGCTAATGTTTTTGCACAAGCCATTTTTTCGAGAACTTCTAAAATATAACAATCAAGTAATATTTGTTTTCCTGGATGTGAAAACAAAATGTTTTTGTCATATCTCTCGAAATACACATTTGATACATGCAGGCCTGTGTGTCCACCACCATGTACGTACATGCACACTGCATAAATCTTTCTAGTCACTCCCTGGCCAAATCAAGAAGATCCTCCCTCTACACAGGACACACACACACACACACACACACACACACACACACACACACACACACACACACACACACACACACACACACACACACACACACACACACACACACACACACACACACACACACTCTCTCTCTTACTCTCTCTCTCTCTCCCTGTCTCTCTCTCTCTCTCTCTCTCTCTCTCTCTCTCTCTCTCTCTCTCTCTCTCCCCCACCGTAAGCCGTTATCTGTTTTCCCTCCCCCCTCTCCCCTTTGCCATGATCTATTTTATGGACGTTCCTCCATGATGGCCGCATGTAGCCATTGATGGCTGCTTTTCTTTATTTCTCAGCGGACTAAGAACACCTGTCCGCTCTAATCGCTACGTCCTCCTCAGCGGGAGACACCATACACCCCCCTCCCCTCCCCTCTCCCAACCCCACCACCCCTCGGACCCCCCACTCCATCCCCTACCACTCCACCCCCCACCCCCACCTCCACCCCCTGCTGAATAGACACAGGCGCCTATCTGACATTGATAGGAACAAGATAGTATAGATCCAGGTTTGGCACTAAGGAATACAGGAATAGCAGACCAGACAAAAAGAAGAGAAGGTGCTGCTGCTGCTGCTGCTCGCTCAGTGGCAGATATGCTGAATGCTCCACGCAACGCTTGCTATCTGCCCTGCTGATAGGGGCCTGGCCCGACGAGAGTACAAATAAAATGTGAGAGTGCGTGTGTACTGACAGTCTGTTAGAGAATGAGTGAGTGAGTCAGTCAGTGAGGAAAGGGAGACAGAGAGAGAGAGAGAAAGACAGATAGAGATAGAGAGAGAGAGAGAGAGAGAGAGAGAGAGAGAGAGAGAGAGAGAGAGAGAGAGAGAGAGAGAGAGAGAGAGAGAGAGAGAGAGAGAGAGAGAGAGAGAGAGAGAGAGAGAGAGAGAGAGAGAGACTAAACTGTGTGTGTGTGTGTGTGTGTGTGTGTGTGTGTGTGTGTGTGTGTGTGTGTGTGTGTGTGTGTGTGTGTGTGTGTGTGTCTGTGTGTCTCTGTGTCTGTGTGTGTCTGTGTGTGTCTGTGTGTGTGTGTGCACACACATGCATGCCAGTCAGATGATCTGCACATATTTCTAATGTGCTGAAACCTTTGTACTGTCCTTTGGTTGCTTTCTCTACAGGAAGTACTATGTCTACATTTTGTACCAACCTCCACAGTGGGTAAAACATGACATGCTGTTAGTTATTACAGAAGTCTGCGGTGCAGTGTCCGGCTCGGTACACTGTCGCTACAAGTACTGTAACTCTCTGTGTTTCCCATATTAGGTCATAAAGGGGAGTGAGGAATCATAGTTTCATATCTGACTCATACCTCACGCCAGTTATGAGCGCGTCAATGATTATGCTGCTGCAATGCTGTTTTTTTATGGCAGTGATGACACACACACACATTCATACACAAACGCACACACACACACACACACACACACACACACACACACACACACACACACACACACACACACACACACACACACACACACACACACACACACACACACACACACACACACACACACACACACACACACACACACACACACACATACACACACACATTTGGGTTCCAGGAAGAGGGTATGATGCAATCCAAATTTAATTGCATGTACTGTAGATTAAGTGAAGGGTGAGGGAAAAATCCGGAAAGCATAAATACCGGGTACATGACCGCCACTGAGGGTAAACAAACAGTAGTGAGTAGTGCTCTATGATGAAATGGGCAGCAATTGTCAGACATGCTTTTACTGTTTGTTTTTTTCTGAAACCCCATACAACAGTGTCAGGAACTGGCAGCGCCGAGGTCATACAATGAGTGACCACAAACACTTTTGGAATTCTGGGAATTCTACCCCAGTAACCAAGCCCCCCCAACCCCCCCCACAGCATTTCTGCCCCCAATGTGGCTCTGTAAGCAAATGACCTTGACAGTAGCACAGCCGACATGAGATAATCTACCAGCACAGTTAATAAACCTACAGTACTGTATGCCAAAAGGAACAAGGGGAAACTATGTCAAACTATACTTCTCCCGCCCATCAAATACACACACAAACACACAAACGCACCACACACACACACACACCCACGCACAAACCAAATAAGGATGTGGTGATACTTCTGACTCCTCCCTCCCTCACCCCCCACCCCCCTGTAGTGACTAGTCAAGGATAATGGAACCTACTCATGCTAGTTACCCCCCCCCACACACACACACACACACACCCCTTCCCCTACTCTGTGTCCCCAAAATGGAATCTCTCCAAAATGCAAATAATGACTAAAGTTTACTCAGTGATGAACAGATTTTTTTATCAGTTTTTTCATGGAAAACAATTTGGCCTTGAATGCACAATATTTGTACTTCAGGTGCTCTCATGAAAGGCCCTATTTAGACGGCCAGATGAAACTAGCCCCCCCTCGTTTCACCCTTCATGAGAGATAAGGAAGGGGGTATCAATATGTAACTGCTGCAAAAACAACACGGCGAGCAAAATGAAAGCTGCGATCACACACACGCACACACACATATGCGCGCGATCACACTTTCAGGCTAAATTAATTCCCTGGATGTGCGCGATAACACTTTTAAAATGCACTGTGAGAGAAATGTATTAACTTATTTATCTAAGTGCTTTAAGTATAAGGGAAGTTTTACAAACATACAAAAGCAACTAAAACAGCAGCTTATTTCTAAAAATTGCTTGTTTGTTGCTTTTATGTGTTTGCAATCGTGCTATACTATGTAATGTAAACGTGATGTGTACTACATACAGATGGTAGGGGTGAATTCAGGTAAATCGGGGCATTTTTTTTTTTTTGCATATAAACGGATGGCCCAAAGAGGCCCTGAATTCACCATATATTACAATATGTCTTCATCTTGACATGACATATGTAATGAAATATTTTTCTGTCATTTACTTAGCATTCATTTTTGATCTGAAGGTCTCAGTGTTTTCCACTGTAATGCCCACAGGGCCCTGCCCTTAACTCTCAAACAGAGCAGGATTCAGATGGCCAGGGCCCCTATAGGCTACAGGTTGCTGAGGGACCCTTTAATTTTTAATATCACATCTTGCCATAATTCAGCAATTTTACATTTGGCTTACAAGTGGACCCCTGGCAGGTGGGGGCCCGTAGGCTTCAGCCATATCTAGCCTGTGTGTTAATCCGGCCCTGCTCTGAGATCCAGAACCTGGCACTCCATATTATATCCAGGGGAGTTTGGTCTGCTTAGCAGCTATAAAAGGTGGGATTATCGCCCGCCTTGTAAAGACTGCCAAGCAGTCCCACATGGGCAAGGACGAACAGGGAACACCACCACACTAGGCCACTCCCTCCTAGTGGTGCAACACCTTCGGATTGCTTCTAGTCAGGTCAAGAGCAATATAAATATAGTTTCTGATCTCCCGAAAAAACGGGAACTCCACCCACCTTGTCAGAAACCAGTCAAACAGTAGCAAACCTGGGGAGGCGGGTCAACCATGCTGTTTGGGAAATGTTAATTGGTTTGCTCTTGGTCAAGTCGATGATAATCAGTCTACCACCACACCACCTGGGCCAACACAGAAAACATGCAGTGTTCATTTAACACTTAGAGCAGGGGTGGAGTGCAAAACGTTTTTTATTCGAGGGCCACATCAAATTTCATAAAGTCCTCCAAGGGTCGTACTATGAACACATACCAAGATTTCCCCCCTGCACTTTAGGCCTATACT
The DNA here is from genome assembly GCF_034702125.1 of Engraulis encrasicolus. Classification (NCBI taxonomy): domain Eukaryota; kingdom Metazoa; phylum Chordata; class Actinopteri; order Clupeiformes; family Engraulidae; genus Engraulis; species Engraulis encrasicolus. Next base: position 32,011,566 of record NC_085878.1, read on the forward strand.
GAAGGTGGCCACCTTTACAACAGATCCCACCTTCACTAGGTCCCCTGAAACTATAACGTAATTGTATTCAATGTAATTTCTACGATTTCTTTACAAAACATGTTATATTTAATGTGAAACTACATAACATTTAACCTATATCGGGGGGCGGCTAACACGGCCTCAAGGGCAGTAAATGGCCCCCGAGACATAGGTTCCCCACCCTTGACTTAAAGAGTACTTTGATACCAAATACACTCTGGAGGATTTTACATCAACTCTCGAAGTTTTGAATCAGCACTTCATTTTCCTCTCCTCACGGCTGATACTTAAGTCTCAGCAGGTGTTATTCTCGCGTGATAGCTCATGGGCCTATACAAAGCTGGTTTAGGCGTAACCCAGGTTAGGACTTCAGGCTCTTGTATTAGATGATTTACCTCTTAACTTAACCTGTTTCACTCCTGAACCAGCTTTGTATAGGGGTCCACCAGTCAGGAAATAGAGCTCATAGAGCTCATAGAGTTCCGCGTTCAAGGGACCTTAGTCGGCCATCTAACAGCACGGTAGCGAGTAAATATACTGATTCCAGACATTATATGCGCTGGGTTACAAATATGATGTTTTAGCAACTAAATGTAGATTATTCATTAAAAAAAACATCAACATTTTTTTGCAGAGGTCGTCTGCATGAAAAATGTGAAAAACACATCCTGCTAAATCGTGTTTAATGCAAAAAATGATATGAAAATATCAGAAACATTTGAAGTCCATTGCACTATTCAAGGGGGATCGAAATATCATTTTAATACCGGCATTGGATTACATGCTATTCTTTTCTGCTAAAAATGTCCTGAGGTAGTAGAGGAGTAGAGGAGTGTCACTGCTTTTAAACTCAGTTTTACAGAGGTTTTGTGTGTGTGTGTTTTTTTATGTCAGATTTTGTTAGTTTGTTAGTTCTTACTGTTTAGTGCTTGATGGTCTTACTTGTTAGTCTTGTCCAGTGTCTATTTTGTTTGCCCCTATGTCTGATATGTCTTATATCCTTACGTGTGCATTTTTATTTTTTATTTTTTTTTATCTGTTTTTATGTCATAATATGCATGTGCCTCCACTGTCTTAATGCCGTCTTGGCCAGGACTCCCTGGAAGAAGAGGTTTCTACCTCAATGGGACCTTCCTGGTTAAATAAAGGTCAAATAAAAAAAATAAAAAATAAAAAAGGTCCCATGAAAGCGGAGGATATGACATCACTTTGGAGCTCTATTGTCCCTCGCTGTGCGACATTTAAGCATTCTATAGCAACTGGGAGCATCTTATGACAAGTTAGACCGAAGATGTCCTGACCTGGGGCCTATATCACGTAAGAAGCTGGTTCAGGAGTAAACCGGGTTAAGTTAAGAGGTACATCATCTAATAGAAGAGCCTGGAAGGAGGACTTCAGGGTCTTCTATTACATGATTTACCTCTTAACTCAACTTGGTTTACACTTGAACCAGCTTCTTAGTATACCCTCACAACCAACGTGGTTATCATATTTTTTATACTGATCAATTAATCTAGAAAAATTGACGGCAGGGATTACAAACACTGCAGAAACACAATAGCTCAATGTATATGTATAAGCCTCGTACATAATAGCATAAGTAACAACAATAAAGAGTGCGGCCTACAGGCTTGAGCTAATATTATCATAGGGATTAGTGTACATTTTTAGCGGCGGTTTAGGCTACTCCTGGACTCCTGTCAACAATGAGGGCTGTTGCCGAGACGCAGGCATCGGGACCCCCCAGGGTTCAAAAGATGACAAGTTTCCCACAGAGACACAGCCAGGACTTCTTCTGTGCAACTCATCTCTTTTTTGTACAAATGTCTGCCACCAAGGCCGCTGACAGCTTTGGCTGGGTCGAGGACAAAGTCCTCTGAAAGGGCCCCCCACTCAATACATTCAATGTAATGAGGACCGAATTATGGGCCCTCCAATCACCCTGGGTCTGGGACAACTCACCCCTTTCTCCCCCCTTGTCAGCTTCCCTGCCTGCCACTAACCTCCTCCCTCCTCCCCTCCCTCTCTCCCGCACCACCACCTCCACCACCCCTTTTTTTGGAGCCAAAAATTTCGAGCTGGTTGAGAAATAAGGTTGTGCTTCATTAGGTCTTAAAAAGATTTGCATATTTTACAGCCGCTTGCATTTTTTCTTCCCCCGTTTTTCCCCATTTTTATTCGCGCGGTGGCCGGATATTAAAAGAGGGTTAGAATGGGATTACTCCCCCTGCCCTGCTCTGCACACCCCAACACAGGCCCAGTGTGTGCTGTGTGTGTGTACTGTGTGTGTGTGTGTGTGTGTGTGTGTGTGTGTGTGTGTGTGTGTGTGTGTGTGTGTGTGCTGTGTGTGTGTGTGTGTGTGTGTGTGTGTGTGTGTGTGTGTGTGTGTGTGTGTGTGTGTGTGTGTGTGTGTGTGTGTGTGTGTGTGTGTGTGTGTGTGTGTGTGTGTGTGTGTGTGTGTGTGTGTGTGTGTGTGTGTGTCTGCTTAGGCTAAGGGTGTTTGTCCTGCACACAGGGGCCCTGGCCTCCTGCACCCCTCCCTGGCCACTGGTCAGTGGTCACTCTGGCCACCAAATCTGCTTATAGATTTCTTTTGGCCGCTTGGCCTGAGACAGGTCAAGGGGTCAGGCCCGTGTGAGGCGTGCGGGGGCAGAGGGCCCGATGATCGTTTGGTTTGGTTTGGTTGCACTGCACACACACACACACACACACACACACACACACACACACACACACACACACACACACACACACACACACACACACACACACACACACACACACACACACACACACACACGGACACAGAGGCCGGCAGCGGAGCGGAATCCATCATCATTAATGCACCAGTCCTCTCCTATTAGGCAGTGGATGCAACGCCACGCCACACCAGGGGGAGAGAATGGGAGGTCCTTTTGTGAGAGCTCCCTTTTGAAAGGAGATCAAATTCGTCATTTCAGCTAATAATTGTCCCAAAGAGGGACACCGCCGAGCCCGGCCAGGGGTCGCGACCCCTGCTCAGTGAGGTGCCAAAAAAAAATACGATACTTACAAACGGGGGGTGATTTACCAAACGGACACAGTGTAAGCTGACATTAAATAAGTGTCAGAAACAATGCAGGCTGCAGTGGATTTAGAGGCAGGTTGTATGCAAAGCAGCCGCTGGGCCAATTAGAAACCTAATGAGTTTCTGGGTCAATCAAGCAACTGCACTTCTCCAAATCGATCCAAATAATCCAAATTGTTGAAATGTATTAAAATTATGATTTTAACATCTAAGATGCAATGGCGCATGAAAATATTTGTATTGAATTTTTTCAGACATGGAGTGAAAATATGAATAAATATTCATCACATAAATAAATAAATAAATAAAATAAAAAATAAAAAATGTAAATTAAATAACTGAATTAAATTATTTATTTATTTATTACATAATTAAATGACTTATTATTCATTAACAGAATAAGGCTTCTAATAAGAATAAGGCTTGTAACTTAAAATCACTAAACAGATTCCCAAAATCAACAGCATGAGAATAAATGTAAAAAGTAAAACCAGACTCAAATTACACCTCTCCTGATTTTGTATCGTGTATCGCAAACATGAAGAGAATTGCAATGGTCAATATTAACCCTGATCATAAACACTGAGACTGCCTGCCGTTCTATTTCGAGTCGTAAATATCAAACAGTGTTTGATATCTACAATTTGTGATCGGTGAGTCTTTGAGCCAGAAAAATTCTATCTTAGAACGTCGGTCATGATGAGGAAATCTGGCCCAACAATCGCTTGTGACGATCCTGCGGGGTAAGGTTCCACCAATTGTCGTAATTGGGTTTTAAGCCGAGAATCGGGCCGATAGTCGTGTAGTAGTTTGAACTTGGCTTTAATACTCTGCAGTGAGTCAAAC
>NC_085878.1:32027999-32035499 GCF_034702125.1 Engraulis encrasicolus
TAAGTAAAATATTTAGGACCATATCTATGAAATATGATGCATGATGATCAGGTTAAGGGATAAATGTGTTGTTTACTCAAGACACATAAGTTTAATTACTTTAAGTGTCTCAATCATGGCTACTGAATAAGAAAAGAAAACTAAGTATCTGGTTTTGTGTGGGAGCCTACATTAAGTATACTGTAGTTCAATTTGAGTTTGACATATTTCGTATGCCCAATCTTACTGAAAATGATCACATTTCAAATGGCTACAGGGGGCTGTGGGACTTTTCCCATTAACCGATTAAAAAAATACTTCAAGGCTTACTTTCTTAAGCTTTTTACCAATGCCGTTAAAAACTGCACCGTTAAAGTAAATTTAATAGGCCTACCTGGCAGTGTATAAAAATGAACAGAGAGCCTTCTAGAAAAGAATATGCTGCTAGAGTATAATGGACTGGTTACAGTAGACTGATGTGTCACATGAACACCATCCAGCCAAAAAATAAATCCACCTTAAGATGAAAAGTTTTCAAGCTTTTGCGTAGCAAGTGGTTTTTAAGTCCACTTTATGGAGTATTATACCAACTTAGAGGCACCTAATACGGTACGTCATAGGAGCCAAGTGGGACTATGACCAAGAAAATCTAGTATTTCATTTAGGCAGGAATGTGGTGGTGGTGGCACAGCTGCAACAACAAAAGAAGGAAACAACATGGAGAAAAAAATTAAGTGGATATTTTGACCATATTTGGCCATAATTAGCTTTTATTTTGTATTGTTCATTTAGGGGAGATAACACACTCACGTCATCAGTCTGATGGCAAAAAAGGGAAAAGACTTGCGATATTCCAAGCAGTCCTTTGAACTTTTTCAAAAATGTGAGAAAAAGACGGAATTAACAGAAACATCCAAAAACATAAACAAATATTTGTGAACCGTTGTGACCATTTTCTTTTTAAGAGGACACGTCAGCAGTGCAGTCTTTCAACTGTATTTACACAATGCAGCTCATCTGAAAGGCTGCTGCTGTGTGTCGTTGTAATTCAGCCAATGGCGCGAGAGCCTGGTGAGCAGCAGGTGACTCATTCATGTGATTAGACATGGCCAGCCAAACAGGTGCTGATCAATGGGCATGAATCCCAATTATCACTGTTCACTATGTACCGTACAGTACGCCAGAAAATCAGACTGAACACTGCAACCCCCCCCACACACACACACACACACACACACGCACACGCACACGCACACAAACACACACACACACACACACACACACACACACACACACACACACACACACACACACACACACACACACACACACACACACACACACACACACACACACACAGAGACACACACACACACACACACTCCCCACCCCCAACCCACCCGTCTTTTTGAATATTGTAAAGATGCTTAAAATATATTTATTTCTTCATCATACATGAGGTGTGAATTTTGTAGACAGCAACATACTACCCAAGCTTGAAAGGTAAAGCATGTGAAGTTGCTTTTTATTTTGAGTTTTGAAGCGCTTTGTACGAAGCAACTGAGCTGTATGTGTTGTACGCCCTGATTGACAAGAGAAGGAGCGGACATAAAAGAATGTTTGACCTGGGGCAAAGAGACTACGGTAAAGCTGTCTCACTCTGACACCCTGCTCTGAACACCTGCTGCAGCATGCGGGACAGTGTGTGTGTGTGTGTGTGTGTGTGTGTGTGTGTGTGTGTGTGTGTGTGTGCGTGTGTGTGCGTGTCCATGTGTGCAGGTGTAGAGATTGTGTGTGTGTGTGTGTGTGTGTGTGTGTGTGTGTGAGTGTGTGTGTGTATGCGTGTGTGCGTGCGTGTGTGGGTGCGTGCACGTTGTAGGGGGGCTATCCCCACCTCCATCTCTTCATGTCCTTGTCAGTAATTCTCTCAACTTTGCTCTCTCGTACAGGTAATAGGTTTTCTGGCCGCATAAAGCCGACACTTGTTGTGCTGAAAACAACAAAAAAGCGTCCTATTTTCGGCGCACCACTCCACTTCTGGCCAGACCTCTGCCAGGGCATTCCACACATGCGGTTCCCACGTGGGATTGCAGCTCCGCTTGGCCCCGCATGTCTTTCTGTTCCCACCAAGCAAGCGTACGCACAAACCAAACAAGTGTCACAAAGAATATCATTGTTTTGATTTTTGATTAGCTGGCCTGAGTTATTAATCTTCTTATCAAAGGCTTTTCTACTTCTGTTTTTTTTTTTTTGCTCCCCTCTTTCTGGTGAGTCACAACCCCCTTTCCATTCTTTTCACGCTCCTTTCGCCCTCTCTCTCTTTCTTTCTTTCATTCTCTCCTTCTCTCTTTCTTTTTTTCTCTCTCTCCCTCTCTCTTATGCTAGTATCTTGCAGCTGTATTTTTCATGAAGGGAGAGGGGGGAAATCCATAGAAAGAAAGAAAGAAAGAAAGAAAAAATGGGGCATTTCTTTCTTTCTTTCAGGGGGCAGTTACATTCTTACCCCTCCTGTCTGTCCTCATGGATCACTGGTTAGCTTAGAAATACTGCCGGCACAATAGCGCCAGCTGACACCAGGGGCCTGACGCCTAGAATGGCCATTTTTAAGCCCAATCAATCACATTTAGTGGACATCTCCATTTTTACTTCTCGTGAAAAGGTATAAATAATAATAATGCCTTAAAAAATAAAAGGCAATGTTTTTTTGCGAGGAGGTTGTGTGTGCGGGGGGGACGGGGGTGTATTATAAGCGTAACCGAGGCAAAGCAGCTCGGTAAATATTTTAACTGCTTATTAGGATTTGGAGATGGCCACAAAGGGAGCATCTGGGCTGCGGGCTACTCACATGAAAAGAGGAGAGACCCAGATGGTTCTTAGAACCAAAGAGTGAAAACTGATCTGTGGGCAGGAGTGGAGTGGAGTAGGCACTTTGTGTGTGTGAGTGAGTGAGTGAGTGTAAGTGAGAGTTTGTGTCTGTGTTGATATGTGTGTGCATGTGGAATATAATTTCTTTATTTTATTGTATTTGTTTATTTGTCCGTTGTGTCTGCCCATGTGTTTCCTGGGCAATGTCTTGTTTCCTTGATTGTGAGTGAGTAAATACCCAAAAGTCAGGGTAAAGGTGGATGACAGGACCCCTGTGTATGTGAGTGTAAGTTTGTGTGTGTTTGCGTTAAAAGTGTGTGTGCATGTCTGTGGCTGGGTGGGTGTTTGTCTGTAAAAATAAGTGCATGTGGGCGTTTCTTTTTTTTTTCTCTGGTTGCGCAAATTGATGCAGATTCCAAAAGCTCTGGCTGTTTCGGCAAAAGCCCTGACAGAGGACAGGATTCTTTGGACAGCCCATAAAACGCGCAATGAATACCTCAGTTTGTTTATCTTTGCAAGGCTCAGATATTTCAATGTCTCTTCGCCCCTCTTTTTATGAGGCTCCAGGACTTGCGGTGCGATCCGTAGACACGCAACAGTCTGGGGGGGTGCAGCAGAGAGGGAGGTGACGGGAGGGGAGGGGTTGGAGGGGGTGAGGAGGGAGGAGGATGAGGGAGGAGGAGGAGGAGGGAGGAGGAGGAGGGAGGATGAAAGGAGGAGGAGGAGGAGGGGGAGGAGGTCGTGGTGGGTGTGGCAACTAAGTCAGCTTACCTTTACACCACAAATGCACCTATTTTATGTTGATCGAGCCTACACTCACTGCACGCCATTAACAATGAATTTAAAAGGACCCTGAAAGATTGAACTAAGTGCTCAAATGTGTAATTGTAGCATCTACAACCAACCCGCCTTGTCTGCAAACTTCCCATCACTTCAGCCCGTGTCGCCTCCTTCAAAATAATGAAGGTAAACGCAGAGAATGTAGCGTTTTCACAAGATAATATGGAACATTTTACAGCTTTCATCCTTCTCTAATCCTCCTTGCTCCTTTTATCTTGTTGGGTTTTTATTGGCTTGGCTGCTCCTGGGAACTTTTGCCTAATAAAAAACAATCCTGCGGAATTTTCCAGAGAATTTATGCAGTATGCAAACAGATAGGCAGAGCAGAGGAGGTTGGTTTTCAATGCCGGCACACCACAAAATTTGCACAACGCAAAACAATAACTGCTACCAGTGAAATGGTTTGCTGAAAAAAAATCACATCTGGATTTGGGGACTTTTGCAATCCTTCTCATGTGTCTTTTTTTATTATTGAAAAATCTTTATGAACCAAAAAAAAAAAAAAAGACTTTGACACACGGAATCACTGAAAGTTATTTTCCATCACCAAAGTTGTTTGATATTTTTTCCCCTTCAATATAAACCCTGTTATAGGATCCCTTCCATACATAATCAAAATGCATAGTGATAGTTCGGTATTATTTTCACACAACTGGCAAATAAAACTCAGTACTCTGTGAAATGCCCTCAGAATAAAATAAAAATGCTGTATGGGGAACATAAGTGTCAAATGCCGGATGATTGATATGATGTGTAATTCATTTGATTCAAGGCATTTGGAGGGCACTCTCTAATCTGTGTCCTGGTTAATGCATCACTTTTTATTCCTGGAGCTCTGTTCATTTTCAAAATCAAAGCCATAAAGCCATCATATGTGCCATAACAAAACGGAATACGCCTGCGTGGAAATTTACATATTAATCCAATATTAAAAATCACTCTGTATTAAAAAGTTTTACGGGCGAAAATAAAACAGAAAATGCTTTATGACAAAATGAAGGCGGGCCGGTGCCAAGACTTTGTTCTGGGTGCGTTGCTGCGCGCTGCTGAGAGTGTACATTCACAGTCACCACAGTAACCATGCATGCAAGCCATAAAACAACCAGACAGAGTGGCCCACAATGCACTGGGCCTGCCTGCCTGCCTGCCTGCCTCCCTGGGCCACGGGGGAAATTTCACCAGTCATTCAGATCCCTTATGCCACCACCACCACCACGGCCATCTCCTAAAAGTCTGTGAGCAGAGCACCGCCGAGGTGACTCCAGAGCTAAAGAAAAAAAAAATACTAGAATGTTCTGTCACTGTCCAATGCCTCCAATATGCCTAAATCAGCTTGCCTGTCTGCCTGGTTATACATACGTCGTGTACACATTATTACAAAAAAAGTAATCGTAAAAACAAAACAAAAAAAAGAGAACGGAGGAAAGTCCAAGATCTGGAGGGCTGGTTGAAATGTATGAAGTGGATAAAGGATTGCCTCATTCCTGCTGCAGTAAAAGACTACTCTATTTTCACCAGAACATCTCATTACCTTTGACACCAAGGTCAAATGTCACCGAGAAAGAAAAGAAAAAAACACGCTCAGGCTGCCAACACCTTTCCATGACAAATGCATATCGAGACGCGAGGCCCAAAATGTCTAATGTCCATATAAGTTGGCCGGCCTCTGCCGCCATTGTGTGTAAATAATCCAATTTAGCCAAGAGACTGGCCAGTGTCAGCCGTGTGAAGGCAATCCATTCATCATCTGGACTGACAGGGCCGATGCCTTAGTAGTCTTTCTCACATGACACAGAGAGAGAGAGAAATAGAGAGAGAGAGAGAGAGAGAGAGAGAGAGAGAGAGAGAGAGAGAGAAGAGACGAGAGAAGGAGAATATGATCAGGGTAGTGAGAGAGGTGGGAGATGGAGATGAAGGGATGGAGGGACAGAAAGAGACAGAGATGGAGTGAGAGGATGGAGAGAAAGAGAGAGTAAGAGAATGATAGAAGGGGAGGCCACAAGGGAACAGATCTAAGCCCCCCTTTCCGACCCAGAAGTATTGCAAGGAGTATCACCCCCCCCACCCCCCACACACACACACACACATTTTAGAGACCCTCTCTTAGAATACGACAGAGTGAGCTCCACAGCTTGCGTTAAAGGGGGGAGGCACTCGGGTGTGGGTCTAACTTCATTGGCTTTTGCATTGGAAATGACAACACGTTCGAACAAAGTCAAAACAATTGCAGGGGAAAAAAGTACAGTAACTACCAAAGTGGTGGTAGGTACAAAACATTCTGGTTGGATTATTGAGGATTAATCGAGCACTGACCCCAATTGTGGCAATTGGGGTTACATGCCGCCGTGCCAGCGTGTAGTGCTATGCGCAATCAAATCATTCGCATTTAGAGCACGACACACACACAGACACACACAGACACACACAAACACACCTTGCATAATCCAAACTTATTTATGTGACACAAATAGTGGAGGAGGTGGTTTAAGAGCATGCAAGCGACATCCTCAAGCCACAAAGCCTGTCGTAGGCTACACTATATCCCTTGGCTGCCTGTGTGTAGGTGTCTTAAGCCTTATCGTCATCATCCCTAGTGACGGATTATAATCGAAAGGTGGTATGATGTCCACCCCCCCCCCCCGATGGAAAGGTCATAGGTGAGACTAGTCTAGGGGTCAGAGGGTCAGGCAGAGGGGGCGGCCTGGAGTTTGGACAGGGCCAAGTGAGGTTGAAGTGAGTGGCGGATCCCAGGGGCGCATCAGTCACTCACCATTATGAAACCTCTTTAGCGAGCGCGGACGACAACAGATGCTGCTCTCCAAACGAATGCAACGAACACTTCTGCCTGCTGCGCCTGCCTGCCTGCCTGCCTGCCTGCCTGTCACCAAGTCCAACATACAACACCTGAACCACCATCACCCCCCCCCCCCCCCAAAAAAAACCCAAAACCATCAAATGACACACCTTTCACGTACACAGGGACAGAAATACATGCATGCACGCAAGCACCCACTCCCACACGCATGCAAATACACACAGACATAATAAAGGACATACTTACATGCAGTTACGTACACACACACCCATGCGCACACACACACACACACACACCCCTACACGTGCACGCACACACACACGCACGGACGCACGCACGCACGCACGCACACACGCATGCACGCACACACACACACACACACACACACACACAAGCAACACCCAACAAACAAATCTAACACGGCTCCTGCCGTGAGAATGTAAGCTTTAAAAAGAAAAACCCAAGCCCTCCTTTTCCGTTAGCAGGCCGGCCGTACTTTTCAATATTTAATGCTATCCGAGGCAGATGAAGAGGGGGCTCTTGTAACAAGTGGTCTTGAATTGAGCGATGCCAGCATCTTTTACACTTAAGTAGGGAGGAGTGGGGGCAAAGCAAAAAAAAAAAAAAAAGAAAAACCCACACAGACAGAAACGGTTTACAGATGCCAGGCAGGCCTATCCCCGCACACTAAAAAATGCGTCCCTGAGTCGCAGTCCAGCTGAGTTTTTATGGCCTATCTGCAAACAGACGCCTGTAGCTGCACCAACAGCTGTGTCCGCCGTTACGCCTTATAACATTAATCTGATTAATGCAGTACGCAACAAACAACAGCAGCAAGAGGAGGGGAAGGCCTGGCGACATACATAATTGTAATCAAGTTTGACAACGATGTCAAATAAAAAAGCCAGTATAAATCAAGAGCTTGCGGTGGGACCGGGCCCATGTGAGCTGGAGCTAGCAGAAGGCAGAGAGAGAGAGAGAGAGAGAGAGAGAGAGAGAGA
>NC_085878.1:32050499-32055499 GCF_034702125.1 Engraulis encrasicolus
ACTTGACAGCTCACTGAGAGGGAAAAAAAAGAGATCTCTGTCTGTGTGCTGCCTATCGTTGTTTCCCCATGTCACGGTGAACTGCAGCGGGACTAAACAAGCTAGAGATGAATTACGGTTAGCTGTCCAGAAAAAAGTACAAGGCATAACCCTTGGTGAACACTCCTACAGTAGGAGATGATTCAACTGAAATCAGCATTCCTTTGTGTGATGAGACATACTGTAGCTTTTATTTTGATAAGGTCTCTGTCAATACATTTTATACGTCACACTGCACTGCACGTCAGTGAAGTTTAGTCAGAGATTCAGTTCAGCTATGCATGTTCTGTAATGTGTTAAGCTCCTTCAGTAAAATACCTAAAACGACACTTCTTGTCTATGCATTTTGTGACACTTTTTCAAACACAATTGAGCAAAAAAATATAAATAAAATAAAAATGACAAGATAATAGTCTGGGTGTTGCAGCAGCCAAGGCATCAAATCAGAACAGAACAGCTAACCTCGTAACCTCGTGGGATCCAGCACTGAGAGAGAGATGTCAATACTGGCAGCGGTTATGAAATAACCAGGGGTGTGCGTTTCTCGACAACATCGTTACTAACCAAGTTAGCAACTTACTTGGTTGCAATGCAATTTCTCATTGGAAACCTAGTAAGTTGTTTAGCAACAACGCTTTCGAGAAACTGGGTGTCCAGGCGTGAGGGAGCGGTGGCCTCGCCAGACGTAATGATGCCATCCCATCATCCATCATTCACTGCACAAACACAGTGGGGCCCGTCCTGCGACCAGTCAAGTCCGGTCTGGTCCGAGAGTCTCTTGTCAAAAAACGCTGCTGTCAATGCTGTCTCATTGCCATGGGGATCAGGGCCTGCAATGAAAGCATAAACAAAGCCGGACATGTGAAATTTATTAGCACGTTTAAAGCGTGGGTCGCATGAGAAGGACAGTGTCACTAATAATCGCAAAGTGAGAGAGCGAGAGAGAGAGGGACGGAGGAGACGGAGGAGAAGGGGGGTGGGGGAAGCGGAGTGTCGTTTCCTTGGCCAGGGCCGATCAGCAGAGCGGGATATTTGTGGAGTGGCTGAACAAACACTGATTTGCTGGTATCTGTGTGTTTCCCAGAGAGGCGGCGAGGGGTGTGTGTGTGTATGTGTGTCGGGGGGTGGGGTGGGGCAGGCGGGTGGCACAGGGACCGACGACCCGCCTAGAGGGCTCCTGAGAAATGGCCTCATGTGCGAGTGTCACTTGCCGGTCCCTCCGGGCCCCGTGCCTGTGTCCAAAGCAAACACACGAAAACACACGAAAACACACACACTCACTTGCGAACACACACATACACACACGCACTTGCGCACACACACATACACACGCGCACACACACATACACACACGCACACACACGCGCGCACACACACACGCACGCACACAAACGCACGCACACACACACACACACACACACATAATACATGCACACACACACACATACAGATTGTACACACACACATGTACAGATTACACAGACACAGACACAGACACAGACACACACACAGATATGCAGTGTTGTGTTGAGCATGTACACAGTCCAAACAGAAACATATCAAAATATACACAAATCATTACTATGGCAACGATAGTAGATGATTCCGTCTTGTTTTTGTTTGAAAAAGGACAAAATGAACAGAACAGTGTACTGAATGTCAACTCAAAACTATAATTGAGATATTTCAAATAAGCAATTGCAAGAGCAAAGATAACAGCTGTACAAATGTATTAGTGTTTTCATTTTTCCTTTTGCAATGGTAAATGCTGGTCGATAACATCTCACCGCAGTTCTAGGATAACCTGTTGCCAAAACCTCTTTTTCGCCTAAATTATGGACAAGGGGCTTGTTTGAAACGCTGCTCTCATTTCAATGCATGCGAGATAGTGATCAGAGGAGCAGGGGAAAAAAAGAATTCCCTGCAAACGCGGAAGAGGGGGGAGAGAGAGAGAGAGAGAGAGAGAGAGAGAGAGAGAGAGAGAGAGAGAGAGAGAGAGAGAGAGAGAGAGAGAATAGAGATGGAGAGAGAGCGAGGGAAGAGGCAATAGAGACAGAAAGAGTCAGGGAAAAAGAGAGATAGAGAGACAGAGAGAAGGGGCAGATAGACTGAGATAGAAAGAGAGAGAGAGGGAGAGAGAGAAAGATGGGGGAGAGAGATAAAGAGAGAGAGACAGATAGTCACAGAGAGAGAGAGAGAAAGAGACAGACAGACAGACAGACAGACAGACAGAGAGAGAGAGAGAGAGAGAGAGAGAGAGAGAGAGAGAGATACAGGCAGACAGACAGAGAGAGAGAGAGAGAGAGAGAGAGAGAGAGAGAGAGAGAGAGAGACAGAGAGAGGAGTGAGGCCTAAGCACAAAGGCCCTAATGACAACATCCTAATGTCTACCACATGCAGAAGGGCCAAGAGGAGGAAGGGGAAATGGTGCTTAGAGTGGCCATTGTTCTAATTCTGAGTCAATCTAGAGATAATGACACTCACATCAATAGCGGCCAGTCGATTCGCTCGCCGGATAACTTCTATTTTTTTTTGGTACGGGGGAGCTTTTGCTTTTGCTTTCCCCCCGTATCGTATGTGCGGAGGAGCCGTTATCATCATAGGCATGAGGAGGGGGATTAAGGACTGTGACACCGAGGTTGCGTCCTTGCTTTGGAGTTTGGTTATGATTTTAATCTGCCCCAGAGACCAGAGGAGGAAGAGGAAGGGAGGGAGGGAGAGAGAGAGAGAAAGAGAGAGAGAAAGAGAGAGAGAAAGAGAGAGAGAGAGAGAGGGAGAGAGAGAGAGAGAAAAGAGAGATGGGGAGAGAGAGAGAAAGAAAGAGCTTCCAAACAGATCAATAGGACTAATTAATGCATGAGCATAACGGAAGTGACAGCTCTTGGAAATATTTTTCAAGCATGGAGGATGGGGCCGTATTTTTAGACCCTGCTCCGACAGGATTGACAGATACAAATCCTTCCCTGAGAACGCCCAGATATAGATAAAGGAGAAAGGAGAACTGCAACACTGCAGCCGAGGTGTGTTTGTGTGTGTGTGTGTGTGTGTGTGTGTGTGTGTGTGTGTGTGTGTGTGTGTGTGTGTGTGTGTGTGTGTGTGTGTGTGTGTGTGTGTGTGTGTGTGTGAGAGAGAGAGAGAGAGAGAGAGAGAGAGAGAGAGAGACAGAGAGAGAGAGAGAGAGAGAGAGAGAGAGAGAGAGAGAGAGAGAGAGAGAGAGATAAAGGGAACATGTTAAATTCTGTGTTTGTTTCAGTGTGTCAGTAGCTATTTCTCCTTACATGTGCGCTTGTGTGTCAAGCATGTGAACACGCAGGGTCGCTGATAGGTTTTGCTGGGCCCGAGACAAAGTCATTTGAAAGGACCCCTCAATCTAATACATATAATGTACTGATGACCCAACTTTGGTCCCCCTCTCTCCCTGGGCCCGGGAAAACGTACCCCTTTGCCCCCACTGTCAGCTTCCCTGTACGCACCCACATTTTGCCCTGCACACGCGTTGTGAACAGTGAAAACCGGGCTGTGTTAACTGCGTAATGTTCAGTGTGCGCGAGTTAACCCCTCCATATTTCACCCAGCCAAACAGCTCATTAACATGGACCTTAGCCTCTTGCTCCGCTGTCCTTTCTTCTCGCTCGTCCTTCCTCCTCATCTGGCAACGCTATACACTGACCCACCCCGGCCCTCACCCTCGCTCTAAATTATTCACCACTTTGCCGCTGCCCATAAAGCTTGACCTTTGACCTCTAGGGTATTTATTTATTTCTTTATTTATTTATCTCTTTAACCCTCCACCCACCCGCCCCTTCGTTTTCCCCGTCCCACATTTGCGCTCGCTGCCCATCATGACCATAAATCCATAGCATCTAATCACCAACATTCCTCACATGCAGGAGATTTCCGTGGGAGAAAGATGCATACTATATAGAGCGCTCTTAAGGTAACGATACACAGGGCAACTTTCTGAGCAATGTTGCCGGGGCAACAACATGATTGGCTCCAAATTTTCTGATGGAATGATTAAAGAAGCTGTCTGCTGCTGAAATATACTTCACAAAGTTGCAGAGCGCGTACTGTATCATCGTCGTTCCCCCCCATGTCGTTTTCCTTGCACATTGTCAAGGCAACAAGCAGCAGCAACAACCAGGGCCGGATTGAGATGGCATTGGGTCCCAAGGCTGCAGGTTGCTGTGGACCCCCTCCCCCCCCCCATCCCCCCTGGAAAGCAAATTTCTCTACAAATTTACATAGAAATTCACACCGTGTCATAATTACCAGCTGGGAATTAAGCCAACTGAACAAGACAGATATTTTTTTTCAATATTGCATCTTGTCACAATTCTGCAATTTTTTCACTTTTGGCAGGAGTGGGTCCCTAGGCTACAGCCATATCTAACCTGTGCGTTGATCCGGCCCTGGCAAAAACCAGAAGCAGCAGTGGCCGTGTGGTGTGGTGTGGTCAGCCCAGCAGCGGTGTGGTGTGGTGTGGTGTGGTGTGGTGTGGTGTGGTGTGGTGTGGTGTGGAGCATCTGCGTCACGGCATCCGTAATTAGGCTGAGAGGACTCAGGAAGTGGTGGAGGATTACAGATATGAATCATATGGGCTGATTAAGACAGAGAGAGAGAGAGAAAAAGAGAAGGAGAGAGAGAGAGAGAGAGAAAAGAGAGAGAGAGAGAGAGAGAGAGAGAGAGAGAGAGAGAGAGAGAAGAGAGAGAAAGAGAGAGCTTTTTTGTGTTTGTGCAAATGGATTGCCGGGAGCAGGGATGCTGTGCTCACATATGCTGGAGAATGTGGATGGGTAATGGGGGGGGGTGATGTGGAGTCGAGTAAGGGGCCGTGAAAGTGTCCACACTGACACTCATGGGATCAAGCCCTGCAGGTTCGCCCGTTTGAAACATCACAGGCACTTTTTTGTCGGACCATATGTTAGGGAGGGCGTGTACATAGCCCTGCGTGTGTGCAC
>NC_085878.1:32060499-32080499 GCF_034702125.1 Engraulis encrasicolus
TAACTAAAAATATCAAAGGCAGCAGCCCCATCACCACCCCCAACAACCACCACCACCACCACCCATCTCCCTTAGACTTACTTCCCCGTTCAAAACTCATTGCTATAGCAGCACAGATATGAATGTTGTGGCACATTAGAGCCCCCAAAATCTGGGAAGTATTTGAAGTTGAGCTCTTCCTAATCTTCTGCGATCTCAAAGGGATATCCTGGCGACTAATTTTTAGAATCAACAGTAATATGAATAACGTGGGCTGGTGTGCCGCCGGCTCTTGGCTCACTCAGTGTGTGTGTGTGTGTGTGTGTGTGTGTGTGTGTGTGTGTGTGTGTGTGTGTGTGTGTGTGTGTGTGTGTGTGTGTGTGTGTGTGTGTGTATGTGTGCATGTGTGTGTGTGTTTGTGTGTGTGTATATGTGTACTGTATGTGTGTGCGTACGTGTTTGTATGTGTGTGTGTGTATGTGTGTACTGTGCCTGTGCGTGTGTGTGTGTGTGTGTGTGTGTGTGTGTGTGTGTGTGTGTGTGTGTGTGTGTGTGTGTGTGTGTGTGTGTGTGTGTGTGTGTTTGTGCATGTGTGTGTGCGCGTGCGTGCGTGCGTGCGTGCGTGCGTGCGTACGTGTGCGCATGCGGGTGTGTGTGTGCGTGAGTGATAAGCTGATCAAGGAGAAGCATAAGATGGCCCGCACCTCAGGGTCACCGTCCCACCTTGTTGCCCTCACTAGAAATATCCCCACAGTGTATACACAAACTTTAAACACTATGCCCAATAACAACAACAACAACAACAACAACAACAGCAACAACAACTATTATTATTATTATTATTATTATTATTATTATTATTATTATTATTATTATTATTATTATTCACTTTACTATCCCTATGATGGCACTTAATGTCTGATTTATTTATTGTTTTGCCATGTGCATGTGTGTTATGTGGCAGCTATACTATATGACCAAAGACAAATTTCCTTCTGGACCAATGAAAAGAATCTTGAATCTTGAATATCTCTACTTTATTTAATAGTAATAACTTTCATAAAACTATTGTAACTTTTTTTAAAAAAATCATTAATACAATATTACATTTTTGGAAGACTTGGCCTGTGTTGAAGTGTTTTTTTGTGTTTGTTTAAGAGAAAAAGGATGTGAGCATGCAAACAGGAGATGAGACATAAGGGGAGGTGGAGAGTAAAAAGACATGCATGGACAGATGAGGATGAAAGAGATGAATGGAAGACAAAAGAGAGGGAGAGAAGAGAGACGAGTGGAGAGGAGTGCGGTTAAGACAGACGGGGGTGAGCTTCCTGGAGGAGAGTGGCCCCAGAGGGAAGTGTGTGTGTGTGTGTGTGTGTGTGTGTGTGTGTGTGTGTGTGTGTGTGTGTGTGTGTGTGTGTGTGTGTGTGTGTGTGTGGTGTGTGTGTGTGTGTGTGTGTGTGTTCGTGTGTGTTTGTGTGTGTGTGTGTGTGTGTGCGTGCGTGTGTGTGTCTGTGTGTGTGTGTGTGTGCGTGCGTGTGTGTGTCTGTGTGTGTGTCTGTGTGTGTGTGTGCAATCTGTGCATGTAGTGTGTGTGTGTGTAATCTGTGCATGTGGCGTGTGTGTGTGTGTGTGTGTGTGTGTGTGTGTGTGTGTGTGTGTGTGTGTGTGTGTGTGTGTGTGTGTGTGCATGTGCGTGCATCTGTGTGTGTGTGCTTGTGTGTGTGTGCGTGCGTGTGCATGCGTGCGCGCGTGTGTGTGTGTGTGTGCGTGTGTGTGTGTGTGTATAGGGTGGTCAGCCGTGCTGTTTGAGAAGGCCGGGCTGGGCTGGGCTGGGCTGATCTGCAGAGGGGGCTGTGGGGGTTATTGTCACTGACAAGACAGAGCGCAGAACAGCAGAGCAGAGCGGAGCAGAGCCGAGCCGCACCTTGACAAGGGCCGGCCGTGGCTTTGTTTGTCACCTCACCAGCCTCAATCAATCAATCAGTCATCTCCTGCATCCATCCCCTCATCCCCCCACTCCATCCCTACAAACATCCTCCCATCCTCCCCTCCCTTCCCCACCTCCTCCAACCCTCCCTACCTAACCTCCACCATCTCCCTCTCCAATCAATCAGCCCCAGCACGCCCACGGAGGAAGTGTATCTGTGCGTCACTGATGGCTTGTGTCACACCACCCAATCACAACTGTCAAGCCTGTCTCAGCGCACAGACGAGAGGCAGGCCCAAAAAAAAAGCTGCACTTTCTCCTTCAAAACGTTACAGTGAGGTGGCTGCACACACACACGCGCGTATGCGTGCGCGCACACAGACACACAGACACACAGATACACGCGCGCACACACACACACACATCACTGTCGTATTTGATATAGTAAAAAATGCACATCAAATATGTTTCTTAATGCATCTGCTCCTTGTATGCTTCCTATGTGTTCAAAAATGTGAATCAATATGCTACTGTTCATTCTGTCATTCTTTACAAAATATATGTATTGATAAATGCATCCTTAAAATTAGTCAAAGCTGTACGGAGCATTATAATTTCTGCAAGCGTTTCCTTGCTAACTTTCAACATGTGTACTGTAGCTGCAAGGCATGCTTCACAAACATCTCTGGAAATTCTTAAGAAATGGAGATAAGTCACGGAAATGTGTAAAGAAGTCTGGCAATTTTCACTTCAAATTGTGTCGGAGAGAGAGAGAGAGAGAGAGAGAGAGAGAGAGAGAGAGAGAGAGAGAGAGAGAGAGAGAGAGAGAGAGAGAGAGAGAGCGCTCCTGAAGACCCCTCTTTTTACCACCTTTTCCCGGTAAAAAAAGTACCTTGTAGCTTAATGAAAGTTACACATTTAATGAATAACACTTCCTTCAGGAGATTTTTTTTGTCTGGGCAGGCAGCGGTAGGATGTTGTGGGGAAGGTGGTAGAGGGTGATGGGTCTGCTATTCATTAATTAACATGCAGTATCTCTGCCAACCCCTGGCAATATGGTACATACAGGGCCGGATTAACGCACAGGCTAGATATGACGGCAGCCAAGGGGCCCCCAACTGGCAGTGGGGCCCTTGATTGGCCAAAAGTCAAAAATTGGAGAATTGTGCCTAGATATTATATTGAAAAAAGGTTTTAAATCCTGTCAATAATCCTCTCCACCGTTGACAGCCATGTTATCCTTAATTCCTAGTTCGCAATTGTGACGCCTTCCTGGGGCCCCAAAGCAACCTGTAGCCTAGGGGTCCCAGGCCATCTTAATCCGGCCCTGGGTACATACCCAAAGCAGGGGGGAGGGGGCTAAAAAAACTGCAACAACCAAGAAATTAAGCAGAGACATATGCCTATGACAGAAACAAATATTATGAACACTTTTGGTGAATACAAATATACAAATATACAAATATAAAGACATACACATACTCACACAAACCAGCTTGAAAAGAAAATGTATTTAGTGCTTATTAATTCATAAATATTAATATTTCTTCAGACTTGGGACAAATGTGTTGGTTAGACATGTTTTGATGAATACATTTATTTTAAAATAAATAACACATAATTAAAATTCAACCATCTTAAAATCTGAAATATGACCCTGGTGCAAATAGATGTGCATTTCAGGATACTTGATTGAGGTGTGCATTCATCCGGTGTATTGTGAATTTGGACGAGTGTGCGTGTGTGTGCGTCTGTGCGCGCGTGTGTGTGTGTGTTAGTGTGCGCGCGCGCTCACAAACATGCGTGCGGGCATCCATGCGCATGTGTTGTTCCACAGCTTGTTTGCCTGTGCCCTGGTGGTGCGTGCGGTGATTTGTGGCGTTGCTCTTCATGCTGTGTGTGTGTGTAAAAGTGGCCTCTGCTGCTGTGTTGTGCTGCACATTGCAGTGTTGTGTTGTGTTGTGTTGTGCTTTGCTGCATGTTACCATGTTGTGTTTTGCTGTGTTGCACTATGCTGTGCTGTGTTGTACTCTGCTGTGCTGTCCTGTGCTGTGCATGTCACCGTGTTCTGCTTTGCTGTGTTGTGCATGTTACCATGTTGTGTTGTGCCGTGCAGCAGCAGCAGCAGCAGCAGCAGCAGGAGCCTCTGGGCTGTGTGCTTTGACCACTGGATCAATGGCTCTGCCTCCCTCCTGTCAGCACTGATTGAGTGTGAGAGGCGCCACCACCCTGCCTCTCCCTCTGCCTCTCCTCCACCACTCTGCCTCTGCCTCTCCTCCACCACCCTGCCTCTCCCTCTGCCTCTCCCTCTCCTCCACCACTCTGCCTCTTCCTCTCCCTCTCTTTTCCTCTTCGCCACCACAATGTCTCTTCCTCTCCCTCCTCTCTAACACCTGCCTCTTCCTCTCCCTCTCTTTTCCTCTTCGCCACCACAATGTCTCTTCCTCTCCCTCCTCTCTAACACCTGCCTTTCCCTCTTCTCCACAAACCTGCCTCTTACTCTCCCTCTCTCTCTGCCTCTCCCTGCCTCTCCCTCTGGCTCTTCTCCACCTCAGACCTTGCCTCTCCCTCTACCTCTTCTCCATCACCCTGCCTCTCCCTCTGCCTCTTCTCCATCACCCTGCCTCTCCCTCTCTCTTTCTCTACCTCTTCTCCATCACCCTGCCTCTCCCTCTCTCTTTCTCTACCTCTTCTCCATCACCCTGCCTCTCCCTCTCTCTTTCTCTACCTCTTCTCCATCACCCTGCCTCTCCCTCTTCTTCACCTCGGACCCTGGGCTGGCTGGCCGGCGGCTTGGTTTCATCTCCTCACTTGGGGCTTTCTACCTTTGGCCCCTTGTTGACATCAGGCAGACAAGAACACACACCCCTCGGCAGACTGAACTAGCCACAGTAGTTCACAGTACTACACACAGTTGTTCACAATCCGAACAGAAACTGAGCAGAAATAAAGTATGTCTCCATATACTGTGCACACTGTCCACAATCATACTAGAATGCATGATTGAAACAAACAAACAAACAAATAAAATATATAGTACATGTAGTACATCACTCATGCAGCGCTACTGCATACACACATCCATAAAAATACTAATACATGCTTACATCTGTTGTGTTATCTTCATATGTATAATACACATATGGATGTGCATTCAAAGCAGACACAGATACATAACTCCTCTGGTGTAACACCAACGGTCAGTCACACTTTGAAACTCTTCAAAATGTAGCCTACACTTTTCAGGATGTAGTACCAAAAGCCTGCAGTGCCTCCAATGTCTTTATCTTCCTGTTTCTTTTCTTTTTTTTCCTCGTTTCTCTTCTCTCACTCCCTCTAGCCTGCAGTCAGTGAGGAGCCATGTCTGCCAGCTGGACTGGACCCAGCTGTGGGATGATCTCTCCTTCCCTCTCTTCTTCCTCTTCGCTCTCTCTCTCTCTCTCTCTCTCTCTCTCTCTCCGTCTCTCTTCTTGCTCTTCTCTCTCCTCTGTATCTGCCTCTTTCCTCTTTCCCTCCCACACTCTCTCTTTTTGTCATGTCTGCCCTGCTCTCTCATTCTCTTTCTCTCTGTCTCTCTCTCTGTCTCTCTCTCTCTCTCTCTCTCTCTCTCTCTCTCTCTCTCTCTCTCTCTCTCTCTCTCTCTCTCTCTCTCTCTCTCTCTCTCTCTCTCTCTCTCTCTCACACACACACACACACACACACACACACACACACACACACACACACACACACACACACACACATCCGCTACCGCTGGAGTGATCCCACATGGAGGTACGGGTGCATCCACTTACATTGGCACGCAATCTAGACACACAAACACTAACAGCCACCTCCATACAGCACACTGTAATGGCCCACAAACACAAACATGCATGCAAACAAATACACTTTCATTTAAGCAAAAAGATGCAATAACCAGCGAGCCAGCCACAGACACCAACAAACACACACACACACACACGCACACACAAAGAACCGTCGTATTTGATGTAGCCAAAAATGCATATCGAATAAAACACAACTCACACACAACACAACACACACACACACACACACACAAATTACAACCAAAACCAAACTTGGCCCGCTTGTGTCTGCAATACTCATTCATCTTTCTTGCCATAGGTGATAGCGGACAGAGGAGACAGGTACAGTACAGACAGATCAAAGCTGGACACAGAGAGAGATCAAATACAAGCACTCGTAAAGCTACTGCATCAGATGGCGTATCAAGAGTACTTTTATTGTGGTGCAAGAAAGCATGACTAATGTTTCGACGAAGTGCGTCTTCTAATAAAATAACAGAAAAAAAAATGTATACTGCAGTCATCCTTTGCCCAATCACTCTGAAGTGAACCAGTGCAGCTTGTTGTCTACTGTCTACAGTCCTGGGGTGCATTTCTCGAATGCATAGTTGCTAACTGCAATAGCTTCTTTGTTGGTTGCAAAGCAATTTCCCATTGGCAACTATCCAAGTTGCTAACTGCTAACAACTACGCTTTCGAGAAATGAACCCCAGGACTGTGAGCACTAAGAGGGCTAGAGCGCAAGTGACCTGCTTTCCCAATATCTACAGTACTGTAAGACAATGAGCGCACGGAGGCTGGCACAAAAGCTGGCACACACTTCTATTTGCGAGACATGGCGAGGAGGATTTTTTTTATGGCTGTGTACTTTATTACAGTTTGCCATCTGTGCCAAGGTGTGTTAATAGCTTACTGCGACTTATTTACACATATGAAAAAGGCACATCCATCTGTCTTACACACAAAAACACAAACACAGTGACTGAACAATTGCACACAGGGCCCCAGGGCAAAACAGTTATAGGGGGCCCCATATGGCCTGCAAAAGTCACAATAGGGCCCCCACCACCAATACAAGACTGCCCTGGGCCCTGGGGAAAATGCCCTGCTTGCCCTCCCTATAGCTCCGCCCCTGCTCTCTGTCTCACACACACACACACACACACACACACACACACACACACACACACACACACACACACACACACACACACACACACACACACACACACACACACACAAGACAGACACAAATCCGATCCCACCTTTGACACCTCGTGACGGCTGTTTACATGCGAGGTGGCGATGGCAAAGAGCGAACAGTCGGTGACACATGTGCGTATGCCTAGAGAGAGAGCGAGAGAGAGAGAGAGAGAGAAAGAGAGAGATCTCTGGATCCTCGTGCTGCAGTATTCCCATGCCACCTCCACCGAGTCGCGATGTATGGTGTGTGGCGACGAGTCAATTCTGTCATTGGGACGCTGTTCAACTATCACACAAGCGCTGTCTGTGACACAAACAAGCGAGACCGCATCTGTCACCAGGATGGCAGAGCGGATGTGTGATACAGCCATGTCGTACATGTGTCGCATCTGATCCACCGTTTTTTTTTGCTTCCTTACATGATCTATGCGCCCGCAAATGTCTCCAACATTCTGATGGGAGGCTTATGGGGTGTGTGTGTGACAACAGATTTATGGAGGGAAAGACTAGCACAAATATGTAAGTGACAGTAAATCTACTGCTAAAACATTCACCCAAAAAAAACCGCTTCATGGCACAGCTGTTGGTGACAAGTGGGGAATTTTATGCAGGTTTTTTAGTACCCTTTAAACTCGCTTTTAATGATCAAATCTACAATAACACATTAATCGTGTTATTCTCTCTCTAATCAAAGTATGAAGATGCAGCAATGGTTCAGATGTGCTCGGACGGCCAGCTCTGCCATATGTTATGAGTGTTATTGTTGCGATCGTGCCGCCAGCCGACAGCACGCAGTTTTTTTTCTTCTTCTGTGCCCCGCAAAAGAGAAACCCAATGTCTACTCGCAAGAGTAATATGCTTTTAAAGTCTCAAAATAATTGGATGAAATGCAGTTATGCATTAATTGTGTAGGACTGTGACTTATGCTAATGTCTTGGCGTACATATTTCAGAATTTGCCATAAAAACACGACAGAGCCAAACGGAATATGTGTAATATTGGAAGTGATGTCAACAGTAAATTGTCATTAGGAGTGCGGAAATGTATCCGCTCTGGCTACACTTTGGCGTTAAGTGAGACGCATATCATTCTGACATAAAGGTTTAACTTATACACACAAAAACACAGACGTAGGGACACACACACACACACACACACACACACACACACACACACACACACACACACACACACACACACACACACACACACACACACACACACACACACACACACACACACACACACACACACAACAACCAGAAGGCTAATCCAGCCACAACATTAGCGTCCAAGACAAAAACAACAACAAAACAGACAAGACAAAACAAAACAGAATCAACAGAAAACAAACAGAACCAACGTGAAGGAATTGGCTTTTGTGTGGATGAGCAAACGGATGCCAGAAGCCTACTGTTATTTACTCCACCACCCACCCACCACCCCACCCTCATCGCTACGCTCACAGCGTATGCCGCCGCCCCAAGGAATGTACAGTATCCTACAGCTTGTGGATGAAGACATACCAAAGTACAGTACAGCACGACACGACACAAGACGGCACAGTATGTTGTGTCTGAGGTGAAGGAACAGTAGAGCATTAATCCCCACCTGACACTAATACTTGATGTATGATTGACCTCAATGCTAGACACTCGTCATTATGCTCACCCGAGCCATATGGCAACACATTAGCCCTTCACCCTCAGCTAGGATAATCTCTCCGTTCTGGCAATGCTGTTTCTTCAGAGATTTCTTTGGCAATAATTACATGACAGCATTAACGTATTGGGACAGATTTAGAATGCTGTCGTTGGCAACGACTGAGGGTGGCGCAGCGGGCCGGGGCGGGGCTTTTTTTTTTCTTCCCCCAACACTGACGGAGAATAATCTACTGTAATCTAGCAAAATTAAGCATGACAGACAGACAGACAGACAGACAGACAGACAGACAGACAGACAGATAGGCAAACAGACAGACCAGCACCACCTCCTGATGGGAGACCTTATGCTATTTAATTTCAGGAATCTGCAACGGCTTGTGTGTGGCTGGCCTTGTACTTACACACATTGCTGCGTGTAAAAGATGAGCATTAACACGATACGGTATACGCGCATGGCTAACACTGTTACATGGTCAGTCGACAGCAGGGCCAGGAAAATGATAAGGACAGATAAAACCAAGAGGATTAAAGAAGCAAACAAAGCTAGCGGAGAAATAGAAGCTACTTAACAGCTTATGACCCTTTACTGTAGATTAGATTGGAAAAATTGATTAGACAAAAACGTCTGTTTGAAGAGGACTTCTCAGATTTGTTTTGTCGTGAGCAATCTATTTGCACAATTTATTTTGCTCTTCTTTAACAAAAGTACCATGAGCTTCCCCCTAACCCAGTGGTTCCCAAAATGGGGGTCGGGACCCCTTGCAGGGTCACGGAGGTACTGCAGGAGAGTCGTGGACAAAAGGGACTTTTCATAAAAAGAGGAAACCCACAGGTTAACAGCTAACATGATTCTATATATTGATTAGTAACGGTATTGTTAATTAACATATGCATTTGCTTTCCAGTGAATTTCTAGCAATATTAGTGGACAAACTACTGATGCAAAATCTTGCAATATTAATATACACAAAACAGTGCAGGTTATTAGGCTTTATTGTAGATTAGACTTGACAAAATTATTAGACATATCTGATTTGTATTGAGCAACATATTTACACAATTTATTTTGTATTTCTTTAACAAAAGTACCATGACCTTCCCCCTAACCAAACAGATTGCATAGACTATAATATTGCTAGCTGCCATGCCGAAGTGCTCGTTGGTGGACAACACTCCTAAGGTAGGTGTTGACCCATTCTGCCAGCAATGCTAGACCTCAAAGTAATCCAGTATCCTGAATCTCCAGTGACAGGGAGCCCTACAGCAGGGTTGTGTACACCCAACTGCCCCTTCACCAGAGGCCAATAGACTGCCTTTCCTTTCCTGGACCCCTCCACCCCCTGTTATCCTCTGGCCTCGACTCACACCACCCAACCTCACACCACCTACACTCACACCCACCGCCTGAAATCCCAGAATCCCAAGGCACCAGTCGTCGTGATAATAGTGAACAGTCACCAGCCAGCCATGCACCCCCCCTTACTCCCACTCTCAACCCCCCCCCAAGAAAACACACACGTCCCACACATACATACACATCACCTCTCCCAGCCGAAAGAAACCCACACCATACCACAAGCGTAATGAACAAATTCACTGTGCATTACTCTGGACTTGATCCCTGGCAAAATAGTGCTGGAACAAACAATTTGGTTTGTCAACACCTTTCTCTGGACTCCTCCATCAATGTCAGGGGTCCAAATTTAAACAGCAAAGTGCATTTGACTGCAGCACCCCCGGAGCTGATTAGACTTCCCAGCTGTGCGAATTGCTCCAGACAGGCCGGCAGGGTCTGATTGCTAACCCGGCTTGAAAATAGTCTCGGCTAGGTCCGCGGGATTAGCATGAATATTTTGATATAGATCGATAAGCAATCTCCACACTCTATAAGAAATGCCAGCAGCCTTCATTTGGATGATCAAAGAAGAGGGGCTTCAGCCTCGCAGGAGAAGACAGCTGGCTATTGTTTTCCACACACACGGGGTCTCGGACTGGGCAACAACAACAAAAAAAACTGAGAGAGAGAGAGGGAGAAAGAGAGAGAGGGAGGGAGAGAGAGAGATGGGGGGTGAGATGAGAGGAGGGTGGAACGAGAGAGGAGGGAGGGGGGAGATATAGACAGCAAGAGACAGGAGAAAGGGAGAAAGGGTGAGAGAGAGGGTAAACAGAACACGTGGGAGATGAAGAGGAGGGAGAGATAGAGTGACAGAGAGACAGAGTGAGACGGACCGAGGCAGGGGGAATATGGAAAGAGAGAGAGAGAGAAAGAGAAAGGGAAAGAGAGAGAGAGAGAGAGAGAGAGAGAGAGAGAGAGAGAGAGAGAGAGAGAGAGAGAGAGAGAGAGAGAATAAGAGAAAGAGTGAGAGAGACAGAGAAAGGGGGGCTGGGTGAGTTCATGGCACAGCATCCATGGACGCCAGCGAGGTGATGATGATGATGATGGTGGTGGCGGTGCTGGTGGGCTCCCCTCCACCTAATCGTGGAAACAATCACTGCTTCACAGGATCCCATCTCGCCGGACGCGGCGGCCGGGAATGAGGCGGGCGGGCGGACGGAGGCCCAGGGCCAGGCCGCCGCGCCGAGGGGGACAGAGTTCATTTGCTAGGCATTACGGCCCGGGCCACGGACCGCCATCTGAGTAGCGGCTGCCAGGGCCCGCTGACAGCTTTGGCCGGCCATCTGAGAGGGCCCCCCGACCCAATAGAATACACACGATGTACGTCGTATACACAACCCAATTCTGGATCCCCTCTCTCCCTAGGCCCGGGACAGCTGACCCCTTTGACCCAGCCCCTGTCGGCTTCCCTGGCGGCCGTGGCCGTGGTGGTGGTGGTGATGGTGTTGCCGGCTGCTCCTCCTCCTCCTCCTCCTCCTGCTCCTGCTGCTGCGGATGATGAGCTCTCAGACGGCCAGCTCCGCTGACCCGTGAGGAAACAGGGCAGGTCAGCTAGCCGTCGACTCCGCATCACATCGCATTTGGGTTTTTTTTCCTTCTTTTTTTGTTTTGTGTGGTTAATTTCATCCGAGGAGCAGGAGGAGGAGGAGGGTGGGTTTGTGTGGGGTGTGATGGGGTGATGCGGTAAGGGGCGAGAAGAGGGCATTGGTTGATTTGACCGGGGGGTTGATATTTCTGCTAGCCCGCAGCTGCTCATCAAGAGACGTGGCCGCTGTGGACGGCCGTCAGCTAATGGTCAAGAGTGAATTTTCCTCCTTCAGTTTCAATTTCAGTTTCAATCTCCCAGCAACCTGAGGACCACCACAACACACCACACCCCCCCACCACGACGACTAATACCACAACGATGGCCGAGACGAGAGCTGCGATTCATTAAATGATGAATTACTAAATCACACCATCGACAGGGATCAGAATGCAATTATGTTGTCGTCTTTATTTCCTCCATCAACGCGGCATTAGTGCCCAGTATAACTACCACCCAGTGCAATAGAAACACCAGCAGACACATCAGACAACGGACACAGAGACAGCTGAAATTAAAGTTTTATTAGACTTATCCCCCGCTTGTACCAATTAATAACCAAAGAAAAAGCCATTAGTTCAAATGCGGACCGACAGCAGACATTAGCATCCTATGTTTAGACATGTAAAAGGGGGGGACCACCACTCACCACTGCTTCACACACCAACCACTGGGTCACGTCACGTACACACAAGGGACGGAAAAGAAATAACAACCAGCAGCCAGTCAAAACATGCAGAGGCCATAATGCCTCATTTGTAAATAGGTTTAATTCATTAGCGAGTGTCACTTTATTTCAGGGCGCAGTTCAAGGAGGGTGATTAAAAAGTGGTAATCAGGATTAATTAGGAGAATATATATGTGAGGATTAGCAGGACTGACCTCTGAGAGCAGAGCAGAGCAGAGCAGAGCAGGCATGGCTCACCGCTCCCGCCCTCCCTCCCTCCCTCTGGCCTTCTCCTATTACACGTGTTTTAGCCCGCTGCTCGCGACGCACCACTCGCCATCTTTTTCCGTCTTACTTAAGTTCTTTAAAACATTTTGCTTTAAATTTTTCTTCTGTCCTGTTCATACTGTATATCGTCCTGTGTTTTGATTGTGTAGTTACTTTTAGACCCTCAAGACCTCCTGCATCTCTTGGTGTGTTTGTATCTCACTTTCTCCTTCTCCACTCTCTCTCTCTGTCTCTGTCTCTCTCTCTCTCTTTCTCTATCCATCTCACTCTCCATCTCACTGGTGTCTCTGAGAGCATGCGATTCCAGAGGTAATGTGTGCTGAGCCTATAGGACTATTGTGTGCTTCTAACTGGATACCCTAAAGTATGTGCTAAGCTAGCAGAGTCCATGTGTCCAGTGAAGGTCTGACTAATTTAAAGTTTATAGTTTGTAGTGTTCTGGACTTATCTCCGAAGAATGCATAACGAATGAGACTAAAATGCCAGAGGACAGCCAAGTGGACAATTGGTCAATTTGATTACTGCTCACAGTAGTGTATAATTACGGCAGACAACTGCAAACTCCTGATTTTACTTAGCCAAAAATCACATTTGTATTAACTCAGCACAGGCACCCAGGAGTAATTATGATGACATCTACACAATTACTTATTTTTAAAACCTTGAGCAAAAAGTCAAGCAATTTTGGGGTCCTTGCAACAGGTCAGCGCAAAAAAACTTCACTCATCGGGCCTTCTATGGACATGAGTTATGAGAGAAAGAGAGAGAGAGAGAGAGAGAGAGAGAGAGAGAGAGAGAGAGAGAGAGAGAGAGAGAGAGAGAGAGAGAGAGAGAGAGAACCTCAGTCCTGCCGGTTATCACCGTGTTTATGTTATTATTTCAGCATGTTTCAGTTAACATAACCTTGAAACAGTCCAGTCGGAGTCCAAGGGATGGGTTGTTTTACTTGCTGCATTGAAGTCGGGAGATGACGCATCGCCCTGTTCCTCTGGCTGGGGGCTTCAGACTGAGATCTTTCATCCTGCTCGCCCTGGACTGGTAATATGGCAAACAGGGCATTTCCCCAGTTGTCAGAAAGTTCTTATGGGCCGAAGCTGTTGTGTTTTCCTTACAGACAGATGTTTTCCTTACAGACATATGCTGCCTGAAACGTCACATTAACGTAAGAAAAATGGGAGCTTGGTGACATAAACTTAATTTTCAGTTTACATGTGACGTGTGGATACGGTAGTCCTGCACCCAGTCTTTTTGAGACGGATGCGCATGTTTTTTTTCTTTGATTTCTTACAGACTGGTCCACAATTTAGAAGGGGCTGCTGGACAAAAATGGCCGGGCCTTACTTTTGGTCCTGGTCCGGTCCTGGTTCAGACTGAAATCTTTCATCCTTCCTGCTCGGCTGATGCTCTGTGGCCCACAACTGGGCTGGACTGGGACCACATTTTTGACGAGCCCCTCACTCCCACACACATACTACAATTATGATGGGCTCAGTCCATTGTATATTAAGGACGCACCGATGGGCCGCTCCATCTAAATTATGGGCCGGTCTCTAGGATGAAATTTGAATCCAACAATCTAACGGCTGTCGACCCACCGGGAAAATGCCCTGTATGCCAGATTGCCAGTCCAGCCCCTGCCCACGGTCTGCTAGCCGGCCGACCACCAGGGTGGGCCCTCCAGTTCCGGCTTTGGCTCTCATGCACGGCCAAAAAACCCACCCGGCCAAACTTTATTTTCCCTTTGACTTCAGCTAGAGAGAATAATACAGCATGCGGCTGCCTGTCAAAGTTATGAGGGGGAGAGACGGGGGGGAGATGAGGGCTAGCAGTCAAACTGATAGATGGAAGTGTGTGTCTCAGAGAAAAAAGGAATTGGGGGGGTGTCATCAGAGAGAGAGAGAGAGAGAGAGAGAGAGAGAGAGAGAGAGAGAGAGAGAGAGAGAGAGAGGATCTGGTACTGAGGATTCGGTGATATATACTTGTACGACATTGCAACACAAAGTTGTCATGAATGGGACTTCAAAAGTTGAGGAAGTTTTATTAGCAAAAACTAAAAGGGCTAAGCTTCCTCGACCCTCTTTCACACATGCATAAGGACAACATTTTTAGACAGAATATAAACATTAATGGTGCTGCATGCAGTGATACATTTGGGCCCTGAATTATCATATCAAAACTGTCTGTGTTTAGAAAAGTGGTTGGGAATAGCAAGCAAACAGCAAACCTATGATACTACGTCATGGGTTTAAAACTTACTTTTGTGGTGTGTACATAATATGTTTCACAACACAAAGAATCAACTGTCTCTGATTTATTTAAGTTTCAATTGGACAACTAACAATGGATGACATTATTGCATTCATTTGGCTGAAATGGCACAGGCGATTACGTACCTATATGGTGAAACACTACATACTAAACAGAGCTCAAACACTACCGTTATTGTCTAAATGCATACAAAGATTCTTCTTTGATTCTCGAGGTATTACACATGCCAGCCAATGTGAATATTGTAACGAAAGCAAACCCATAACGATTTCCGTAATTCACAAACATGTGGCCACATCTACGTAACTGTAGTGATACATACAGTACGTTGTAAAGAGAGGCACAAAAACCTTGAAACTGTTCTTTTCATGGAGCCTTTTATTTTCTGACAGTCATGGATTATAAGTGATAATATCAATTATTACCTATGATTGCCAGACAATAAAAGGCTGAATTAAAACCATGATAACAACCATGATTGTGTTATAACTTATAACACTACCATGGTTGTTATCATGGTTTTAATTCAGCAATAGTTCTAAAGACAGTAACAGACTCAATCCTTGACTCTAAGCTTCACATACTGTAACACATACATGTGGGTGGTTGAAATGACGCCCTGTTTTTATGTAACACTAGTTAAAAACCTACAAAATTGATATTTTTCCTCTTGAAAACAAATGTGAATGAAAGAAGATGTGATACATCATGTTTCATATTAGTCTTAGATGAGAAGAAACATTTTTGTTCAGATTTATGGAAAGGTTTATATGTCAATTGTCCTGTGGTGTGACTGTAACATTAATAAAACCTGGAATATATACAGCTATAAAATAAACCAACAACATTTTGAATCATTTATAAAGCATTTGGCATGATTACATAAATATTAACCTTATATTAAAAAATATGAATGTGAAAAAACTCAATACAGTAATTTTAACTACAAGTTCAATTTCGTAACACAAATTGCGTCCTGTGGGGTAACATGTAAGTCAGGTTTGTGGACGGGCAGCTGCAAGGTCAACTACAAGGGTCTTAAAGACAGGCTCCTAACAGAGAGTGTTTATGGGTAGTACGAGAGAGGAATCTCGCAACTTTTTCCGGGTGGTACTGTCCACTAAGTGGCGCCATCCAGACAGCGCAGAGGAGCGCCAAGGAGCGCAGAGGCTGTTAGAATGAATGGGGTCCATGGAGCTCATCCAGAGATGCTGCCATTGCTTTGGGAGAGAATTGGTATCGTCGTTTCATTTTATTTTTCCCAAAGGCAGGATGAATTATCCTTTCAAACAGCACTTCGTTTGAATGTTTAAACTCTCTGGATCTTTGTAAAATACGTCTTTATTGTCAATATGACGTCACGAGTGGCTTCACACACTGCGTTTGGATTGGTCGGCCGGCTGCATTGCTGTGATCACGACGGCCGTAAAGCAATTTTGTTAGCAAGATGCTAGCGGAGCCTGACGCATAAATGCCAATGCTGTAAGAAATCAGAAAGACATAACTCTCAGGTTATTGTACATTTCATTTACATCCACATTGGTTTCTCAGAACTTATAATAATATTGTCAAGTTTCAGCCGACAGCGAGCACAATTGTCAGTTATTAGCGCCAGCCTTATGGGCTCTGCTGTCTCGACAGTGCTCTCTAGGGGAACTGCAGGCACGGGTTGGAGGGCGAGATTGAACACTGTATGTAAACCCACTGTGCTCCTAACCAGTTATTCCTCAGTTATTGGAGAGTGGTGTGGAAGTTTAAGGTGACTATTAACCTCTTAATATGTCTACATATTGCAATGTTTCTGTCACACAATGCTTAGGTTCATTTATGGTGTCCTGTGGTGTGTCATGCATCATGCAAGTATATAAGGATACCAGGAGATTTATTTGTCACATTCACACAATTTGCCTTTGGCTAAGCCCCGCCCCCTTCAGTTACAGTTGCTAGGTCGGACAGATACATTTTATGCGGTGAAATCAACGTGATTTATGCCGGGACTGCAAATCGCAGCAGTTGTTCACTCCATTCATAATACTGTTGATGCCAGTATTTATTTCCTGAACTTTCATGCATCACATTAGTTTAGCTGTTGTGGGCTCTCAAATTCTTTCATAGGCATGTTGTAACCAGCACCATGGTAAGTTAACTCACTTAATCTTTTGAGCCCTGGGTCAAACTGTAGGCTAGTTGCTAGACGAAATCACCCAACATGATGGCTGTGGTCATCTTCAAAGCAACCACATCAATGTGTGACATTAACGTTTGCCGTTTATATCATCAGTAGCCCAACAAAATAACGTCAATAAGCTGCTAGTCAAAACAATCCTGACGTGACTGATAGTTAACTTTGCTAGCGCTGTTTCTTCATTAATTAAGGTAAGCGTACCCATTAAGCCCATGTACCCTTTAAGCCCACTTTCAACTTTGAGGTCAATTTAAAGAAAGGGAAAAGGTGAATTTTGTTGTTCATCACCCTATCCAATTAAAGGGTTTAGTAACTGACAAAATGTTTTTTATTGCAAACAAATCACATTTTTTATCGTCGAGTTATTCCCGTCCAAGTGAATCCAGTCTCAGGACTACTGACAAGAAGTTGCCTCAAAACTTTGCTGTTTTGGGACATGTCAGAAATCATAGAATATCAGCTAGTTTAAGTCAAATGTTTTGAAAATACTTTCATATTTAGTAAACTAAGAGGTAAATGTAATGTTTTTTATATATATACATGCAGTGTTTTACTAAATTATAGCATTTCCCTTCAAATGGAAAGATGTGTTTTATGAGCGAGCACACGCCGATATTTTCTTGATACAACCACACACCATCTTTATCTTACTCTACCGTAAGACTTAAGGTGGTTAGGTATGAATTCTAAGCATATTCCAGTTTGTTTGGCATTGGTCTTTAAAGAAATGAATCATGAAAAGTTTTGTGGAGTTGATTATTTCCATAAAATAGCTTTTTGTATAGGCGGGCTTAATGGGTACAAGGTGGGCTTAAATGGTACACCCCATTGAAATGCATGCAAGTTTGCATGCATGCTTATGAAAAATGCCTTTGAGGGACATAAAAAGTGCTGTACAATCCCAAGTTGTTGGTTTAAAATCCCAAGTTGTTGGTTTAACATTTCTCTGTTTGGATGAAGAATTTTATGAAGTATATGAAGTAAAAGATGCCGTAATATTTAATTAGGTTTTATGCACTATTTTTTTAGCAAATCTTACATTTTTGGTCTGAAACCATTTATGCCATGTAGGCTCCACTGTTTAAACTCAATTCACACACCTCACCAGGTATTTTGATAGAGAAATAACTATATGAGCTTATTTGGAACACAAGTGGGCTTAAATGGTACCAATGGTACCATTTAAGCCCATTCAGACTTTTCACTTTTCTCGTAAAAAATCTTCATATTGTACTTTGAAATATCCATCAACTCAGTGACAAACATTGAGAAGAGAGGTAAATCTTACTATTTAACAAAATATTTCACAAAAAAAATATGTGAAGATGATTGAAAAATAAAGAAATTTAGATTTTGGTGGGCTTAATGGGTACGCTTACCTTAGGACAGAAAACCAAAATCCTACCCTGACACAGATTTGTGTTTTGCTTACAACCTTACTGAAAAGTTACATGAGTGAGATGGTGGCATGATTGGAGCACAAAAAGTATGTTTGCTGATACATGTGCTTTCTAGTCGAGTCAGTTTGAGGATGCCGAGACCCTTCAAGCCAGACTTGGTGTTGCCAAAAGAAAATCAGCCAAAGTTATGGGCTCGCTGAAAAGTCGCTAGATTACGTCATGACGTTACATATGACGTCACAGCGTCTTGTACAGCGTGCTGATCTACAAAAACGTGCCCACATGCCTTCGTCCACAGTAGAAATGGGCGGTGCTAGCTACTATTTGGAGATCAAAGCTAATCAGCAGCCCTGCTCAACCATGGGAAAGGCTTCTGACGGCGGCACAGAGTCAGAATTATGTGGAAAAACAATGAATTTGTCACAGAAAACGCGCATTTTAAAAAGTCGCCAGAAACCAAAAAGTCGCTAAAGGCGCTAGATGAGTTTTTTTGTCGCCAGGGCTGTCAAAAAGTCACTAAATCTAGCGACAAAGTCGCTAATTTAGCAACACTTAGAGTTCTCAACGGGCCTGAAAATGTCAACCCGACCCTACCCGGCCCGTGGCTTTTAAAGCCCGAGCCCGATGTTACCCGACACATCACTTGGAATTATCTAACCGAACCCGGCCTGAGGCCCGAAGTCGGGAGTCGAGTTTCCCCGCGTTATCCTATGGAGAATGACGGGTTGTGGTGGGTCTTTAAGGGCACTTATGTGCAGTAAATGGCATAACCCACTTAAAAACCTAGTGAAAAGATATTTTCACAATAGAAACGGGGAACAATGAAATGGGGAAACTTACGTTCTTGCTATTTAAGCAGAATCATCCACAGCACGATTTCAATAACTGCCTCATGCTTCACCGCAACAACAATCTAACCACCTTTTGTTTTGACTTCTAAATGTAGGCTTACTACATTTCCATCCCGAGTATCTGATTAAATGTAGGCTACGTGAAGTTGCCCCTCCCTCCTTGTTTGTTCATATGCGCGGATGAGATGGAAAGCCTGGCTGTGCCAAACATTCTTTAAAAGTTTCATCAAATTTTGGTCGGCACACAAGGTTTTGGACATACTAATTTCTAGTGGCACCTGGGCTACGGTTGGTGCATTGATCAGCTATGTAGCAAAAAAGACATAGCCTAGGTGAGAGGATGAGATCTTCCTCGGCTGGCGAGCGCTCCTCATGTGTGTGCGCGCGTTTCCTTCCCTCCCAAGACCCGACAGTTGCTTACAAGTCAATTTGAGCACGAAAACAGCAAAGACAAGGTGATATTTCATTCAAACAGGGCCTACACGCTCCAAATAAAACATTGGCTGGGGGGATTTTCAACCAGACCGCAGCGCGAGCAGACAGTCAGTGTGAAAAGCCAAATCTACCGGGAAAATCGCCGTCTTCGCTGCCGCTCGCTTACCATCAGTGCACAAGCCATTGAAATAGTGAAGTGGCATATCGCAACAGCATATGCGGATTAGCCAAATTATATGCAACAAAGTCGCCAACAAAGCGTGGATTTAACGTTTAATACGCATATGCCAACGTTGTGTGAATACGGGGAAAGGATAGCCTAATTGGAAAGCCACTGTCCTTT
>NC_085878.1:32085499-32100499 GCF_034702125.1 Engraulis encrasicolus
CAGAAGCACAGAGGAGAGGAGAGGACAGGACAGGACAGGACAGGACAGGACAGGAGAGGGGAGGAGAGGAGAGGAGAGGAGAGGAGAGGAGAGGAGAGGAGAGGGATAGGAGAGGAGAGGGAGGTAGAGCCGGAGAGGAGAGCAGAGCAGAGCAGCAGGGAGAGGAGAGGGAGAGCAGCAGAGAGGAGAGGAGAGGAGAGGAGAGGAGAGGAGAGGAGAGGAGAGGAGAGGAGAGGAGAGGAGAGGGAGGTAGAGCCGGAGAGGAGAGCAGAGCAGAGCAGAGCAGCAGGGAGAGGAGAGGGAGAGCAGCAGAGAGGAGAGGAGAGGAGAGGAGAGGAGAGGAGAGGGAGGTAGAGCCAGAGAGGAGAGCAGAGCAGAGCAGAGCAGCAGGGTGAGGAGAGGGAGAGCAGCAGAGAGGAGAGGAGAGCAGCAGGGGAGAGGAGAGGAGAGAACAACTGCAGTCATCTCCACCAATGACTGACTGATTGATTTATTGATTGACTTGTCTGCCTATCTGTCTGTCTATGTGTCTGTCTGTGTGTGTCTGCCTATCTGTCTGTCTGGTGCATAGAGCTTTTTTAAGTACTTGCAGAGTACCAGCAAAATGCATACCAAGCTTTCACTAGTATATACATGCATGTCTAAATGTATATGGTATGTTGTATGCTGTTTATTTGACAAGTTATGTATGCTGCTGGTCAACGGATGAATAAAAGTACTCTACTCCACTATGCATTAAAAGGTATCTGCATATGTATACGTATGTATCTGGTGTAGAAAACCAGTTTTTCAAAAGTCATATACTTGGATTTAGGCATATACTTTGGCATGGCAGTTGTTTCTTATTTCTAATCAAAACAAATAAGCACAGTTTTCAGCAAAGTGAGTTATGTCCACAGTTTAAGTCTGGGATTTGGCCCAGCTGTGGCTGCACTACTACCGCACATCAGGAACCTGGGTTCGATGCCGGACCGAGGTCATATCCCACACCTCCACCGTTTCTCTCTCCCACTCATTTCCTGTCCCACTCTTCACTGTACTGTCCATAATATTAAAGGTGAAATATATATAAAGTCTGGGATTCAAAGTTTAAGATTCAGGGTGAGATGTAGCCATGACAAACAGCTGTACAATAACTGGAAAGTCCAAAGCAAACTAACTAACAGATACAGATCCTGCTACTTCACCACCAACTGTATAATCATGATTCACTCCTCGTGACGGTTAAGGAACATATTGTACAGCAGTGGTTATGTCTTGGCATCGGTACAGTTTTCTACAGAACACATTGAACTATTGAACGCGTCACCCAATGTACTATACTGCACTGTGCGGCATTACAATTGGAAAGGAGTATTGCAGAGATGGTGTCTTGCGAAAGTTTGGAAACTGCCTGATGAAGCAATGTACCGAACCGACAATACCACATCAGTCATAAACAGAATATTCTCTCATGATCTTATTCTCATTCTTTATAATTTAAGTGGTTAAAGAACAAAATAAGTTAAAAACATCCCCAGTGCTATTTCCACTCCTCTCTCTTATTTCTCTCTGTGCCTCTCTCCCGTCTGTACTGTGTAGATTTAGTCAGCCACAAGGAGCATGGAACAGGCCAGGTGATGAACGATGTCAGTGAAGTCAATGAATAAAATCAGCTGGGATGCACAAAGCTCTTAATGCCTGGCCATATAGGTTGCTGACTGCCACAAATAGCGTTTCGCACAGCACTTATACAGACCAATCATACATTTCCAGCAGCAAGCACACAGGAGGTGGGTGGTGGGTGGTGGGTGGGTCCAGAGTGCCATAAATCCTATGCCCTGATTAAACAGTAAATTCTGCAAGCCTATCAGGCTCCCATTAAGCGGTTGCGGTGGGGTGGGGTAGGTGTGGTTGGTTGTATGTGAGTGTGTGTGTGGGTGGTGGTTGTGGGTGTGTGTGTGTGGTTGTTTCTCTGCTTTCAAAAACACCATTAATCAGTTGCCAGATATGGAGCAAAATATCACTCATCGATTGTAACTTCTTATGACAGTTTACACAGCTTTCTATCTGCGGGCGAACGCGCGCTGATCTATCAATTAGGAGCCGGGGGCTTCTGGCAGGCATGCTAATTGTGCATTTTCTCCTCTAATGCATTCCCACTGTTATCTCATAGGCTAATGAAACCAAACAAATCAATAAATATAAATTATACATGCAAAGATGTACTGCTGTGAACATAAAGCCTCTAATTAATTGCACTTGATTAATTTATATACTTTAATTATCTCTCTCCAAGCTGCAGATGGCATAAATATCTGGACAATCTGCTTATTGCTTTTGTCAGTCATAAAAACGGCAGACACTGTGAAACTATTAGGGCCAGACGAGCTTTGTCACAGCAAAGCACACGGTTGCTGACATAAAAAAAAGCTGCACCTCTGAATAATTTAAGGTGAGCAAATTGCTAGACAAAGCAGGCCTTGGGACCTGATTATTGGTCTAATTCTGCAGACTTTTTTTAATATGGTGAGTGGTGGGTGAACCCACCTACACAGCAAGATCATTGTATTTTGTGTTCTCCTTCTTTCTTTTTTTATTGTTCTTTCTTGTAAACTGCAGAGGAGAATAAATGTAAGTAATCTCTGTCTATTTAAGAGACTGGCTAGAGGGCCATTCCGAGAATGCAGGCTGTAAGTGATGGGAAATGCTTTCCAATCAAATGACACAAAATGTTGCAAAAAAACAACAACAGCACCAGCAGAAGCAGCAGCAGTAGCAACAACGTTAAACCACCTGCACTGCTGACTCACAAACTAGATGAACAAAATATTCCTCAACTCAGCCACAATAGATAGGCTTACCATTTTGTTGATAGGGGAACACAAAATGTTGTGCATTGGCTGGTCACAACGTGTTATTTAGTCCTGTGGCATTCCGAATTCGGGCCCTGGGTCAAAATTGAGTCTAAATTTGAGTCCAGTCAAATGTCAACAATGAAAATAGTAGCTTTTTCCATAACAATGAACAGCAGTGAGTCCTTCTCCTGTGTTCTGTTTTATAGGAGAAAAACAAGATAGTTTCACACAAGGCTGACTATTCTTTTCTAAATCGTTCTAGTCGCTCACTACTTACCAAAATGAAACACTGCTATAAATATCTATGTTTAACTTTTATTGTTTATTAAATGAAGACTGTAAACATTATTTTGTTAAAAAGTCATTGAAACTTAAACCACTTAAACCTTGTTCTCTTTCCTGTAGATCCCTTTTGTCTCCCCAAGCATGTGTAAAGTTTGCTGATGACTAATTGAGCAACATGGGCTATATACACTGACGTCTTGTGCCGCCCACGGAAGTTCAAACAATGAGCCGTAGCACCCCGAGCTTACCGATTGTTGGACTGAGACACGGAGGGCAACGGTAATGACCAGATTACAAGATAAATCCTCCTAAAGGTGAGAGGAAGAGGAAGAGGAAGAGCAAAGGGGGAGCCTGCGGGCTCCAACATCTCCTCTGCAACGTCTCTAATTAGGGTTTTTAAGAATAATTACCCCAACAGGGTGCTTGGCAGAATAATTGCCACAAAGAGATTATAGTGGAACATTAATGTGTCCAGGTACAGTAAATATGTCGAGAAACTTGCTCGGTGATGCTGAGGATCCTGCTTCCAGCTAAACACAGGTTTGGGGGTGGAGGTGGGGGTGGGGGGTGCTTTTTTATTTTGTGATGGGGCACCTGCACAAATGCGTGCCACGTCGGTTGGAACCAAATTATAGTGTCGCCAACCTACAAGTCTCCAACTCCTGTCTTTCTGCGTACTCCTGGTCTGGTTGGTTCGACAATTGCAGCATTACTGATAAAAGCCACGTTTCAAAGGTAACGCATGTGGTAATTGTATGGTGGTAGGTAGAGAGGAGGAGAGGTTGAGGGTTGGCAGGTAGAGGTGGGGGTGAAGACTGGCCATCTAAAGTTTGTAAACTTCTGTTCAGAGGAGCATCTTGTCACCAGGCTAGGCAGGCATCCGCTTTGGGGCCCCAAAGCCCCTGGATGCTGAATAACAGCTCACACTTTAATACAACAGTGGCAAATTTCTTTCAAATGATCACTCTATTGACATTTCACTTGGGACCCCAGGTGAACCTAGATCCGCCTCTGCTTCCATTCCATCTCCTTTCTGCCTTGTCCATATATTCTGTGGAGAGGAAGGAAGGTGTGTGGGCTCTTGGGCTTTGTGCATGTGTCTGTGTGGGGCTTTACAGTGAAACAAAATCAGCTACCGCCATGTCAGTCTCAGCTGCTTTTACACGGTAAGCGAGTGCTGCTCGGCTCGGCTGCTCTGCATGGAGGCTGCGTATAGGCGACGCCAGGGCTGGACTGGACTGGGGGAGAAATAGGGCCCGGTCAATTTTGGCTTTAAGGGGCCCCTCATAATTAGCAGAGCAGAACTTATTCACCGGTGGGCCCCACACCCTCGTGGGCCCCTATTTTCTGAATGTTTTACATTTCTGAAAATGGGGGCCCACAAGGCTGCGGGACCCACTGGGAAATGGCCGCAATGCCAGATGGCCAGTCCAGCCCTAGGCGATGCCAGATGTATGTTTAGACCACGTTAAATGCCTGAATCTCCATAAAAACACCTGAGCCTTTATTTGGCTGCCACTTCAAACACGGCTGCACTCTGTTTACCCTCAGAGGCCTTTTATCCCCCAACCGTTGTCAGGGGGGGAAGGGGAAAAAGTATACGTATACATATTACGTACGTAGTATATGGCAAAGTAAGGAATATCGAGTTGGTTGAGAGCTGTTAAAAAGCAAACTGTCTTCCAGAATATTGGCTGGCGCATTTCTACATAGAAGCTACTCCTGCTACCTGTAAAATCAAACAGGCCTTCAGCTCAAATTGTCAGTATGGTTAGTAGGTTCATTGTGCAAAATCCTGAGAAATAAGGCACCAGGAACTGACGTCAGGAAAACTGATGTCAGGATTAAAAAATGATTATTAGCATTTCTTTACACGTCCTTTACTGCATGTACAGAATATTGCCTTGTGATCCTCTGTATAAGTAAGCAAAGTGCAGATTGTCTAGCGAAATGTTCTGTCACAGTGTGCTGTACACTTAAAGATAGCAGGACCAATTTTGGAAGCCGGCCCGCTTAAGGCAGGCGCTGCATTGTAAGCAGACTCTTACACCACTCTAAAGTGTTAAAGCAGATACTTTGCACCGTGCACTATTTAGCTCTGTTGTCGCTGGAAATGCCACCACCACGCCGCCGATCACACCACGAACACAACTAGCTGGTGTGCATCCAGCTCATTTGCCCCTACATCACTCACAAGACACGGCTGGCTGTCACTGTAAACACAGCCCCTGCCTTTGAAAGAAAGAAGACACATAACTCCACACGGACAGGAAAAAAGAAAAGGCTCATCTTTATTAAACATCAACTTCTTTCTTTGCCGAGCCACCCTCCTCCTCTCCTCCTCCTCCTCCTCCTCATCCCTTTTTGTTTGTTTACATTTTCCTTCAGCAAAAACGCGACTCGTCTTTAATCATCCTGATATGATATAGTCACTTCTGCGCCCATAATGATGCGGGAGGAAAGATCATTTAGGGCCCGGTGATCCATCAGGAGCTCATTTGCCTTTAATTCATGTAGACGCACACCTAATACTCATTACAAAGATGCAATTTCCAGGCAGTCAGGCCAGATTAATGGGAAGCAATCTCTTCCAGTGTTTCCACAAACCCGGCGCCATGTTTTTCGGGCAACGATAGATGGCTTCCATGCGGCGGAGACCAGTCATCAGAGTAATTTATCGTCTGGACATTTTTCCTGATGAATTGGCCCTGTGACAGGTGACTCCATCAGAGAAACAGTCATAAAGACAAGATCATGCGAGGCAGTGAGGCGGCGGGAGCTACGGAGGAACGCTAAGGACTAGGGCCGCCGCTGACTGCTCTGGCTCGGGCCCTCCCAGCCCTCCCCAATACATCACATGTAATAATGAGGGCCTGATTCAAGGCCCCCTCCTCCTCCCCCTGGGCCCGGGGCAACTGACCCCTTTGTCTCACCCCATCACCGGCTTACCTGCTAAAGCCTCCTGCGGGGTGGCGCCTGGTAAACACTCCCTGCCTGTTGAGAAACGCAAAAAGGAAAAAAAAGAAAAACCTTCATATCAGCCAGCAACAACGACTGGCTGAATGTCAGAGGGAGTTGGGATATGTAATTTCGCCTTTGATCAAAAGTATGTTGACGGCACTTTGTGTGAGCTTTCAGAGGAGACGCATTGCGTACTGTACACACGCTGGCTTAAAGGGCTAAAAGTAGTGATTTGACGGACAAGCTGAAAAGCGTGGCATGACAGCTGTAATGAACACATCCTGCAGAGTAATTCCCCCCTGTGCATGACTTCAGCTCACCTCGCCTATCATCAGGTGCTGACAGGACAGGAGAAGCCCATCTGACTGACATGGAAGTGGAGGCACATTGTCATGTGGCGGGGGACACACAAACACCCTCTGAAACACGTAATGTACTGTTCCCAGGGCTGGATTAATATGGCCCGGGGGGGCTATGCTACAGGTTGCTTTGGGGCCCCCCGGAAGACAAATTTTGCAACAAAATTACATAGGCAGTCTCTTACAAAGCTAGGAATTCAGCTAGGAATTTATGTCTGCCAATTGAGGAGAGGAGTGTTCATAAGGTTTAAACTATGATGGTGAACGACAGATAGCCTACATTTTTGCAATATCACATATCGTCACAATTCTGCAATTGTTTTTTACTTTTGTCTAATTGGGTGCCCTCTGGCAGATGAGGGCCCCCTAGGTTTTAGTCATATCCGGCCTGTGCGTTAATCCGGCCCTGACTGTACCTGTATGGACAAATGCACACGCATTGCACACCGTACTACACCCATGTCAAACAGGGCTAAGCATCTAACCACACACATGTGTGAATGTACTGTACCAATAACAAACACACACAAACACAGATCTATTACACTTACCACTTAACATGAATTCACAGGTATGGACGACAGAGAGAGAGAGAGAGAGAGAGAGAGAGAGAGAGAGAGAGAGAGAGAGAGAGAGAGAGAGAGAGAGAGAGAGAGAGAGAGAGAGAGCAGAGGACTGATCTTGGCGCATGGAGTGACTTACTTGTATACTTAATGCACACTCACACACCCATCCACCCACACACACACACACACACACACGCACACGCACACACACACACAAACATGCAGGAGGGAAAAGCAGAACAGTGTATGCCACCCCATCAGCCCACACAAACCCATTCACCAAAGCCAGCTATCCTCTTTCCCTCTCGCTGTCTGCCCCCTACCTGTCTCTCTGTCTGTATCTATCTGTATCTGTATCTGTATCTGTATCTGTATCTGTATCTGTATCTGTATATCTCTCTCTCTCTCTCTCTCTTTCTCTCTCTCTCAGAGCAGCACAGCACAGCATCACAGCACAGCACAGCATCACAGCAGAGCACAGCACAGCACAGCATCACAGCGCAGCACAGCACATACCAAAGGGCTGATGTCACATCTGGCCCGCTGATCCACAGAACAAAGAGGAGGGCTTGTGTGTGTCACCACTCCTCCTTCCGCCTGCCAGGCGAACACACACACACACACACACCCACACACACACACCCACACACACACACCCACACACACACACACACACACACACACACACACACACACACACACACACACACACACACACACACACACACACACACACACACAAGTGTGCACGACCAGTGTGACCGTGACTGTGGGTGCCACCACCATAGCGCGCTGCACTGCACTGCCACTGCCATCGCCTCCACAGCTGTAGCTGTATGCAGGCCAGGGGCGTAGCAGAAGATTGTGGGCAATCAGCTCTAACAGACCCCCCCCACCAGCCATATGTCTACATACACATTGGACTGTGTGTTGGCACCCGATACAAGGGGCCCGGGTGACTCAGTCCCACTTTACCCCCCTCCCTGTAGGACACCCCTGGCTGTATGTAAAGCCCTCAGGGCCAGGCACACAGGAGGCCACATGCCGACATGTGGCAGAGCATTTTCATTTGTATTTGTAAATTGTTTTCTGTTTCTCAGGCGCCGTGCACAATTTTAAACATAACATTTTGCTATTTCGTGCATTGTGCCAGAGTTTTAGCTTGTGGCTAAAATCTCCCGTCTGCGGTCCCCTAGTAGTATATCGGACGACTCCTGGCATCTCACTGGTAGAAATAATACAAGTTTGACAATCGTGACAAACACCATTATGGAAGTGGGCTTTGTGGTTGTATAGGTTTGGATTAGTGACACATGTATTGAGTTTCATCTATTACATAGATACAGTGTCCACAACGTACACAAACAAACATTAGTTTTATTTTTCTGCTATGGTA
Organism: Engraulis encrasicolus; assembly: GCF_034702125.1. Lineage (NCBI taxonomy): Eukaryota > Metazoa > Chordata > Actinopteri > Clupeiformes > Engraulidae > Engraulis > Engraulis encrasicolus. The sequence goes on from NC_085878.1 coordinate 32,093,904, forward strand.
GATTTGGGTTGACCTCCTTCTTTCCTTATTTACAAATGCGGTGAAAAGTACAGAAAAAAATAACACAATGCATTATTCCGTCAAGCAAATCAACACTTTTGTGCTTTGATACACACACACTATGTTTTCCAAGTTATTTTTCTTTTAATTTTAGTATGTGGATGATGACTTTGAAACTGAGAACACATTCTCAATTCAAACAGAAATGTGTTATTTAATTAAACGTTTAAAGTTCATTAAATGTTATTCAATACAAAGTCTTTTATTCCCATAACTGATAAAATGCAGCATAATGACAAAAAAAATCCTTAGAAATAGTGAATAGATCAAATAGATCAACCTAATAAAAACGTTAATCACAAAAAAGAAATTATCAATAGATCAAAAATTGTGATATTTTTGCCAAAGGCACCTTGATATCTGTCTCTGCCCTGACCTCACGCCCTTGTCTTAAGCTCACCTGAGTGATCTGTCTGGCATGCGTGACAGTGACGCGGCTAGGCTGCACACTATCTCACTACTGAGGATTTACACCGCCCACAGCCTGGACCGTCACAAGAGGCTATGTGACCTCAAGGATCACACATACATGCACACACAGACACACACAGACACACACACACACACGAACCACACACACACACACACACACACACACACACACACACACACACACACACACACACACACACACACACACACACACACACACACACACACACACACACACACACACACACACACACACACACACACACACACACACACACTATACCGCTTAGCCATGCCATGTCTTGCCCTGCCTCTCCCCACCCGTCTAGCATGCACACGTCACCTGATGTCCAGCCATGCTGCTAATTGGGTTTGCAGTGCTGGAATCCAGCATGCACGAAGCCAGTACACACACACACACACACACACACACACACACACACACACACACACACACACACACACACACACACACACACACACACACACACACACACACACACACACACACACACACACACACACACACACACTCTCCTCTCTCTCTCTCTCTCACACGCGCACTCTCTCTCTCTCTCTCTCTCTCTCGCACTCTCTCTCTCTCTCTCACACACACACACACACACACACACACACACACACACACACACACACACACACACACACACACACACACACACACACACACACACACACACACACAGCCAGCCTGGCCCTGGCCCTGGCCCCCGCTGCACGCACGAACAAGTGTGTTTAGGGTGCAACAATTATGATAATTGCCAAAGCACTCAGCGGACAGAATAAGCAAATCTGATTAAGGGCCCTTCTGCATGATCAAATATTAATCTGCTGCGTCTTCGCTCCGCTTTGCTGGGACCATAAGAGCCTCTTATGGTATTATGCATTAACAGATTTGTGCTGGGCTGAACTCATAGCACCTAATAATATTGGACATGTTGTCCAAGTCAGCAAGTGCAAAGGGATCTTCCACGAACTCCTCCAATCTACTTACTATGAACAGAGTAAAAATAGCCGAGGATCATAATAAGGATAAGCTTAATATGACAGAAAACAGCTAATTAAGAGTAATTCTGAGAAACACCTGTAGGATTTGGCTATTTGTGGTGCCATATTGCATGTGCTATAATGAAGTTTCACAGAATCTTTAAAAAAATTATTGTAGAAAGTTGTATACAAGATACACTTGTTATACATGGAGAAACGGCAAGTTTGGCTCCATTTGGGTTTTATTATTATGATTATTATTATACTTATTATGAGCCATATTATCAACAAAAACAACAACATTATTATAATAATAATTCCCATAACAGTAATAATAATAAAAAATAAAATGAATGTCATTATAATTCATATTTATCATTCAATGATAGAATGTTGATGGCAAATTTTAATAAAAGAAAAAGACACAGAAAAAGAAATGCAATTTATTTATTTTCTCTAAAATTAAGTTAATCTGTACATTTTCAAGAGCTGCATTATGTGTTCTCCTACATGAGGGCATTTTTAAGGAACACCAGGCATCACTGAATACCGTGTGGACTTATGGAAAAGTACTGTAAAGACGTGGCTTGCACATGGAAAATTAGTCTCACGTTACCGTGTTAAACACACAACTTTGCACTCTCTGTAATTACATTTGGAAATTGATGAAGTACAGTATTTGAAGTTCTGTTCATTCTTTACTGCAGCAAAGTAGACTTCACCATGACTAAAACTGTCAAATCCTCTATGTAATCAACTGATCAACTGACGCGACAGATTACATGAATTTTACAGTAAAGCAAGATGTTTTTTTTTTGCTTGCCTACACGGTATTAAAAAAAACGGTTGAGCAAAAGCACTACTCACATTACGTCTTTAAACCTCTTTCCGTTTTATTTTTCCATTGTGCGAGGTTTGTCACTCTTTTAACGACATTAAGCAAATGCTTCCTCTGGAAGTAAGACACTGCTTTAAGCCTGTTAAGGTTGGCACTAACCCCGTCACCCCAGTCTGGAAAGCTACCTGGCTACTGAGTACTAGTCGGAGAATAACAACATGGCCTAATTTGCAGCACTGATAGCAGCACTGATTAATTTGTATTGTATTGTTGCATATGGCATGCATATGTCAGTAATGGTTTTTGCACGGTTATTTGATAGTCTTTGTCTAATTAAATATTTATGAATTCTATATCCACCTTTTTCAGTTCCAATAAATGGCGGTGTCTCCTCACAGCATTATGAAGCCAGGGATGAGATTATAACAAAAGAGGTATAACACAGAGAGAAAAAAAAAATAATAATAATACTTTAACTTGCAATCATTTACATGACGATTTATCAACAATTAAAATTTCATGATGACGACAAGCTGAGTGATGACACATTTAGCACAACACAGGAGGAGCACTGTGCTGTAGACATATGATGATGATATAATATATTAATATACACAGAACATTACATGTCTCATGCGCTGAGCAATACCAGCAACAAGTCACGACACAAAATATGAGCCAGAAACAGGCTGTTGAGGAGATTATCATTTAGCACAAGACAGGAGCGCTGCAGTGATGCAGACACTGGATGATATATAATGTCATACATCTCACATGTTGAACAATACCAGCAACAAGTCACGACACAAAATATGACACGGCAACAGGCTGTTGTTGAGGAGATTACCATAATATTAAATCAACACACATGCCTGACACACACAACACAGCTAAGGGGGAATCATGGGATTATTCGTGTGGATTATATCTATCCCCACATAGCCCCTGCCCAAACCACCAGTGAGCACGAAGAAATAAAGTAGGGCTAGGGGGAATGGTGGTTACGGTGGGGGCATCCCCCTTTAACTAATCTACTTACCAAAGCTCCAAAGCATATTTAAGTCAATATATATTTGAAACTAAACAGAGATAAAGCTTATTGTACAATTATAATCCCATTTCAAACCATACTGTTTGCTCTGTTGGGCATTAAGATAACAGATGTGTTCTGTCCGCATACAGAGCGGAGAACAGTGCCGCTGACACAGTGTGTGTGTGTGTGTGTGTGTGTGTGTGTGTGTGTGTGTGTGTGTGTGTGTGTGTGTGTGTGTGTGTGTGTGTGTGTGTGTGTGTGTGTGTGTGTGTGTGTGTGTGTGTGTGTTTAAGGATTAAGACTTTGCCCTTACATGACAGCAAGGCAAAGACATGTACAGTAAGGGGGGAAATGAAGGAACCACAGAGAACACACACACCCAGTCAATCTGTCTGAAGAAGACACCAAACGGCTCCTCGTTGAATTCAGAAAAGGAAAGATAGTGAAGATGGCCGTGCAGAAATATGACAAATGAGACAAATCCCAAGTGACAGATCTGACTGGCCTTATGCGTCCGTGTTGTCAAAAAGCAGATGCAAAGTGTTGAGTTGGTGAGATGTGTTTCGGACAGGCACTGTAATCGTGCACGGCTTGATCATAAGAGTCAACCTGTTGAATACAGCGGGGCTCTCTATAGCATATTAGACAAAACAAACTCAAGAAAATAAAAAACTGACAAAAGAAATCAGAAACAGCACTCCCTTTGAGAGGTTTTTACAGGTTAATTGGACAATAGCTACATTGCACATGTATAATAATCAAATTTCAGGCCGTTTTTTAAAACCCCACCGCAGCAAATGCATACTGACTAATAGGAGATTAACCCAAATGCTTGTGTTTGGATAAAACTCACTTAACAGTAGTTATTTGAGCGAAACGCTTGGCAGGAGCAGGTATTGAAACACAATATGACCACAGCAAGCGAACGCAACGCGTGTAAATGCAAAGCTATAAACAGGCCAGGGATACGGCTCTGGCTTTGAGAAGCGGCCATATACAAACAAGAGCGAAAATGTAAAACAGACTAGGGCAATGAAAAGCGGCCACACCATAGTCTTTTCCAAATAAACTCCGCCAAAAGGTAGGCAGCGTTCTTGTTTGGGTGCCATTCGCTCCGGAATGCGTAAAAAAAGTGGATTTATTTACCCAAATAAATATTGCAGATACTGTATGCATGGGATATTTCCGAGTCACATTTTGTGTGGCACAGCAACTGCATGCAATAAGCACTCCTTCTTTAAGTCTGTTCAATGACATAAAACTACTTGCAAAAACGTCTCGTGTTTCACATGAACAAAATTTGCCAGTCGTAGGTTTTTGTGTTTAAATAGCTTGATAAATCATATGACCTAATTCTCCTGACCTTAAAAACTATTCAGGTAGCTGGGTCATGTCTTATACAGAAAAACACCTAGATCTCATTTAAAGCATAGAAAGGGGATTGCATTAATTCGTTCATTCAATAATAGAAACACACACACACACATGCAAGCCACGCACGCATGCGCACACACACACACACACACACACACACACACACACACACACACACACACACACACACACACACACACACACACACACACACACACGCATATGTGTATTTTCCACAATTTCATGAATTTGGACAAAACATCAAATACATTTTTACAAAACATTTTTTACGTAAAATAATACATCTTTTCAGCAAATGTAATTGGAAATCTGTCTCAAATGAAATGTCAGAACCTCTATAATCTATAGTTTGGTAAATTTAACGGAAACCATCACACTGCCTGTGTGCAACGAAAGTCTACCTTGAGTAGGATATCAGAGAGGGAGGAGGCCACCACGAGGCTGACTAAGCTCACAAGTGATCTGGCACCAGCCACAGACACTGAACATCCAATACCATAAAACACTAATCATGCAATATTGCTCTCCATACACTGGTTACTGGTGGAGTGAAGACTTCAATAGCCCAGAGTCAGGCCCATGCTATCCCAGCCACCTCCTCTCTCCTCAAGCTGCTACTGGGGCTGAGGCTGCTGCTCCTCCTCCTCCTCCTTCTTCTCCTGCTCTTCCTCCCCTCACCTCCCTCTCGCCGTCCTCCTCTCCCTCCCCCCACCTCTCCTCCTCCTCCTCATCCTCCCTCTTCCCCTGCTCTTCCTCCCCTCGCCATCTTCCTACTCCCTCTCTCCTCCTTTTCCTCTCCTACTCCTCTTCCTCCTCCTCCCCTGACTCAATTGGATTATTGCTACGAGGCTCCCATACGTCCCCCTCCACCTCCAGCCTTGTCTGTTTCTCTCTTCTTCCCCCCCGAAAAAAGCTTCCACAGATTTAATATGCCAGTGGAATTTGATATACGACCTAATTCAGATGGAAGCCCCGTGACATGCAAACTTGTGACATCCTCCCTGAAACAGTCTCATTAACTCTTTGTGAGCGTATTAATGCCCTGGACAACGGCAGGCAGAGGCAGAGGCAGAGGCAGAGGCAGAGGCAGAGGCAGAGGCAGAGGCAGAGGCAGAGACAGAGAGACGGCCAAAGCCCCTGAAGACAAGACACATTCACAGCTCATGGCATAACTGGTGTCGTCCCCCCCCCCAAAAAAAAAAACAACAACCCAAACTTTGGCCATACTGTGTTTTTTTGTCTTGCTTCTATACTTCAACTAAGAATGCGCAACATATCAACCACTATAAATATGTTTTTTTTATTATTATTATTGTATTCTTATACGACAATGGATTTGTTGAATTTTACATTTGAAAAACAAATCTGACAAAGTCATGGACTTCTTGAATACTACGTAATAATGTGATTCCATCCATACTGGATCCCAAGCACATGCAGCACGGGAATCAAACATTTCAATTGTGACAATATCTAGTAACCCTGATGTCTCCAACACAAAACATGTCATCTTGTCAGTGCATAAATGTCAGTGATTAATGGTTTTACGTACATTTTGTAAGAAGTGCTTTGGACGCAAATGCAGTGCTTTGGTTCGAAGGTTGCTATTAAAATGATTTTCTTTTTTTAAATTACATTAAGGTTTTGCACTTAATTTTTTAAAATTAAGTGTTGTAATTAACGGAAATTATATTACACATTGTAATTATATATGTTTATTATTATTATTATTATTATTACAATTATTATTATTGCTATTATTGTTTTATTATAATAATAATAATAATAATAATTATTATTATTATTATTATTATTATTCTAAGTTCTACTTTA
>NC_085878.1:32112999-32122999 GCF_034702125.1 Engraulis encrasicolus
TGGCCTTTGTTTACAATGTTTAAAGAGAGAGACAGATTTCAAAACATCATTCTGAAGCACACATAAATAACCGGGGCCTTAAATTGTGCTCTAATCTGTAAAAAAGCATTATGCAGTTGCCCCAGAAGGTTCAATAATCAAACAACAATAACAGTTTCCATCTTTACCATGAAATTATGTCCGTTTTAAATATCCAGTCATACATCTTCACTTGACAGCTTGCAGCCAGCTGTGACGATTACAGATGTAAATACAGTACTTATGCCTCTAGTATGCCCTCATTTAGGGAGTGTCTTTGATTGCACATCAGGAAATAGGATTAAAATGTTTCAGGCTCTCTGGAGGGGGAAAAAAAGAAAACTTCCAAATGTGTTCTTTTCATTGCGCTAATATGAAAAGCATTGCCTGTTCAGCAATCTGCCAGTATATGGATGATTTTTGTACGTTTTCCACCTCTTTTCTTGTAAATACAGGCAAACAGTGCAAAATCATGCAATGAGATTTTAATGTAGGCTACGTAGTTACTTTTTTTTAAAGTCAGTTTTCCGCCTCCCTCTCTTTCCAGCACAAAAAGGCATGTACACTCTACACTCTACAGTCTATCCACTGCTGTGTCTTTTGATACTTTTTAGATCCGTGCAGCCAGCATGGAAGTCAATGAGAGTCGATTGAAGCTTGTATTCCACTGAGGCGGCATGGAGATCAGGCAGCATTCTATACTGTGCACCGGGGTGAGCTGGTCCCTCTCATGGGCTCGGCCAAATGGATTTTTAACAAGTGCTGCTGTTACAAACTTTCTTTCCCTCTTTCTCTTTCTCTCCCTCTCGTTCCCTCTCTCCCCCTCTCTCTCTCTCTCTCCTCCTCCCATCCTTCTGTCTGCCCTAATCTGTCTCACACTTTGCGCTTTTTTTTCTCTCCGTTTTTTTAATTTATTTTATTTCCCCACCCATCAGTGTACACGCCATCCTTCTGTCTGTCCTCAAAGATGTCTTTGTTCGTCTGATTAGGCCATCGCCTGCCAAGCGTTGCGGCTGATGTGACTTTTCATTAATTATGGATGCAATTTTTCACCCCTTCCGCGCAGCCCTCATTTATTCAGGCCCTGGACAGGACACGACCGAGAAGAAAGAGGACAATGTGCTCCTCCTCTGCCACATCACCACCGTGGCTTCTTTTTTGCAAATTCATAGATACCATTACTTAAGCAAACATGACATTGGGCAAATACAAAAAAAGCCCATCTGCTTTGACAAATCACACTGATGAACTCATGTTTTTTGGTCTGCGAGGAATAGACACGACAGAATGCTGGGAGCAGGCCACTTAGTGACAGAAGTAGTGGCAGCCCACAAGTGTGTGTGTGTGTGTGTGTGTGTGTGTGTGTGTGTGTGTGTGTGTGTGTGTGTGTGTGTGTGTGTGTGTGTGTGTGTGTGTGTGTGTGTGTGTGTGTGTGTGTGTGTGTGTGTTGTGTGTGTGTGTGTGTGTGTGTGTGTGTGTGTGTGTGTGTGTGTGTGTGTGTGTGTGTGTGTGTGTGTGTGTACTTGTGTACGTGTGTGTGTGTGTGTGTGTGTGTGTGTGTGTCTGTGTGTACCAGTGTGTGTGTGTGTGTGTGTGTGTGTGTGTGTGTGTGTGTGTGTGTGTGTGTGTGTGCCTAAGGGTGTGTGTGTTTGTGTACGTGTGTATGTACCAGTATGTGTGTGTGTGTGTGTCTAAGGGTGTGAGTGTGTGCATCAAGAGGAGAGGAAGGGAGGGCAGCCTGCCTGCCTGCCTGCCTGCCTGTGATCGCTTCCGTCACACTGGGTGGCTGAGAGCAGAGCGGGGTTAGCCCTGGGCCCTGGAGAAGCGCGCTCCTGCTCTATCCCTCACGCTAAACCCTCTCTCCTGTTTAACAAATTGCCTCGACCACAAATGCCTTGTCTGGGAGAGCTTGATCAAGCTTTGAAGTCTACGGGTCAGCTCAAGGCCAACACTTGAAGACAGGGGCTGAGGCTGCGCCAGGGCTGATTTCATTGGGCAGCCGAGCACCAGTTGATGGGAGGTAGGGAAGACAGTGCGGATTTAGGATTGAGTGGTACAAGCCCACAGGTAATGGATTACAGTGGAGCCACAAAGGAAGACGTGTAACACAATGAAAGGAATGCTGTCATCTTTGAAGCTAAGAACGGTCTCTTTAAAAAGGATTCTTCAGTCAGAGACATGAAAAGTCATTGATGAAGTAAAGAAAAAAAAACACATACCACTTATTAAAATGTCTAGTAAAAATTATTAAGTTTTGGGACTGGTGCTTTAAACCTGACAAGCTGAAAAGGGAAAACGTTCGCCTTCGAAAGCAACCCGCACTTTGTCATGTATATGAGCTAGCTTGCTTGTGAACACATTTTGGTATGTTGTGCTGTAAAACGTACTGTAACATTTTCATGTGGTTTTGGGCCGGGATCAAAAAAACAACAGAGTGAATAGTTCTAGACGACAAAGCCGACCACAATATATGACCATATGCCACCAGCATGAATCTGAGGATTATCTGAAAGCTAATTTTCTACAAAAAAATGTCTGGAAAGTGTGTAAAAGCTAACTTGTGTTTCTGTGTGACTTCCTCTTTGTCTTTATTTGGGTTTTCGGGGGGACAATTTCAGAGGACAATTTTCATTTTTAGCTTTGAGCTTCTTTGTAATTTTGTCCTGCCAACTTGGCTAAAGGCTTCCAGACCTCACACTTACTTGTGGTGTCATGTAAAAGCTGTGGTGACAGCAAACCCGCCTCAACAAGAGGGCCTGAGGAGAAGGAGGAGGATGCAGGAAGAAGGGAAGCTCTCATCTCATCTCATCTCATCTCATCTCATCTCATCTCATCTCATCTCATCTCATCTCATCTCATCTCATCTCATCTCATCTCATCTTCTCCTCCATCACAGTAAAACAAAATGCAGTGTTAATTCAATACTATTCTGAAAATAATATTATAGGTCCCAATCAATTTAGTGTTAATTTAACTCTGGGTGCTGAACTGACAGGCAGACAGTTAATTATAATAATAAAAATAATAATAATGCTTTCGTTTGATATAGCGCCTTTCAAAACACCCAAGGTCGCTTAACAAGGTACCATGTACAGTAGGAATGTGTGCATGTGTGAGCGCATCAGTGCCTGAGTGTGTGCGTGCGTGTGTGCATGTAGGTGAATGTGCTTGTGGAACTAGCAGTTGAACTGACACTGTTTTAGAGCATCTACGTACAGTCCCAGGAAAAAGTTTGTACACCATTGGAAATGTCTTACATTTCTTTCAAAATCGGTCATCAAACATGGTCTGATCATCCCGGAAATCTCAAGAATGAACAATCAGAGTCTGCTTTAACTAATTCCACACAAACATTTACATGTTGTCATATTTTTATTGGCCATGAGGCCATAACATTCACAGGAGAGCAGGGCATAAGTAAGTACACCCTTGCATTAAGTAGGTTTTAACCCTCAGTTAGTTGCAATATCATCAACCAGACTTGTCCTGTAGTTGCAAATCAGATTAACAAAACAATCTGTTTGTATCTTGTCTCCCTCTTCTTTAGAGAACTGCCTCTCATCAGCAAGGTTTGTGGGATGTCTGGAGTGCATGGCTTTCTTGACCTTCATGCCATATAATTTCAATTGTTTTTTGTCAGGGCTTTTGACTGGGCTATTTCGCAGAATGTGTATTTCATTATTATGAAGCCATTCTAAAGTCGATTTGCTTCTAAAGTATGGGTTGTTGTCACATTTTCAGGACCCATTTCTCATTGTGTGCGTCAACTGTACCTGTGACAGACTTCCTCACGTTCTTTTCTGTAAAATATCACAATAAACTCGAGTTCATTGCTTCACTGATAATAGCAAACTTTCAAGGGCCTGAGGCAGCAAGGGCCGCATATAATGATGCTCCCGCCACCATAAGGTAAGCCGCATGTGATGCTCCCGGCCACCATACTTAGAAGAGGAGATGTAACCAGAGAAAAGCTTAAAATGGGATTCATTCTGCCAATCTAAAATTATGGGTTTCTGTCCAAAAAAAAAATAATGGCTGCACCTTTGAGGTTTACGAAAAAGCATTTATATGCTTTCATAGAATTACTGCAAAATATCTTCTGTAGACAACATTGAAACCAAAGTTGAATTGTCTCAGGGGAACACACAATGTCATGTTTGGAGAGAACTGGAGAACCACACTTGCACAACCACACTCTCACCAAAACATCATCTCCACCTTTGGGTATGGTGGCGGGAGCATCATTTCTATATGCGGCTACCTTGTGCTGCCTCAGGGCCCTGTTTCAGTTTGCCTATTATCAGTGGAAAAATGAACTCAGAAGTTTATCGAGATATTTTACAGAAAAAAAGTGAGGTAGTCTGTCACACAGTTGAAGCACACAAGAGGATGGGTGCTGAAATGTGGACAACAACCCATACTTTAGAAGCAAATTGACTTTATACATGGCTTCATAATAATGAAATACACATTCTGGAATAGCCCAGTCAAGCCCTGACACAAAACAATTGAGTGGCATTTATGGCAAGTCAAGAAAGCCTATGCACTCAAGACATCCACAAAGCCTGTGACGAGGCAGTTTTCTAAAGAAAGAGTGAGACTAAGAAGAGTCCATTCGGATTGTTTTGTAATCCTGATCTGCAACTACAGGAAACATCTGGTTGAGGTTTTTATTACGAATAACTTAGGGTTAAAACCTATTGAATGCAAGGTGTACTTAATAAACTTATGCCTTGTGTCCTGTGAATGTTTACATCTGTATGCCCAATGTGAATGTTTGACATCTTATGAAAAACTAAAATGTAAATGTTTGTAAATGTTTGGGTTAGTTAGTTTTAAAGCAGACTCTGGTTGTTCCTTCTTGTGATTTCCGGGAAGATCAGACCATGTTTTATGACCAATTTTGACAGAAAGGTAAGAAATTTCAAAGGGTGTACAAACTTTTTCCTGGGACTGTATATATGGCTTTGCAGTGTTAATTCTACTGTATATTCAAAGACTTGAATATTACACTATAATCAAATAGGACCATATATGCTCCAAATAGTGTTGTATTAACACTACGTTCTGTTTACTGTGTAGTGCCTAGCATCTACCCTCCATGGACTACTCCAGCCCACAGCTCTACCCTACAAAGGCAAAGTGCAGCAACTACATATTTTGTCAAAATTGTGCATGAACTGAAAATAATCTTTATATCACCCCCTTTGTCTTGTCACAAAGCCTAATGGTCCAAATGTGTCCAGTTTTAAAGATATTGCTATGTCAAATTAGCAGTAATTACAATATACAACCTAATGCCAATATTTTGAAGGCTTTTCTATCAGTTTCAATGTTGGCTTAGTTACTGCACTTTGCCTTTGGAGAGCATGCACTCCATCCATGATATAAGCCAAAGGCCCAATCCAGTTAAGAGCATAGGTCATCAGCCATACTTCACGAGGGAGGATGATCGTATCCTCACATTTCCTTTAAAATGATCTGTTGGCATAATTACTGTCATCGCACGATGTGAGTGTGAGTGTGATTGTGTGTGTGTGTGTGTGTGTGTGTGTGGGCGACGTGTCTGTCTGTGTGTGTGCCATGCCATGGAGCTGTGACAGTGACAGTTACTGTGTTATATCAGCTTAGTTTTATCACTGGAAAATGTGCCTTGAAACACTTCAGCTGTGATAACACTTTGAGACAGATGTGAGAGCGGAGAGAGACAGTCAGTGAGCGAGGGAGGGTGAGAGAGAAAGAAAGAAAGAAAGAAAGAAAGAAAGAAAGAAAGAAAGAAAGAAAGAAAGAAAGAAAGAAAGAAAGAAAGCATGAAAGAAAGAAAGAAAGAAAGAAAGAAAGAAAGAAAGAAAGAAAGAAAGAAACTTTGATATATTGTACAATTCCTGTTTCATTGGTGTAACTTTGAACTGTGGCAGGCCTCACAGCTGTGAACAGAGAGATGGAACAAACATAAGCCTCCATGAAACATTAAAAAACGAGAGCCTGTCATCTCATAAGAGAAACAAATAACCCTGTAATATTCAATGACAGTGAGGATGATGTAAAGGAAAAACACACTTATCAACAAGAAGAAAAAAACACAACAACAACAACAACAACAGTAGCAGCAAAAGAAACAAGAAGTAAGGGAGGGAGGGAAAAGATTAAGACGTCTCAAGGAAATATAAGCTGCGGGACGGGTCCCCACGGCGTTATCCAGCCTCATCTTGGTTTACCCACACACACAGCTAGCGGGATGCAGGGAGCCAGGTCCATTGATCGAGGCTGGGGAGGAGGGGGGAAGCTATGGAAGCCGCCATTAGGACTAGGGCAGCAGCAGCAGCAGCAGCAGCAAGCACTGTACTGGGATATTGATTGATGGTGCATGGGCCTGTTAATATTATTTATAGCGATGGACTACACAGCTCTCTGGCAGAGTAAGCCCCCCATAATAAGTGGTAATTGATGGCTAGGGAGGCATAGCATCCCCCACCAAACCCACCCACTGACCCCTGCCCAGTGAAAGTCAGATGGATCGCCTCTAACACAGTTATGATTGATATTATCAGATTACATAACCCACAACACAGGGCCAGTTGAGGGCCCTCCTCAAGTGGGCGTATTGATTTTTGATTAGGAGGGCACTCAACACATCAGAGTGGATGCTGGGGCCCCGGCAAAATACATCCCTCAGGCTACTACTGTGGATTTTTTTTTTCTGCTGCTCTCCGCAAAAGGGAGCCGATGATGTGTTATGTTTTCCGGTCGCTTGGTTTTAAAATTGGACTCTGAATTGTTTTCTGCATTGCACCAATAAAACGATATCAATCCCGTATGAACCAAACGGTGGTACGGGTTATACACACTGCTTGCGGCTAAACAGCTGGGTGTATGAGGATACTAGGCTTTCATCACTATCAGCATTTACCCCCTTTGCTATGGCTAGCTAGCATGAGCAGCTAAACTCAGATGTTCAACAGTTCCCGGACACGGACACACGCTAGGGTGGCCATCGGTCCGTTTTTACGACCTGTTCACGACATCCGTGTGTCCCTCTCTTTGTCTTTCCTTTCCTCCTAGCCTTTTGCTTATGGCCTCGAGCTGCGAGGCAACGTCATCGACGTAAACTAGACCTTGATAGTCGGTCGCGTTTCCGATATCTGCGGCCGCCATGTTACTCCAGATATAACCTCTCGCCCAGAGAATTAACTGTATTGCTGTCGCCTTGTGTCGGGGAAATCTCCGTGCAATAGCCATATATGAAGTTCATTAACTGACTGTATGAAAGTTAAATAAGGCAACTATATTATTGCCTACTGTCTGTTTCCTATTTTTTCCTGCACTGTTGGCAACGCATTGAGTTTGTCCGCTAAATGCCTTTACAACGATACGAGGGTTCTCACAACTTTACAAACAGGGCAAAGAAACGTCTTTCTGCACGGGCGCTGTCTGTATTTTGAGCTCGTGTTGTTGGTTATCCAGCGTCTGCATGAAAAAAAGGTTGACAAAAGCGGTTTGCCTCCCTTAAAACACCGCTGATAATACTTCTGACCAAGTTTGAATAAAGTAAATCAAATTAATGGTTGGCTACTAGGCCTACGAATGCACGACTAGGCCTACCCAAAATACATTCAAAAAAAAAAATGAAATAGCCTACACAGACAACAACGGAAGGATTTGTCTATCGTAACCTGCCGTCTGATACACTATTGAGTTAGTGGTGATGACTCCTTTATCGGAGTGAGGTAATGCAATGCGAAAATCCTTCCCCCAAAAAAGATTGTTTTACAAGTAAAAACTGTTGTTGGCAGCTGAGTTGTCTGAGGTAAGATGGCAGCGCTGTTCCCTGATTTCTGCCTACAGTTTAGAATGCCAACTTCACAATTTTCTCCACAGAGGCGGGGATTCGGCAAGTCGAAGCAATGGGTGCACGCGAGGACGCTAGGTTAGAAAGTTAAGGGGCGGGGTTGTCCGGCCGAAATCCGGACAGCTGGTCACCCTATCACACACACACACACACACACACACACACACACACACACACACACACACACACACACACACACACACACATAGGGAGAAATTAATTTCGGCAACCAGGCCTGGTCTTGGGGGCGGGGGGTTAACAAGTATCTTTTCATGGCGCGCAAACTCGGGGAAGAAGTTTGTTTTGAAATGGACTCATCCTGTTTCATTTTTTATGGCAGACTTCCCCCACCGGTGACCCTGAGCAGCTGCTGTATGTTTCTGAATAACAGACCTCCGTGATGGGCACTAGTCATTAGGGTGTCATTTCCTTTTGCTTTTATCTCGGCGAAATGTGACCCGTCAATTTGACCTCGCTATCAAAACATCCTTTGTTTGAACATGGAAGCGATTCGGCATAGAATAACAGTTATCAACTGGCCCCGAGCACACACTCGTCGTCTTGTGCCGGAGGGCTGGAGTGGACGCGTCGGGGAGGGGTTAAGGATTATTAGAAAAATGAAAAATGAAGGCCGAGTTGACCTGCCCACACACACACACACACACACACTGAAACACTCACACCCAATATGCAGGGGTCTACATGGGGAGTACACATTCGCACGCTGACACACATACAGATGTGTGCAGTCTTCTGACTCCCTCCAGGGCCCTGTAGCGGGACAGTGCCCCTTGCGGTACCTGCAGGGGCATAGAAGCAAATTTTGGGCCCTATGTACAATCAGCTCCAATGGACCCCCCTCCCAGCCATATATTTGCATAAATTGGTCTGTGTGTTGCCCCCCTACATACTGCACGGGGCCCTGGTGACTCAGTCACACTTTTAACCCCCCTGAATGACACCCTTTGCGGTACCTGTCTGCTGGGCCGGGCATCCACAATGCTTCAACTGTTGCATGACTAACTGCTCTCACCCACGGGCTCCCACTGCTCCGTGTGAAAAACCAGCCCAATTACTTCAGACAGATGGGCCGGGCCCAAATGGGCTCAATGGCTTTCTGTGAGTCAAGACGTCATTTTCATTCAGGCCGCGGCGCTGCGGGATGAAATCGAAATGTGTATGAAAAACATATTACCGCTCTCCCCATAGGCCCGCCACTGTTTGCGCGTGTTAAATACAGAATCAGGGAGTGTGGCTCTCTGCGGGACTGTGTGTGTGTGTGTGTGTGTGTGTGTGTGTGTGTGTGTGTGTGTGTGTGTGTGTGTGCGTGTGTGAGTGTGTGTCGACGTGTGTGTGTCGACGTGTGTGTGTGTGTGTGTGTGTGTGTGCATGCACACAAGGCGAAGGAGACGTGCGGAGACCGTGATTAATGTCTCCTCATGACTTTTCTGACACCCACCGGCGTAATGGCTCCCCATTTTAGAAACGCCTAATTATCATTTCATCTCGCTGCAAAATTTTTACCCGTCCACGCGATACTGTTTTCTTTGACTTCTTAGCGCAATATTTAGTCTGCAAAGCTTGCTGCTGCTGCTGTTGCTGTTGCAGGCCCTGTGTGGAAAAGAGAGAGACAGAGAGAGAGAGAGAGAGAGAGAGAGAGAGAGATGCAGAGGTACGGTAGAGGAACTTGTTATGCCATACCGTAAATGAGATTTTTTCAAATTAATTTGCACAGTTGAGGGTGGTAATTGAACGCAAATAGGAGGAAGGTATCGTTGAGGCCCTGTGTGCGACACGACCTTTGGCTGACCACCTGGAGAGGAACAAGGCGTGAGTTATGTGCAACGGAACCCCGAAGAGCCGTGAACAAGACCACGTATTCATAACGATAATATTTCCTCAAATTCCAAAGAGGTAATATAAAATTGGAACAACAGAAAGCCCATGGTGCCCTAAAAGTGAGGGTCATTCAGGGCGGCCCCTGCATGGTCGAAAATTTTTCTGCTCCGCCACATCTGAGAGTGGGGCTTAAGGATGTTTTTTCAAGCAAAGGGGATATGATGAAAAATATAACTCTTTAACTGTATTCATTATTAAATATCGCCCGGCAGCAGGTTTTCAAAAGTAACGGGA
>NC_085878.1:32127999-32137999 GCF_034702125.1 Engraulis encrasicolus
GGGGCCTCACGCCTAATACCGTACGTACCATTACATTATGATGGGTGTTTTTTTCCACTCAAGCCATAGGTGCCACAAATTTGAGGAAGTCACTAATTGAGTGTTATTATTAAAAGCAGGCAAAAAAACTTAACCCTGTGCTTTAAACGGCTCAACATATCTCGTGTTATCCCAGTGAACTTAGCGGTACACATTTAGGTGCAGCCCAATTTCATCATAACATAGACTTGGAATGAAGTACAGTGTAATATACGGCAATATTGAACATTGTGTACTTCTGTAGTGTCAAGGACTCAAAATTGGGGTTGGTATGTGAAGACAAGTACATTATATGCGATTAAATATACTGTACTGTCTGTAATATACTGTAAATATACTGCTCTATACTGTAATATACTGCCGGGAGTGATGTTCATGCGGTTTTCAACCATGTGGGCATTTTAAAAGTACATGGCAAATGCTGTGCTGTCTGATGCCTGATATACACATTGGGGGTGTAAAAAGAGGTGTGTGACTAACAAAACACATAGCCTACACAAAAACAACACCTGTGTTCATCTTTGGAGTGAGGTACTCAAAAAGAAACGAAAATGCATGTACCTGTTTGAATTTTCTGGTTGGGCAGGCTAAATTGTCAGTTTGGAAATGCTATAGGTTGGAACAAGAGGGGAAAGTGGTGGATTTAAGAGATGTGTTTAAAACCCTGGTCGAAACAAGGTTTGTAACTGAATTTGCCTATGTACTTTAAAGCAACAGAAAATCTCACAATGTTTGAGGACAAATGGTGTGTTGACAAGGGACTCTGGGCAGGTCATGATGATAGTAGACTCATTTTCAAGTGGTAAAGATGTGGTGAAGGAGAAGGTTCCTCCCTTCTTGCACTGCGACTGTGTGCAAGGTGTCAATTTCTGTGGAGTGTAATGTACCCTTTCAACTAGTGTCACGATTCAAAATAAATGGGTGTTGAAAATCAAAATCATTCGACGGTACAGTTCTTCTCTCAGTCAGAAAATGAAAAAAACTGACATTAGTGATCATGGCTGACGGAAGCAATATTGAGGATGAGATTGATATACTAGAGATATCTGACAATCCCATAGATGGAGCTCAGTGAATTCGAGCTATGCTTGTGGATGAGTAGGACGACTTACATAATTTGTCGGCTTCTGAGATGACGGGACAAGAGAAAACGTTCACCGACATGCGAAAATGCAAAAGAAAGTCTAAGCTGTCATTTTTAAAATTAGGCTATTATGTCATCTCTCAATAAATGCTACAGGGATTGAGAAACGAAGGTTTAAGTAAGCATTGACAATTCTGTTCATTTTTTCTGAAGACCAATGCTCAGGTTTTAGGTGCTTACTACATATAATGTCAAATAGGGAAAAAAATGCCTTTTTAACCGGGGTCTTTGGGTCAAAATGGGTTACGTTTTATAAAGACAAGATTATTTATTCTTTTTTGTTTTCTGTCTAAGAAATTGTCAATTTCCAAATAAAGGTAGTTATAAAAAAGATGTGGAAAACACAGCACAACGCATTTCAGCATTGAACTAATCTTGACAATAACGACAAATACCTAAAACAAGCATATTCCTGTAAGCATGAATATGTCCCTGCATGTTATTCAGAGAAGTACCATGTAGCTTCCATTTCTTACAATCTCTAAATTCTAAATGTGGAATTTGTCTTTGAGACCTAGTAGAGTTTCAACTTCCATTTCAAAGCTCTTTCTGTTTCCATGTTTTGGCTTTCAGTCCCTCATGCGACCTAAATACAGTAGTTCGGATTTGGTGACAAAGAAAGTATAATGTACATTTCACATTAATCTTGTCTTTACACTTCAGTTAAGTGTGGCCTAGAAGTTATGCACTTCTCTATGGATGAGCTGCACATTTCCACTCCGATCCCACTCAACATGGGTCGACCACGTAATCTACCATAGCTAGTGGGGAATTCATCTGTTTGACCATTGTTCATCGCGGCTTTGGCGGCTCAGAACATGCCCCTATGGCAATAGATCCCTCATGCTTTTCAGAGGCCACAAAAACCAACCTCATTTTGCCCCAGGACCCAAATCTATCAGGCAGGCACCGTCAAAATGATGGAGCGGCATTGTGGGGCACCATATTTCACTGGTGAAAGCAGGGAGACAAAGCACCAGGGAGGCCCCGGATGGCAGGTCAGGTGCAGCGATGCACAGAGAAGAATGTTCAAGAAGAAGTCCTCCACTGCCCCTTCCGACTGCCTCGAGTGGAGGTTTTTTTTTGGGCCGTGCGAGGCTGCCGCCTGTGGGGGCTCGCTCTGCGCTCCACCAGTCAGGCAGGCCGCTAATCATTACTGGAGGAAGTTCAATTGTGGTTATGAGCATACGGGCATAAATCAGATTATGGGGAAATCATGATTGGAGCAAAGCAGTTTACAAGGGCATCTGTATTCAATAAAATAACTGAACGCTAAAGAAAAAAAATCTGCTGTGCTGCCCACAAGTCTCTTCCTAATATTTTTCCCACTGTATTCTCAGATGGGTCCCAGCCGGGCTCAGGCCAACCCTTTTTTTGTTTTGTTTCTTTTTCTGTGATTTTTTTGTTTAACTATCCAAGTCCGCAGCTTGCAGGAAAGACGTGCTCTTCCCACAAACAATGATGCAGCACCTGCACTCGACTGCAAGCTTGGAAGGACACTCTCTCCTATCCTCACTAGATTAGATAGTGTCCTCTTATCGGCGCTACATAGCACGCTGTCCGAGCACAAGGAACACAGACATCAGTCAACAACCAACACCTGGACCTCTTTGGAGGAGGACAAAAGGAGCCTCTGTCTGTCAAATCACGTGTTAGCATCATTCAGATAGCCATCCATGAGCTATATGGTGGATTATACTAGTATTTTTTGGACTTTGGTTGTTCTATGTCCCTAATACCCATGGTAAAATGGTCCTTTCCATCCAAGATTAGATAGACGTTTGAAGTCTGGTTTGCCCAGCATTTAAACTTGAAATGCTAGCATATCTTCAAATAAAGAATATTCTGATAAAAAACAGGCTCAGTCAGTAGTTAAATACTGGCCAGCAGGGCTCTAAATGAACATCAGTCAACCAGCCAAATACTTGTGAAATTTCAGTTTGGCCGATAGAAAAGACCAACTTACTAGCCACTTTGACCCATTAGTGAGTGTGTTTTTTGGGTAGTAAAATTTACATCTACTAGCCATTTTGGCTGGTGGTGGTGAAAAAAGTTAATTTAGGCCCCTGCTGGCCAGATACTAAAATATAAGACTTGGGGGGAGTGGCAAAAAGGGAGCGAAAGAGAGAGCGATTAAATAGAAAGGAGAAAGGAGAGAGTTTGGCCAGTTTGGAGAAAACTGAAGCGCTTACAATTACCGCTAAGCAGAATCTTGAGCACCGCTAGCTAGCTGCCAAGGCTAATTACCCTGACTGCCAGACAGGTGTATTAGGCCCTAATTGAACGCTCAACACTCTGTGCCATAATGAAATTATACATGCAGTCCAAGGCTGACATTATTCAAACCTCAACTCCTGTCAGCTCAGGCCCAGAAACAAGGCAGGCAGCGAGTGGTAAGAGTGTGGACATCATCATTACAAACTACAAAGACGTACTCACACACACACACACACACACACACACACACACACACACACACACACACACACACACACACACACACACACACACACACACACACACACACACACACACACACACACACACACACACACACACAAATAAGGCAGATGAGCGCCGTGTGTCTGCGAGGGTGTGACTATGAGTGATCAGTTCCCCCAAACGTGAGCAGAGCGACTGATCACTGCCCACACTTCCAGCAGCTCTGGAATGTCTGATAAAATGATATTAATTCGGCACATTAATGAGATTAATGAATTTGCGGGGGCCCGTCGCCAAAGAAGTGCATTCTACTTTTTTTT
Organism: Engraulis encrasicolus; assembly: GCF_034702125.1. Lineage (NCBI taxonomy): Eukaryota > Metazoa > Chordata > Actinopteri > Clupeiformes > Engraulidae > Engraulis > Engraulis encrasicolus. Next base: position 32,131,945 of record NC_085878.1, read on the forward strand.
TTTGCCTGGCCCTGAAATAATAACACAAAGGCAATTACAGTGCATCCATCAATCCGCCCGCCAGCGAGCAGGACAGAGTAATTATCTCAACATTTCTGAGATCCTCTCACTTTTTCGGCGACGCTCATTTGTATCCCTGTGATATGTTTTTTTTTTCATTAATGGAGGACTCCATTACGGTGGCGTCTCTCTCTCTCTCTCTCTCTCTCTCTCTCTCTCTCTCTCTCTCTCTCTCTCTCTCTCTCTCGTTCGCTCACTCTCTCTCTCTCTCTCTTTCTCTCTGGCAGAATTTTACAGTGGTCCTCGGATGCCTCTCCGAGCAGTGACGGAGTGCCCAGGTGCCAGAGATTGAGAGATCCAGAAGTGGGATGATGGATGGTTATGTCAGCCGGTAAAAAATGGGCATGAACCCAGCGCTCGGCACTCTGCTGTGAACCCCATTATTGGTGCCTTGCAATGGCAAACAAAGCCAGCCTCTCTTAAAGCACTCCTCTCTCCTCTTTAAAGGCTCCTCTATGAATTTCAATATTTCACTGCAATTCACACTTTGTGGCTTCAAAAGGTTTTTTTTCTCCCAGGGGATTTGTTCCTATTATGAGGATCCATTAACATGTCAATTTAATCGCCATCTTTTGTTAAGAGCTGACAAAAGCAGGTTTATCCTCAACACTGTGTACATATTGTTTCTTTTTTTTTTTTTTTTTGAAAAGTGGGAAGATTGATACATAGACTTCTTAACTGGGCTTGACACTGGCACCTGCCAACTGGCCAAAACTAGGCTGTGAGCTAGTAACAAGTTCCAGTCTCACTCGCCACTTTGACAGGTAACTTATTCTTTGGTATGACAAATCACAGAAGTTTCATCAATTGTTTGTATTCAAATGTAAGAACATTCTAAAGAAAACGGAAAACAAAACTCTGGCTAGCAGAAAGGTTAAATGGCCAGTGACTCGGGAAAACCACTAGCCACAGAGGCCGGTGAGCAAAAAAAAGTTAACGTCAAGCCCTGCTTCCTAAATGTAAGTGCATAGTGTGGTCTGCACCACAACTCTATTACACCATAGTCACCATCTTGGGACCCCCACCTCCCCTCCCTCCAGTGCAACCCAAACAGGCAGCTGAGCAAACACTTACAAGAAACTCGCAGCTTCTCTCAAACAAACACAGCCCTGATACACACACACACACACACCATAAAGTACATCTCCAAAACAATAATAATTACACCAGAGAGAGAGAGAGAGAGAGAGAGAGAGAAGGGGAGGTTTTCAATTGGCTCACAGTGACTTCCATCCACAGCTAATTGTGAACTGAACACAGAGGTGCTTCCTGGTTTGCGCTCACTAATGGCAGAGGGAGGGAGGGAGGGAGTGGGGGTAGTGGTGTGTGTGTGTGTGTGTGTGTGTGTGTGTGTGTGTGTGTGTGTGTGTGTGTGTGTGTGTGTGTGTGTGTGTGTGTGTGTGTGAGAGAGTGAGTGTGTGTGTGTGTGTGTGTGTGTGTGTGTGTGTGTGTGTGTGTGTGTGTGTGTGTGTGTGTGTGTGTGTGTGTGTGTGTGTGTGTGTGTGTGTGTGTGTGTGTGTGTGTGTGTGTGTGTGTGTGCAGTTCAGCACTCATGTAATATCCCTCAGCTGTCCAAACATTATGAGCCATTCCGCTGCCTCCAAACCCTCCCCTGCCTCCAACCTCCTCCCCTCCCCTCCGCCCCGTCTTTCCCCACTCCCGCCCTAGTGGCAGCATCCAGCACTCATCAATGGCTGTCATAAAACTCAGCCTCCCCAACCAATGCTCCCTCCGATGGTGGCTTGTGGTTGCCCCATACCACCACAACAGCGTCGGATTTAATGGAGCCAAAAACCAGCGCATGACTGACAGCTTGAATGAACATATTTTCTATCGGCGTGGCCTCTCCCTCTTCAAACCAGATGTGGTTGTGGGGTTTGATATAATAGAGATATGCATATTCTCATAATATTATTGGGCCGCTTATCAACCCGATTTGAGGCCAATTTGAGGCCCTCGATTCGCAGCATTCCCACCAAGGGCCTAGAGTAGGGTGAAAATAAACACTCTGAAACCCATTAAAACGTTGAATTGGCTACATATTGTTTGACAGGCAGTGTTATGATGTATATTCAGTTTCAATGGAGGGTTGTCTCGGGGGCACCGCCATGCTGTCTGATAAACACTCCGTGAGGATCTCAGCTCTCCATTAAAGGGCCGAGGGAGTGGACGGGGTAAGCGTTTAGCCGGGGCCGTGGTTTATGACAGCACGACGGACCACAGACAGGTTAACGGTAATATGCTGAGTGGCTTCAACTTTCATTTCAATAAACTCATTAAAATCGGAGACGTGGCCTGACCGTTTTGTGTGTGTTCCGCATCTCCAGAACCTCGCAAATGGCCGAAGACTTTCCTCATAAAAGACCATTACTTTTCATAAACATCATCAAAGTAATTTATTGTGAGTGAGTACTCGCAGGTCCCACACACGAGAGCAACTTCGCTTCTTGGCCTTTTATTTTTGGTCCCAAGCCATATGAGGGCCATGTTCAGTTAAACAAACGCTGGAGGCCATTAAATGGAGACATAAAAATAAGTACTTCAGTGCAGTATGATCCTTGTGCGAAGACACACAGCACTAGAGAGGCCTTTTTTGAAATGTAAGCTGAGCCCTCTACTCCGCTTCTTCTGGTGTCTGGCTTCTGTTAAGAAGATGGGAGACCCTCCAAACATCTTTAAGGCATCCATCCTCCTCAACACAGCAAATCTGAGGCACAAAAATGGCACAATTGCTCATACCGGTGTAAACAAAATGGAAAAAAAGTTGATAACACTTTACAATAAGGTTACATGAGTACATGAGACAGAATAATGATTGAAGTATTGTCTGATTAATAGTGAATTAACATATGATTCATGTATGCAGGAAAGTTTCTTTCAAATTCTGTCAGGATTAAGACAAGCCTTCATAATTAAGCTCCCGGTGGGTGATGACGGGTTCTCAGCCTTGGCCATGTCCTTTCATTCAGCTCTACATGAACAACTGCTACTTCCCTTTCAGCACAGGATATGGTGAGTAGCTACACTCATTGGGGGACGACGTCTGATGTTCGGGGCATAGAAACTTGACTCACTTGAATCACTTGACTGACACAGCTGAAAAAGACCTCTCAGCTGTACAGTACACCATACTATACACTATGTGTTGTGCAAACACACGCAGACGTGCGCACGTAAGCACACACACACACGCGCACACACACTACAATCCCCCCACCCACACACACACACACACACACACACACACACACACACACACACACTTTCTCTGTCATGAATGCCCACATGCACACATTCATCTTTCACGAATCCGATTAGCATGTCAGCACGCTAATGGAGGCGAGGAGCTCAGATGCTCAGGGTCCATTTCCAGGGTCACCATCATCATGGGCAGGGGTCGGGGGAGCTCATAAACAAAGGCATAAACAAATACACGCTCATCACAAGGACAATGGCCTATCATCTCTAATGGCATGATGTCTCCATAACAACGACCCTCCCCTCCTTGCTCCGTCCCCATTTCTGACAAGGCAGGATATGAAAATGAGTATAGCAATGATGGCACCAATTTGATCTATTTATGACTTAAAAATACAGTATGATTTTCAAAAATGTGTACAGTTATGTAGCTGTGATGTCTGGATTGGTGGTTTTCAAAGTGGAATTCGGGGACCCCTGGGGGGCCGTGAAGAGGTGCAAGGGGGCCCATGGCAGGTTGGGAAAAAAAGTTTCGCAAAATAAAATAAATAATTGAATAATACATCAAAATAAAAAAATAAGCTTAACACGATTCCCATTAGTTAAGAACTGAATTATAATAATCTATTGCATCTTTGAACATTACTTCTATTATTGTTACCGTATTTTATCTGAATAGGGCCCTGACACACAGACATAGACCATATTTGTGAAAAGGGTGCACAGAAAAAATTGTGTGGCAAGACTCATGTAAGGCGGGCCTTGTCATAGCAAAGTTTGGCAACCCCTCACCTAGATAATAAACATATACGTTCTATAAACCATATCCTGGAATGACTGTTTTCCTTACTCCATTATTTACTTTCCTTAACCAATTTAAGGCTATGGATGTGTCAGAGTTAAAAGATGCTGATTACCCAACGTGACTAAACCAGCCTTGCATAGAAACGGGTGGTTGCGTTTCTGATGACTTGGCACAGCATGGTCATTGGCCTTCCTTCACCGTGGATCTCCCTCAATCTCAGGATCATATTGGAAGTAAAAGCTTTCACGTGCTGGGGTTAGCTCCCCTGCCTTCGATAATAAAGACGTGCATGCCGGTAAACTAACTGGCCTGCCCTGCACTGAGCCATGTTTTTTTCCCTTTTTTTGCGCTGAGCTATACTTCTCCTGCGCTGATGCATCACCTAGCCAGGCCCAATCCATCTGGTCTGGGGCGTTTTCATCCTCTGACTGCTCTCAGAAGATATCTAAATGGATTGTACAATAATCTGTCGTGCCCCGCAACCATAGAAAGAATAATTATTTTCTGTTCAAGCATCTCTGACAGGAAAAATTAGTAACCATCACAGGAAGAGCAGGTGTTTTTCTTCCCCCCCGCCCCTGTTTTCTCCTTTCTCCTCTTCTTTCCCCCACCGCCACCCCTTCATCTTTAAGTGCCTGTAGCAGAAATGGTTGTGTACAAGCCTGGTATTGATTCTGAAACCATTTGACAAAGGACAAATAAGATGGGAGGGAAGGGAGGCTTTAGCCATAAGGTTTTTGATCAATCAATGTGTCACAGCTGGAACTAAATTCAATTCTTATTTATCAAAATTGCCTGCTTGGCTCGAACGCCATGCGCCGGGGTGGCCCGCGTGAGATTCTCTCACTGCCACGGTTTGACATTAGCTTTGGTAAACACTGTAATGGTCTGCGTATACAGGGGACGTTAATATCAATACTTACCGTGCAAGGGCATAGCATACTCTGAGGATGAGCAAAATTAAGACTCTCTCTGCGCCATCATCACTTAGCATTACCAATCAATCATTACAGACATACATCATTAGTGCAAAGTGCATTTTAAAGTATGGCATCATGCCTTCCCCAGTAATCACATTGTTTGTGTGTGCAAAGGTGACAAAGGTCAGGATCAACCTGCAATTCCCAACAATGTAGTCCTGATGAACTGTGGGGGGACACATGGCTGGGGTGTTTAGACCAGACACCTCCGTTAAGCTTTGATGAGCCAATCAATTTTTTTTCACCAATCAGGAAAACGTCCGGTCCTTGCAAACAAAGAGAGAGATAAAAGCAAGCTAAGGAAGAAAGGGAAAGGAAAAGGGGAAAAAAAACGCCATGGCCTAAAACACATTCATCATTGTGTTATTAAAGACAGACAGAGCTAGGCTACTCTCTCTCTCTACTCCTATTGATCACAGGAAGCAGTCATGCCACGGGATGCAATCTTCAGACCCGATGTGTGGAATTTACTCGATAAAGGGAAATGTGCAATCAGTGCAAGTATGATCCAAAATACCTTGCAATTGCAACAAAGAAGAAAAAAAGAGCACACACAAAAAGTACTTGAAGAAAATCAAAAGAAACTAGTGTTTGTTACAAATCATGGTAAAAATGCTTAGCGTCTACTTTTGCATATTTTTTTCTTCATAAAATATAAGCTATGCGTACTGTTCAATTAAAAACATATAGAACATTAGAAAGGCATGTTTGTTTCTCTCCTAATTTAACAGATGTTTACATTTCCTAGTGTTAAATTGCACTTGACGGACATATTTTTATTTTATTTTTTTCCTGAGTGCTCTCTCAAAGAGGCACTTAGAGAATTAAACGGATTAAAAAGATATTTAAGATGAATTGAACACTCAGCGCAACAGATTCATCATAGAAATTGATTTCACTCAAATCTGCCTCGAGCTACTTGGCTGTAAAAAATGGATCTACAGACGTATTTCTGCAAAAACCCAGAGAATGAAAGATGTTTGGTGACACTTCCTGCCAGCTCGGAGGGGGC
>NC_085878.1:32140499-32155499 GCF_034702125.1 Engraulis encrasicolus
GTCCAAATTAACACTATAGACTAATACAGTATGATCACAATATCCTTTTAGTGCAGTTTGTATTAGAGGGGAAAGTTGCTGAGGTCTTGAAACATCTGGCAAATTACAACACATTTTTTCATCATTATCGTTATATGTTCAATATCTACTCTACAATGTGTACAGTCTGTTTCTGTATGGATGTCACTACAAATGTAACAATTGCATTGACAACACATTATTGTGTCTCACTATTCATGATGCAAATAATTCAGTTATGAATTTGAACTACAGGTCATCAAATGGAGACAGAATACATAGAAGAGCAGATTGAGGCCCGAAATTGTCATTAGGGGGTGGTCATGCTGTGACATGGACCCAGAGGCGCATCTTGTCACCAGGCTAGCCGCTTGGGCCGCCCAATCCTATAGATGGTGAATAACAGCTAAGACTAAAGTGGTGATTTGTTGTGAATGTTCAGTATTGTGGGCCCTGCCGTGGCCAACCGATAGGGTACTCGTCTGCCATACGTCCGACCCGGGTTCGATTCCCAGCCTTGGTCCTTTGCCGACCCCTCCCCATCTCTCTCCCCATTCGCTTCCTGTACACCTCTCAAACTGTCCTATCATCAATTAAGTAGTAAAAGAAAGTAAAAAAAAAAATCTAAAAAAAAAAAACAATTTCGCTTGGGGGCCCCAGCTTACCCTTGAATCGCCTCTGCATGGACCTACTCATGCCTGTCGCATGCAAGCCGGAGGTTGTTATTCCAAGTCATGTCCCTCATGTCTTAGACACACCAACGGGCAAACCTGTTATTTATTCTGGGCACACACCTCATGGCCCTGAAGACATCGACTAAGCATGAACATGATGCATAAAACACCCGAGCTACTCAAACTTCCCTATTCACAGCCCACACGCTAAGTTATTACTTCTCCCTGGCCATTAGGTCTATTTAGTCATATCCACGAGTTGCAATGACCATATACCTATCCATGTCAATGGCCCCTGCAGCACACAACACAGCTTTTCCACATCATGAAAAATGGAATAACGGCCTCATTGTAGGTGACAATGCATACATTGCTGGATCAACACAATTACTTGGGCGTTTATTATAGCAAGACATTCATGTGAAGCTGTGACACACAAGTTCAGAGTGCCATTTTGAGCGAGAGAAAGAGAATGCACACAACGTTCATTGTCATTCAGTACACAGCCCGAGACAAAACAAAGATCATTATAAAACCTCGCGAAACGATCCCCTCCTGTTTTAGATGCTGTGCTTTTCCACTGATGCCTTCCGTATCAGATAGAGGACAGTCATGCAGCTTTTACAAGACACTGGGGCTCTTCTTTGGAGAGGCACCTCTGCAACCTTAGCCTCTCCAGCCAAGCTGAATTCAATACAGGTCCACTTCAATTAATTAGACCTAAATAAATAATGTGCTAGGAACCTGTTTAGGAGTTTTATTCTCAAGACATAAAAGCCATTAATTATCACACTCAGAGTGAATGAGGGAGATAAGAGAGGAGTAAGTGCAAGCCGAATTGAAGGAAGCACAGGACGACAATGAGAAAACACCTTGCATATAAAGTCCATCGAAGCTCGCCACTGCACACCGGCTAAACCGAAATCACCAAACGTGCGCCGTGTCTCAAGCCAATGTTCGGGAATCAATGTGAATATTGTTGCTGGATGGAGCAATGAAAACAAATGGCGATGCAGGGTCACCGAATCGCTCTTACTTGTTTGTGAGTGGCTGGGAAGACAGGTGAAGTTTGCCCTTATTACCAATGTCAGGGATTCGATTAAGCAAGAGGAAAGCAAATGATCCCAATGAACTAATGATTAATCCGGCAGGTCTATTTACTAATGTACCAGAATGCATTGCAGGCATAAGTTAATGGGGACAGGACATCAATTCAAATACAAATGAACCACATTTGCATTGGACGCTTATTGACTGGTGTAACAAAACGAATTACAAAAGGTAATCTACTTATGAACCTTGGAGAGAGGGATGAAACATGATTTCCAACATATCTGTGATTTGACTTGGGTTGATTGTTTCCCCCTTCGCTTCGGAAAATTACCTGCTAGCTCTAGTGCACATTAACTAGTAAACTGGTCTTTTAAAATGGAAAAGGGGTATTGAACGCCAGCCCACTTAATGTTACGGTTACACTTAGATGGACAAAAGGCAGCTATACGATTTATTTTCACGCAAGTTCGCAATAAATCAGGAGTAGTGGAAAGGAATTTTTGTATCTTTTACAGTAACAGTCATATTGTTTAAATGTTGAAACGTTGAAAAGCTGATAAATGTACATACACAATTACCAGGGCACAATGTTGTCTGAGGGCTCATAACAAAAATGTGTATTCACTCATACTGTAAGTTAATTTTCAAGTTTACCATACTAGATTGAGAAGGTGTGCATTTTGGGTTAAATGTTCAATTTATTTCACTATGGGTTGTAAACCCCTGTACAGGAACTGCAAGCGCCATCATTGTGCGACCTGGTGTGGACTGCCGTATCTTAACACTCTCCCTCACATGCTCACTTTTATGGACAGCAAATGATGGGTGTCATATAGCATGTACAGCAACAAGCATGTCTCACTTTGTTAATGTCCCCGCCCATTAAAATTCAGTCTTCTAGTCTACTGCTTCACCGGGCTTGAGCACTGTCACCCCGACATCTCCACCCCTACTACACCTTCCCACTCCGCCGGCTCGTTGCAGTTCATTACCCACTATGACACGGAGGGGGCACGTGTGAGATTGGCGAAAGACATTCCTGGCACGTAGCGGTCATGATTAATGCGCATTAGGGCCGTGTCATACCTGCACACTGCACTGGGGGCCACAGCTGCACCGGTCCCAGGCACACACTGCCTTAAGTGGCAGCGTTCCCACACTATGCGAAGGCGGCTGTCATTACCACTGTCAGACTCCTGTGAGGCTCCTGGGGTGACAGGCGGCGTGGCTCGTTCCTCCAGAGATATCCCACCCCACCCCACCCCACTAACCCTACCCTCTCACTACCCCACCCCTAGCAACCACAGCTACGTACCAACACCTCTGTGTTCCTAAACCTCCACCCGAAACACCACCACCACCACCAACACCAGCAGCACTCCCCCCCATCCCCCATCCCACCTCCGCCTCCATCTCCACCGGCCCCGGGAGAGATGCCTTAAAACGCTGCCGCTCGGTGGATGAAAGCCAGGGCCTTAATCCTCGCTTTGTTCTGGTACACAGATGAACATGAAAGCCCCACTTCTGTGGATTGCTTCCCTCCGGGCCCTTCGGGGCACACGGGAGGAACCAGCAGCACCAGTCTTATCAATAATGCTGTGCTCTTAACTGGGGAGCTTAAATCGCGGGAAATATTCCACAATTTGACAGGAATCTATCCTCCCCATTCTTCCACAGTCCCCTTGGTAATGATGCTTTTGCTAGCTACTCTAATACCATCTAGTAAGTGATTTTTTTGGATGGGGGGAGAGGTGTTGGGAGAGGGAGAGAGAGAGGGAGAGAGAGAGGAGTGGTGGAGAGAGAGAGAGGGAGAGAAAGCAATGCTTCTTCTATTTGATGTTTCGATTGGGGATTGATCTCGGAGGAAAAGGCTCGCATTCTGAAAGTGGGATTATTGGCTTCGCAGGCTCTCCTCAGATGTCAAAGATCTTTGAACAGTCTTGTAAAGTGTGCTACTTCCAGCCTGCCAGTGAACTGCTTATGAACTCATCAAAAGAGGACCTGTCTCCATATTAATGAAGTTTCCTTTCCTCAATACAGAGAGCCCAGCTTCCCACACATAAATGCTAGAGTGAGAACCATTTTTTTTTGCTTTTCCTGGAAAAACAGACCCAAAAAAAGAGAGAGTAATCTTAGCTATTCTTATAGTTCTCTCAAATTCGAATTATGAGTCATGAGAGGAAAAGTTACCTGAAGTTTGTCTATTCATCCAATTAGTTTTTGGCCGAGGGAATTTACACACACACAAAAAAAACAGCAGAATTTGGTTAACAAGGTTTGCCAAGAATATAAAATGAATTGAAAATAAGTGCTTAAGTTGAATTCCTGATAGAGATGCTGTACCTAGGGGACATTTGAATTCACCTGAATGACTATGGAGAGCAATTACATTACATTACATTGCTTTGTATATTCCATTATGGGAGGCAGTACAATAACAGTTGCAAGCTATTTGCAAATTGCATGACAAAATGAGATGTAAAACAAAAAGGGCAGTTTATTTTTACATATCCGTAGCTGGTACAAATTCTGTAGCTGTCCCTCTTTTTTAACCTTGTCTAGTCCAAGCTGTGTGTATTGATAATTGGCAAATGTCAAGTCTCCCTAAATGGACAGGAGGAGTATGCCAGTTGGACATGCGTTTGTCTCTGTGCGTGTTGAGGGGAGCTCTGGTGTCTGTCAGCCTTCACTGCAGTTCTACCAGTTCATCTGTCTGTCAGCTTGGAAACATCTAGGATTTTTTCCCCCCTTCCATTGTGCCTTTCAACTGGGCTGTGGAAGCTGTAGCAACACTTCAATGTGTGATCTTTGGATGCACTGTACTGTGTCCTTTGGATCCTTCAATGTCCTGCACTGCACTGCACTGCACTACACTGCACTGTACTCCACGCAGGCACTCCTTTTATAGCTTCCCATTGCCAACACATCCCATAAGGGTGGCGAGTAACACAATGTTCAGGTATTGTTTGTAACAAGTTGATGACTCATTTATTAGTTTCTTTGTTTTTTGTTTTTTTGCATACCAGGTACACAATTTGCTAGTTTGCTATCGGTCTCTGTCTCGTCTCTGTCTGTCTCTCTGTTTTTCTCTAGGAAAATAGCAGTCCTCTGCACTCTGAGTAAATACTGGCATGAGCATTCTGTGGTGTCCAGCGTTAGTTATTGTGTTCAGTCTTCATGTAATATTGGTTTTGGTTTTACTCCTGCTGCTATTTGTCTTTTTCAGCATTTCCTTGTTTTTGGCAGCCCTGGATGGGCATTAGTTCTAGCCATGTTCTATTGGTTTCAGAATTGTATTTGTTTTGGTGGCGCATTTGTGTGTGTGTGTGTGTGTGTGTGTGTGTGTGTGTGTGTGTGTGTGTGTGTGTGTGTGTGTGTGTGTGTGTGTGTGTGTGTGTGTGTGTGTGTGTGTGTGTTTGTGCGCACATATGTGTGTGTGCATGTGTATTTTCTCAGGTTTAGCCTTTATTTAACTGATGGAAACATCCAACCCTTAGTTACAGTTCAGGTCAAGCCCCACTGCTCATATTTCCACAGAGCATCATCCCATTGTACAGAACCCTCTGCACCAAGACAATGAGGAGTACATTTAATGCTCACCAACCTACCCATCCTGTATCCTACATCAGAAACAGCAGCAGCCCCGTACGGTACGTGTTCAACAGATACCACAAGCCATATGGCTCATTTCTTAGCCGAATTAACCTTAAAAACAATAAATTAAATAAATTACCAAAAAAAGTCACCTATAGTGTGCAAGAAAATTCAGAGTAAGCAGGAAGTCAAGAAGACATCTGCTTTCCGACGAAAGTGTTCCACATTTTCCGCCGGGTGGAAGGGGAGGGGGCGAAGGGGAAGGGTGCCACACACTGAAAGGGAGTGTTGTGCTTTCGGTGGGTGGGTGGGTGAGGATGGGGGGCATGATTGGGGGGGGGGGGGATGGGGGGGTTGTGTAGTGCGGTACAGGGGTGGGTGTGCAGTGCTGGAGGTGTGCTGAGCTCCTGAAGGTTGAGGGGTGTTGAGAGAGCTGTGATGGTGCCAGTCTCAGAGAGAGAGAGAGAGAGAGCGAGAGAAATAGAGAGAGAGAGAGAGAGAAAGAGAGAGAGAGAGAGAGAGTGTGTGTGTGTGTGTGAGTGAGGGGCATGGCTGAACTGTAATTGATAATGTAAAGGCAGATGGAGGTCTCCAGGGAGACAGAAAGAATGCAAGCAGATGGGCCAATTGCTGCTTATTTATGTGTGGCAAAGAACCCCCCCTCACACACACACACACACACACACACACACACACACACACACACACACACACACACACACACACACACACACACACACACATACACACGTGTGCGCGAACACACATGCATACACACACACTCACACTACACAAACACAAAAACACACACACACACACACACACACACACACACACACACACACACACACACACACACACACACGCACACACACACACTGTAGCCAACTCTAGTGCTAACGCCAAGGCTCGTGGTGCTATGATGGATCATTATAGCTGGCTGTGCATAAACACCAATATGTTTTAGAATCTGGATGGCAACGCCGCACAACAAAAAGCCCACAAAAGACTGCAATGTTTCAAAGGGGCCCTGTCAAAGCATGTGCTTGACTGTCATGCTAACATGAAAAATCTAATTAGGACGTGTCTATTCAACCCAACCAGCGACACAGCCAGAACACAAGAGTCTCATTCACTACAGCTGTCTGGTGTAGCAAGTTACAAAGACAAAAAAAGAAACAAACACACAGTAGTGGCTTTTCAGTATTAACAAGATCACACACTGTGACTGCGGAAATACAACAAGTAGCCAGTTGACAGCCAAATAAAAAAAAATATATATATTTTAAAAGTTGACAGGATTCTGGGGAACACTGAACCCAGAAACAGTTATGCCCAGAGAGCACATTCTGTTTTCTAACTTCATCAAGCAGAATGCATCTCAGAGTGGTTATTTACTCTCGTAAGACAATTTACAAGTCCTGAATACTCTGAAATCAAAACTCAAACATCTGTCTGTTCCAAAGCTGCTGTACCGGCATTGAAGCCAATACTGCTTTTTCACAGACACACTGGCCACATGAAAACACATAAGTACACTGACGTGACGATGAGATGTTTGAAAACATGAACAAAACATGTTTAACAAAACATGAAGAAAACATGTTTAAATCATTAAAGTGAACATGTGCATGCATGCACACATACACTTTACTACAGCATATTTATCTTGCCATTTTGTTAAATCTATGTTCGTATGTATGGAAAGCACTTTTAAGCGCTCTCTGCATCGTCAATTCGTGGTGAAGTTTTGTTAATTTCACCGGGATGTCCAGACGAAGCGGTAGCGGAATTACTATGGAGACGAAATGCGCATTCCGGAGGGGAAATGACCCGTTGGAGCTAGGATGGATCCGACAGCTCTTCTTTCTCATGTTAGCGGATATCATGGGACAAGTAGGTTACATCGTGGTGAAGGGCAAGTGGTGCGATGATGACGTTTTGTCACCCTGTGAGTTCAACTGTTCATCTCACCCGGAGGAGCGCTCCCTTCCCCAGGAGTTTACGGACATAAACAACCGTCTGCTACACCTCCAAATAGGATTCCGCCCTCTCTTCAGCTATGGACGATGGACAATGTACCTACCCTTTTGTTCGTCTGTCATCTTTCTGGAGTTCACCAGACTGTCATTTCACTGCAAGCTAGCCTACAAGGTTGGTTGTGTATGTGACAAATAAATAAATCTTACTCTTACTTACAGTACTTTATATGCAAGTGTGCACACTCACTTTACACACACTTTACATAGAAGTGTACAAAGAGACAGACAGACAGACAGACAGACAGACAGACATACCGCGCACACACACACACACACACACACACACACACACACACACACACACACACACACACACACACACACACACACACACACACACACACACACACACACACACACACACGCACCACAGCCGTAAAAGGTCGTGGGTGAGAGTGGTTAGCGGTCAGCATGGCCTAATGACCTGAACTTCCTCACGAGGTTAGTGCTGTCAGTACGGACACAGACAGATTGGCTAATATGCTGCTCTCATCTCACCCATCCCGGACCTCTAGGCTAACTCTATTAATTCCACACGCACACACACACACACACACACACACACACACACACACACACACACACACACACACACACACACACACACACACACACACACACACAAATATATGGATACACAAACGGTTGCACACACACATGCAAGCAAGCGCATGCACGCGCACACACACACACACACACACACACACACACACACACACACACACACACACACACACACACACACACACACACACACACACACACACACACACACACACACACACACACACACACACACTGTGACCTGCCGCACAGATGCAATGGCCATCCACCACAAATAAATTACAGGGGAATTCCACCCTCTCCTTCTCATAAAGACACTTCGATACTAACTTGGTTTCGAAACATATTATGGCTTTAAGCTACCAGGGTAGCAATACTATTTTTTGGCCCCTTTCATTTATCTTTCGACATGAAAACAAGATGACTGTTAGGGGGGGGGGGACCTGAACTGAACTCATGGTGTTGATTGAAGACCTCTTCATGGTTTTCGTCAACAAACATTTCTCAAATCTCTAAAGTAATCAAGTGTCTGGGGTGTTGATACCAGGGTTAAATGTTGTTTTAAATATGAACTGTAAATGGGATCATTACAAAAAATAATGCACACATAAAAACATTTTTTTCACCCTTCCTCTGTATCATTGCCCTATTTACTGACCTAGTGTTTACAAAAAGAATTAGGAAAACAAAGGCCAGTAAACAAGTTAATCAAATATTTCCAACTCGGAAGGATCATAAATTACTTCAAGGAGAATGTTTTGTGTCCTCCCCCTTGAAATTAGTTGGCACGTCCTCCCCCTGCTCTGCACATTCCTGGGCGGAACCAGCCGATTATTAATATTTGTTTTTAATCTTAGAAAGGCATACTGTAGGAGTGTGTGTGTGTGTGTGTCTGTGTGTGTGTGTGTTCGTGCGTGTGTGCGCACGCGAATGTGTGTGCCTGCGTGCGTGCGAGTGTGTGTGCAAGCGCGTGTGTTTGTGTTGGTGTGGGTGTGCATGCGTGTAGGTGTTAAAGTAACTAATATGACCCGGGGACAGGATATTGCTGCACAAAGTGCTGAGGGCTCACACAAGGCGTACTGTACGGTAAGTGAGTGTGACAGCACCAACACTGTGGAGTCCACCTGGTAAACCACACCAGAGCTTCTCTCTCCACCACATCAGGGAGAAGAACAACTGTGCTTCCACCATTACACCATACTGTACGTACACACAAGTGGTTGAAGGCTATGCTACCATACATCGCATGGTAATCTGTGGCAATATCAAACATTGTTAAAATAATATCAAAACAGATAATCACAACAATGTGCACAACATAATCCTGACATTGTCAGTATATATACTGTATATAGTATACAGTAATTTCCAGATTTCAGGGGTGAAAATTATTCAATTCCATGGAAGGGAAAAAAAACCTGCCTAACTTACATGTGTTATTACAGTTATTAAACAGCTCTCCTATCGTAAAATGGCATGTAGCACTTTCCAGGAGAAACAGCTACACGTACTGTATGTATGTCTCATACAGAATGTCCGGGTAGGGTTCCAATTGAGAGTTTATGAATCAATGACTCAAGCTAATCTGGCCACAGAAAGTGTCCTGTCCACGTGTACCCAGGGGAACAACAAAGTGAAACTTCCATTCTGAGGTTTAAGTGCACTTCCAAATGTCTGCACTGAGACAACACAAAGTGTGTACACATAATGAGCAAGTCTGTGCCTCCAAACCTTGCTTGCTTGATTGAGTGTGGTGGATGTGTCTGTCAGCACACATGCTTCATCACTAAATCATGTTGTTTGACACAAAAAAAATGTGTGTTATTTTTCAAAACACAGCTTTTTCTATAGCAGTTCACAATTGTTTTGATCTTCCATCAAAACAGCAAAAACGGCCTACTGTACCCTACGTAAGGGATCTAATCAGCCGTAATCTGATGAGGCCTGGAATAAGGAAAACTTTCAAAGCCTCTGTAAAATCTCTTAATTTTATTTCCTGAAAGCAAACATGCTAATTATGTACTGTGCGTAGTTATGTTATTACATGCATATGTAATGCAACTTGTTATGAATAAAAGTGTCTAAATGAAACATTTAGTTTCCTCTCTATCTATCCTCAGTCAGCCTCTTGCTTGCATATGCGCAGGCACATTTCAATGCCACCGGAGTAGCCCACGCAGACGTCTCTGGAGACTTTACCATCATGTAAACCCCCGTACAGACCTTAACACAGCCCTCATATGGTCATGTCCTCACCCACTATACATTCTTTTAACAGCCCTAAAACCTCTTAGTTAGAAATGCATATACAGTACGTACATGCACTAAATGACATGTGGGATGTGATGGTTTAAAAGAAAAAAAAAAATCATTCGGAGATTTTACAGTTCCGTGTGTTTATCCCTCCTGGGTTAATCAGATTAACTTACAAGATTTCAGCTTTATGGTTGATAATTATTTAATCCGATCAGACATCCAGTGGCGAGTTCGCATTAAATTTAATTTGGCCATCTCTCAGATGGTTTAATAAGTCTGGACATATGTATGGGCCATATGGCGCTCAATTAATATGTTTTGGACGTTTGGAGTTAACAGTCCTTTAAGAAGGCATTTCAGCCACTTCCATTACAGAGAGCCAGTTACAGTTGCCACAGCATCACATGCCATAAACTGTGACAGAGAGACAGCTAGAATCAGCATACCCTCTCTCAATGTCTAATTAGCTAGCAAGCTGTCTAATTTCTGTCGTAGTGACTTGAAATAATAACTCGCCAGACCAGGCGCCTGTAGTGCTACACAACTGTCAGGAGTGTATGAGTGCCAGTCAGATCTCACGCACATCCAATTCCTTTTTAGCCGGGTGCAGGGTCAAAGTGTAAAGTTCATGTTGGGTAATGAAGAATCGCACACCGATGAGCTCCCTTTTTTAAACCATTATTTTTTTGTGACGTCACGAAAATAAAATGGATTAAAAAGGGAGCTCATCGGTGTGCGGTTCTTCCTTACCCTACAGGAGTGTGTGAGTGGCCATGGAGGCTGTGAGGGAGCGGATAGTGTTTCTGTTTCAGTAGAATACTCCTCACTCCACACATCAAAGCCTTGTGTCTGATTCAGCCCAAACGGTGTCAGTGTCTGCACTCAATTTTGGCAATAATTTGCTTTGAGAGAGAAGTCTGGAAACAATTTGTGATAGTGCAGCCAAGATTTTTTTCCCCCTCCACTTTCTTTTTTTTTCTTAAACGCTTGTTTCTTTTTTGACATGCAAAGAAAGTTATTGTAACTATTGACCTTTCCAGGGCTTGAATGGCATTTCCAGGCATTCTGGGTGCCACCGCTGTTCTCCAAAACGGAACTTTTTAATCCAGTACGTCAGTGTTATTTTGGGCCTGATCTCCTGTTCGAGTGGTTTCAGCTATTACTGTGTGTGTGTGTGCGTGTGCGTGTGTGTGTGTGTGTGTGTGTGTGTGCCCCAGATTTAACCGTGCACTCAAGGCAGGTGGAAACGCTTTTTACCTATGGGTGTAGGCTACTTACTGTAAGTTACCGTATGGGCTACACCTGAACTTGGAACTACAGTAGGAATAATTGGTGTGAAACACTTGCACTTTGCTATGTAGGATACAAAACAAATATACAGTACGGGTAAGGAAAAAAATCAACCTCAAAAGAAGAAAAGTGAAATGAAAATCTCAATGAAAGTATGTTAACATATTCACTTAAACGTAAAAAAAATTATGCATTAAAGTACTTGCATATTGTCTCTGATGCAACTAATTCAGCTGTTTGATCAGTCCTAACCTGAGACACCACTGCTCCCTTGTGGCCTACATCGATACTGCACCCAGGAGTGCACCGGCATTCAACAGAATTGACACTGGTAAAAAAGCTTAAAAACAACTGAGGAATGTATGAAGTTTATAAAGACACAAAACACCATAAACACAAAAATATAATGATGATTGTAAAATGTCTGTCAACATTTATTTTTTATAAGATCCAATGCATTCTGCGAGCTATTTTATGCAACATGCCACTTTTATCTACTGGACTGCACACAGAGGGAGTAAATCAGTAATTTCCCTGTGTGATGGAACAGTGTGCACACAAAGCATTTTGACTCTCCATCCATCCACAGCTGTCATTAGTTCACAGCGGGCCACATCACACACACACACACACACACACACACACACACACACACACACACACACACACACACACACACACACACACACACACACACACACACACACACACACACACACACACACACACACAAGATGGTGACAATTGCACACACACACACACACACACACACACACACACACACACACACACACACACACACACACACACACACACACACACACACACACACACACACACACACACACACACACACACAGAAGATGGTGACACTTGCACACATACGCATACACACACGCACACGCACACACCACAAGATGGAGACACACATCATCACCACCACCACCACCGGTGAGACCACCTCACCTCTCCTCTCCCGCTGTCTGCACTGCTGAGGTGTCCGCCAGGCTTCCTCCCACCACTTCAGTCAGACCACCAGGGCCTTCATTTGGGAGAAGCACACCCCAAAAAAACAGACACACACACACACACACACACACACACACACACACACACACACACACACACACACACACACACACACACACACACACACACACACACACACACACACACTGCCTCAGGATGCCCCATCTCAGGAGCTTCCTGGCCACCCACCCCTACACTGCACTGCACTGGACAGTACTGTACTGTACTGCATTGTACTGCACTGTACTGTACTGTTTTATACTGTACTGTGCTAGGGGACAACATGGGATATCCTTCATAGCGCTGCTCTGCGGAGACTGCACCCTGTGTGGTGAGAACGAATTTCCCTTTGGAGAAAATAAAGGCTATCTATCTACTGTATCTAGCTAACTAACTTTTTTTATAATGCCATTGTCCTTGACAATTTTGATGTATTTTTTTTGTAGATCATACTTGCCTATTTTTATATTATATTTATGTATGTATATTGTGTGAGAATGACCAAAGTTTGAATACTGATGATAATACTATTATTAGTATTAGTAATAGTAATACTATTATTAGTCCTATTAATATTATTGATGTATACAATCAACGTTGTTAATAATATTTGTTGCCATTAATAGACATTCTCATGTTTAAGTTTATGCTTAAATTTGTTTAGGCTGCTGTTATTTACATATGTGTTTAATTTACCTAAATATATTAGCAATACAAGATGAACTACATACATTTGACCAACATTGGAGATGAAGTGTATAAAATAATAATTGAAACAATTTAAATATTTAAAAAAAACAATTCCAGTTCATCCAGACACAAAGGTGAGATACTAGGCCACCTCTTCCCCACTGGTCCACACCTTGCAGCCCTGGCCCTTTCCCCAGTCCCCTCACCATCCCAGCCCCAGTCCCCTCACCATCCCAGCCCCATCCCCATCCCCATCCCCATCCCCATCCCCAGCCCGTCCCCTCAACATCCCCATCCCCAGCCCCAGTGCCCTCACCATCCCCATCCCCAGCCCCAGTGCCCTCACCATCCCCATCCCCAGCCCCAGTCCCCTCACCATCCCCAGCCCGTCCCCTCACCATCCCCATCCCCAGTGCCCTCACCATCCCCATCCCCAGTGCCCTCACCATCCCCATCCCCATCCCTATCCCCAGCCCCAGTGCCCTCCCCATCCCCATCCCCATCCCCATCCCCAGTCCCAGTCCCCTCACCATCCCCAGCTCCACCAGTCCACAGCCCCTACCCCAGGCCCTTTCCCATCCCTACCCCAGGCCCAATCTCTAGCCACCAGCCCCAACCCCATCTCTAGACACCAGCCCCAACCCCATCTCTAGACACCAGCCCCAACCCCATCTCTAGACACCAGCCCCAGCCTCAGCCTTCTCCATCCCTACCCCTACCCCATCCCCAGCTCCAACCCCAGCCGTCCCCCAACCCTACCACGGCCCCGGCCCCAGCCCAATCCACAGCTCAAGCCACCAGCCCCAGCCTCTGCCTCAGCCTTCTCCACCCATCCCCATCCCAATCCCCATCCCCCCACCACCTTCTAGGCAATCAGGTGAATCCCACATTAACTCCCAGGAAATGGCTCATTAATATTTTACTTGTTACCAGCCCTGTTTGTGCTATATATCAATGCCGGGCCGCTCCTTTCAAAGCCATACATTAGAACTATTTTCAAAATACTTCATTGTCAGCCCATGGCAGCCTCATTACTTATTAAGATAAGAGGAGAGATGTGCGCGAGCAGTTGGTGGCTCAGCTTGCTTTAAAAGCTGCCCTCCACCTCCTCCTCCTCCACCTCCTCCTCCACCTCCTCTACGTCCCCTCCCCTCCACACCTCACTCCACCCGTCTCTCTCTCTCTCTCTCTCTCTCACCCTCTTTGCGTGGTGCTTTTCAGAGCTAAAGACTGTCACACCACCTTAAAAGAGTTCCTGGGTAAGAAAGAGAGAGCGAGAGGGGAAAAAGAAAAATTGAATAAAAGAGAGAAAAGAAGACGACTAGTAGCCTTTAAAGAGGAAAACAAAACATGGCTGTCACGGGGGGTAAAGTGTGTTAGAGTAAAGTGGGCTGGCTTAATACTTTCAGACTACTTTAAAGAGTTCAGATGCTGGAATCAGCCATGCTGACCTCCAATTTGTCAGGCCAGAAAGAGAGGCACCACCAGGCCCTGCATCAGAGCTGGACTGATGATCTGGCATACAGGGCATTTTCCCGGTGGGCCGACAGTCCCCAGGGGCCGATTCTGCTGTTGTTGCAGTCGTTTTCCTGGGGATTAGCCCACACTTCATCAGCAATATAGACTGTGGATTGTGGACTGTGGATTAGACTACAGCTCATTTATTAAAATAAGTGCTTGGTACACTTTTAATCACAAGGTCCTTTGATTACCACATCATATGCTCTTAATATCTCCAGTATTTCCTTCTCTCTGTCTAGGCTGGCTCCAGCTGCCTGGGCTGGAGATAT
>NC_085878.1:32160499-32170499 GCF_034702125.1 Engraulis encrasicolus
CAGCTGGTACCATAGGCTCTGCTGTCCCCCAGTGGTAGAAAAAGGGAACAGCAAGACAGCACCGCTATTGAGTCTACCTCGACTAGAGCACAGGGAGGGGGCGATTGGAAAACAAGGGCTCGGGAGGGGAGGGGAGGGAGAGGAAAAGTGGATGAAGGGAGGAGGAGGAGGGTGGACGGTGGAGAGGAACAACACTGACAAGCGCCGAAAGTCTCCTCTAGCAGCCCGGGGTGCAGCATCCATCTCTGTCTGCTTGCCAAATTTGATTTTAAATATTTACAACGCCATACATCTTGGCTGAAACAAATTACCCGCAAAGTGTTATTGTCTGTGAGGAGAAGCAGTAAGAAGGATGGAGGCTTTAGAGGGAGCATCAATGTTTTATCTGGTAAAATATATGACTATCAGGTACACAACTACTGCAAAGGCCCCCCTGTCTTATATACGACCAAAATCAAAAGCACAGCAAAAAACACGTCCAAACTTTTTGCCACAAACGGGAAGTCGTTTTGACTAAACTCACCGTCCCCTGTGCCCACATTAATGTCAGAGCAATATTTAAACACATGCTTTGATATGTTCCATTGATGGCTATTAGGCCTGAGACCCGCATGCCGTTTTGATCTTTCAAGCACTTCTGCGATTAAAGCCTGACACTGAAATACCTTTTTTTCTCTCTCTCTTTCTCTCTCTTTTTTAGTGCAGACAGATCACTTTAATGTTTCAACCCAGTCGGACAACTGCTTTTTGAAGTTAAAACGGCGTGACCATACCATTCTATTGCAAACTATTACGATCACATCTGAGGACTGAGCGTGGTGGCCTGTGTTGTTACGGTAGGTAAGTGCACTGGAGCATTTGTTTCAGATGCCCAGATAACTCACCTGTGATCTTTAAACCCCCCTGTGGCCACGCTTGACATACTTTTAACATAACACGACTAGCTAGCTGCTCTGTTTTATGTCATAAACATTAATAACGAGAGAGGGCTCTATGAAACCATCACAAAAATGTTCATTGGGGGGTGGGGAAAAATATCAAAGCCGGTTTCAATTTCAATGGATTATTAAATTGTACGGATGTACTTCCTGGGAACGCAGCTCATAGCCTCATACTTTTCTAAAAATTCTCTGCCGTGGACTTTAAGGACAGCTATAAATTTCAGTGAGCACTACAAACATCCCCACAGAAGCTTCACCTTCAATCAAAGCCAGTCAACCCCCCCCCCCCCCCCCCCCCCCCCCCCCATCCCGACTCCCCCAACCCCCCTTGCGTTTGAGACACCACAGCAGAGCTGGTCCAATCGAGTGAAGGGTTTTAGTGAACAACATCGCTGGCAGGGCTGGTCTGGTCATCTGAAATACAGGGCGTTTTCCCGGTGGGCTGACAGTCCTCGGGGGCGATGCTGCTGTTTTTTTGTTTGTTTATTTGGGGGTAGTTTCCCTTACAGACTGGCCCTCAATTTATATGGGTTAGCCCAGTGGTCTGAGCTACTAATAACACCTACTAATAGCTACTAATAGAAAGGCAGGGGGCTGTGTGAGGTAGCCTGATTATCATCGACTTTCAAATCTCTTCGAGACTTGGTCTGACCAGGAGCATAACAATTATCATTTCCCAAACCGCATTTCCCAAATGGCCTCCCTTGGTTTCCTAATGATTGTTTGCTTCCCAACAAAGTGTGAGGAGTTCCCGTATTTGCGGGAACTCAGAAAGTACTTGCATTGACTCCTGACCTGACTAGTAGCAACGATGAAGCTGTTGCGTCACTAGGAGGGCACGGCCTGGCTAGTGTGAGGGGCTGGTCTATGATTATTTTATTTTTTTAATGCCGTGGCTGTTTTTTTATCCCAGTCAAGCCCTGACTACTGGGCTCTGCCAGTTGCGCTGCAAGTAATGGAGCACCTTTTCAGCTGACAAAAATGATGTACAGCTTTCCCGAGGACAGTCCCCTTCTATTTACAGTAAAGCAATAGCGGCTAAAACGGCTCTCCTTTAGAGCGCCTCGAGAAGCCGGATGGAAGAGCGAGTCTGAAACACCGTTTGTCTTTCATTCGTCCTACATGCAGTAGTGTGTGTGTGTGTGTGTGTGTGTGTGTGTGTGTGTGTGTGTGTGTGTGTGTGTGTGTGTGTGTACTTCTAGGAAAATGAAAATCACGACTGTTAAAAAAAAAACAAAAAAAACCTTTTAGCCTTTGATGGAAGCACTGTATGAGGTTGAAAAAGTGGTCTGGCAGATTATTAACACAGATGATAAAGTTCCCTACAGGCTAAACCGTTAAATTACATTACACTTAGCTGACACTTTTATCCAAAGCGACTTACAGTTATTTTTATACAGGTATTGGTTACAGTCCCTAGAGAAATGTGGGGTTAGGTGCCTTGCTCAAGGACCATGGATGTAAGTGTAGGGAGAGGTAAGGGTGGGATTTGAACTTGCAACCATCTGATCTTAACACCACCTCTCTCACCACCTCCGCTACGGCTTCTCCTTCAGAAGGGGAAATGAAGAAATAAAAAAAAAAGAAATAAAAAAAGATCGGCTCTCTTTTTATGTTAGCGAAGTTTAACTCCAGCCGTCTTTGACCCAGGAAACATCTGTTCTTCCTCAGATAAAGCAGTCTAAAATAAATCTCTCGCCAATTACACACACAAATAATCCATTCAACACCCACACCCCTTCTCATTGGGCTTGACAGAAGAGACTATACAGTACAGGGGTGTGTAACACTCTCATCAGGTTGGAAGTAGTACAGCACCATTACATTACACTTGGCTGACATTTTTATCCAATGCGACTTACGCACAGTAATTTTAAGTAGAGGGTATTGGTTACAGTCCTTGGAGCAGTGTGGGGTTGGGTACCTTTCTCAAGGACATCTCAGAGTGAGACAGGGATTGAAAGGGCATGATTTGAACCTGCAACCCTCCGATCTAAAGCCCATCTCCTTAACCACTAGGCCATGGCTGCCTACCAATACCCACACCCCCTTCTCATCCACCCTACCCCAACCTGACCCCACCTCTAACCAACCCGACCCAAATAGCTGGATTGGCCATAAGGGATGCAGGGCATTTGACCGGTGGAATGTTGATGATTTTGGCCTGCTCCTCCCATCAATACAAAAATTGTCAAAACAGCTCATAAGAGATGACTAAAAATATTGTCACAGGCTTCATTGTCTCTCTATATTGCCTGCCGGACCGATCTCTGACGAAAATGCCCGGCCTGATTTTTCGTCCCAACCCAGCCCTGCCGACCCAACAGGAGAAATTGATTGCTCTCGTGAGCACAATGTTTTGAAATGCTAACGTTGACAGTCCTTTCTCTCGAGGTCAGCGTTTTTGCTGGCATGAGCAGGGATTAGTGGATTTGTCTGGCACTTTTGATAACATTCAGCGCAACGCTGCGCTGTGTGAAGGGCTTTCCCTTCATCATCACGTATGTCTGCCTGGCAGGAAGCCTCGTCGGGTCGGCCGCAACGGCCAGCGCCTATGACACCCACACGGGGCGGGACAGGGGTGGCAGCCTACGAGTGTGAGTGAGTGAGTGGCGCGTGGGAAAAATACTTTGCACACGAGTACAGACACACACACACACACACACACACACACACACACACACACACACACACACACACACACAGTTTGCTTTGTCACTTCCTTAGTAACAACCATTTTAGTGAAGTGACAAGTTAACATCTTTGGGGAGTATCTCCGAACAGTAACTGTCTCGAATGCCATGTTAAAAATGCAATAAATGGATTGCGAATTTTGTGTGTACAGTATATGTGTTATATGTACTAACTCGAGTAAATATAACACTTAATAAGCCTGACAATATTTGCTGACTAGTAAATATAACATACTTACATTTAATAAGCCTGACACGGTAAGTTGAGTTTGAAGTAGTGCAGCTGTTTCTGTGTGAATTTATGGATGACTTGAGGGCCAGTGGTCCCTTGATACTACTGTGTTGTGGATGTGAGGGAAGTTCAAGGACGAGTCTACCCAGCCTACATAATTCATGAACAAGGAGAGTCAACTCACACAGCTATCACTTCTCCCCCCCCCGCCCTGCTGATTATAATTTTATGGAATGCTGTTGGTGTAATTATTTACACAATAAATTAAATCCTGTTCACAGTAAGTAGGTACAGTCAAACAAATTAGCCATCAAGGTTGCTGAGCCCAAAGGCTTACTTACAGTTAAAAAAACAAAACCATGAGTGGTGCCGTCTGTAACATCTACAAAATTCCACTGGGTGGCACTGTTTCTCAAGCCATGTTATAGCAGCACGTAATTTGTCTTCCAGTGGCATCTATTGCTCCTCATGAAAATAGCAAACAAACACCTCCACTGTTTTTCACTGAAACAGTCTAATGCTGATAGAGGCCATTTCCCAAATCATCAGATCAGTCCTGGAGTGCGCGCAATGAAAGACATTTCTATTTTAAGGCTAAATGCTCAATTTCTCTGCAAACTAATATGTACTGTAATATGTTTACAATACAATTTAAAAGCATCAACAGGTCTATTGGCAATGTACAATGAAATGGAGAATTGGTTAATGCCAGCCTCATAAACAAGCATGCCGCTCACCCCGCAGCAAGGAATCTTCCATTGCATTAGTACAGTATACAGTCTCCTATAGGGGATCATATACAGTACTACAACACTGACATTACCATTACAGGTTATCCATTTCCTGTAATTTGATTCAAGCGCACTAGATGGCAATAGTGCAGCACTGCAATACAGAACTGGAGCACGCTGGCTTGACGCATAGTCAGTCCTAACATGCCGGCCTCCCGTCCTCGTGACAAGAGGCGCGTTTTTGTTTCGGAGCAGTACTCTGACTGGGGAGAGACAGCGCAGGGTACTAATTAATTGCTATTACACAACAGCTGGCCGCCTAATTTCGACACGTAATAAGACAGACCGACTGCATTTTGCAAACATTTAGAGACATTCCACAAGCCTCCCCCAAAAACCACCATGTTGGCACACAGCAGTAACGGCAGCAGCAGCAGCCTTGGGCTCAGTAACAAAGCACAGCACAGAGTAGATGTGTTCAGTGATACACTGCATTCAGACCAGATACTGCATAATGCCAGTCTTGATCAGCACACGAGGGCTGTTCAAAAGCAACCAGGAAACGAAGCTGCAGCCAAACAGAGCGGAATCATTAATCACGCTGACAAGCGAACAATAACGCTGGTGTTCATCTATCTCGCCCCCAAATAGAGATTTCTATTATTGGTGAAGCTGTGCGTATTCTGTGTACCACATGGGGCTATTCAGTGTCACGTATTCTCTACATCACCCAGCATAGGATCATTTCCACAGGAGCCAAGGCCCTTCACAGCAGGTGGACAAGACATTCAACACTCATATTTTCATACGATGCTGACCTGTTTAAAATAAATCTGCAATTTTGATTTTCAAAAAAGGAACACAGATGTGTGGAATACTAATCAAGACTTATGGCTTCATTAAGTATTTCCAAAAACCTCATTGGCGTTTTGATGATTCTAATCAAGAGAACGTATGAATGCATCCGATTGGTGCGCATTAGATTCAATTTGCCTGGCATCGCAATGATGTGGAATGAATTCAAAAACAGAGAATAGAATGCAGAGGGCATTACAAAACCCAGGGACACCCGAGACCAACCCCCTCCGCAGAATTGTGTGTCATTACCGAGTCCCAAAGGCCATGCTATTCAATGGGGTTTGATTCCCTGAATGCTTCTTTAGAACATGAAGTGACTAGAGACAGGGCACCCTATGAGAACCTACCTTCTTCGCATACTGGAAATGTCAATGGTTTCCAGATATTGCATGTCACCATATTACTCACCACATAATTCCTTTCTGTAGAGCTATCTCCAGCTGGCCATGGTCCAACCACCAGCCAATAAGATTCTGGGCCCTGATTTGATGGTGAAAATGGCTGGCAGAGTCAGATTCCGCAACAGAGACAGAGACGACCTATTCTGTCCCCGGACTAGTCCAGTGATAACTGTGAACATCCAATGTGTGGGCTTTGGATAACAGCATGGAGATGTTGTATTTTCTTGCAGGGGTCATGTGCATTTTCCCCATCAAAGGCCATCACTGCCAAAGTCTGACTCATTTATCCGGCAAAACTAATTTTCCTCTTCAATTGAGAAATGGCAAATCTGCCAATTGTGTACGTAGATACGTAATTATGTATTTGCAAATAAGGAGGACCGAACTCATGTTTCATGTTTGCAAATATAGCATGCAGAATTGCAAAGGTATCGTGGCAGATACCATGGAAGGCTTCTCGACTGACAGTGGAACGCTTTAATACAGTAGTCATAGAAATGACTGGTAACACTTTATTTTAGTGTTACATCTATTAGCACTAATGCACTGTGCCTGTATAAGTAACTTGTAAGGCATGTACTAAGCAAAATCAAACATTTGTTAGGCAGGTATTCGCAAATGTCTTCTTGTTCATGCACAATAAGGGATTTATTATCAATTTAACCTCAATAAGGACCTAGTAGGCCTTAGCTTTTGCTCGGTACATGCCTTACAAATTGGTTATGCAGGCATTAACATTGCCTGCATTAGTGCTAGTACACGTAACACTAAAATAAAGTGTTACCAAAATACTTTACTATGGTGTAATACTACTGTGACATTACACAGGCCATTGCCATTCTGGTAAAAGCACATTTACAAAAGAGGCCATGTCCACACAGATTAAGAGAATATATTTTGTTGTGTGCTTCAAGTAGTTGCTTGAGTTGCATTAAGAGGAGAGAAGACAACACTTTGTGTTTTACAACACATCTTTTTCTATATGCTGCAGTGAAATGCACATGATAGCCTGTATTCCAGCCTAGCAAACTAGACCCACCCTACCGGCAGAATGTGGGTTTTTTTGCCCGGCGGGTTGGTCTAGCCTTGCACCATAGGGGATAAGCGTAGCTGGGCCATGAATCTGGCTTGGCTCTGTCCTCTAATTACAATGCTACTCTGTGTAGTTTTGAATCTGTTTAGCAAATCATTGGGATGAGCTTAGCACTGTGATAGGATAAGATAATCCTTTATTGTCTCTTCATAGAGAGACATTTTGTTTGGACACGAGCATATGATTTAACACCATAAACAGCTCAACAGACAGACAAATGACACATGTACACTAAACACAGAAACATGTCACATGTAAACAGACAGCTGCTGTTAGTATGGTTCCTCATCTTGGCTGGCATAGTTCCTCTACTGTGACAACACAGTTTGAACATCAGCCATTAGTCCCAGGGCAGAGCGACATTCATCTGCTGAGTCATGTTATATCATCGCAACATTTACTCTAAATCCACAGCAACCTAGTGTAATGCTTGCAAACACAAGCCACCTGTGAATGTCCACCAGCAGTTGAGGTATGGACCTGCCTGCATACAACATCTGTACCAACTTACTTTCCTGAAGTTCCACAAACTTACAGAGTAAGCTGAAAGGTAATAATGGTGACTATGAAATGTGCTGCGGATGTCGCCCCTTCACACTGTCTCTCAACATGTGGCCAATTATAAGAAGTGATAAGAAGTTAAAAACACTTAACAAACGTGGCCCAAAGATAGTTTGATTTCATAAAGCCTCCCCCGTGCTATACATACAGTAGAGTATACATGTATTCTCTGTGTGTTCTACCTTAACACAGACATTTGCAAAAATGTCCTTGAGTAAGTAAGGCAGAACATCAATAAAAGCTAGCATGGGATCATTTTGTCAAATAACCATGCGGTAACTATAACTAACAAATAACGATGACCATAACCATAACTTTGACAAATAACCTGAAACCATAAAATTAATTTTCAGATAAAACAAAACTTATTAAAAAAATCCCCCATCATCTCATAAATACTCACACATACAGTATGTGGTATGGCCGTCTTCTCTGCACTTCTTGATCACCATCATCGGGGGTCCTCCTGAGGATATAACAAGGTAGTGTTGAATTTAACACGACAATACTTTTCATCTCTCAACTATATGATTATTAATTTCACATCATGTTAGGGCATTTTACACTACAGGTCATGTTCTCCAGAATGACATTGGGAAGGACTTTAGCTATACTGTCAAATGCATAAAGATAGAAGAGGATATTGTGAAGCAGAGTTAGTTTGTTGCTGTAAAAAAATAATGCAGTAGATGTATGGTATGTTTATCCAAAGCACTGTTTATGCCTAAGCACTGATCACAGAGGACGTTGGCCAGAGAGTGCTGAATGATCTATTGAATGATCTACTGTATGTATAACTTGAGAGTCTATTATCTTTGGCTTGGCATACTGAAGAGTAGAAAGATGGCAAGCAGCTTGTCCTTGCTTTATTTTTAGTCCCTGGCCCCTTGACTGAAAATAAAAAGTGCTTTACAGATCCATAGCACTGAACTACCTTGGCCCGACATTCATTTCTAACCCATTTAAACAATAGGCCTATATAGACCACATCAGATCCTTGGACACTTGTAGTCTCTACTGCACAATGTTGCCCTAGGGCAATGCAATGTTTTTAAAGCCCCATACCAAGTGTGTCTCTCTTAAAATGATCAAAACCTATCACATTGCTATAAAGGACTAGCCAGGCTGGGCCCTCCTAGTGATGCAACACCTTCAGCGTTGCTTGTAGTCAGGCCAGGAGCATTACAAATATCGTTTCTGAGCTCCAGAAAAATCAGGAACTTCTCCCACTTTGTCGGGAAGCAAACGACCAGTTGCAAACCAAGGGAAGTGGGTCAATCATGCCGTTTGGGAAATGTTAATTGTTATGCTCTTGGTCAGACCAAGTTTTGAAGAGATTTTAAAGTCAATGATAATCAGGTTTATAAAAGACACCAAGGTACAGTTTTGAGTGGTTTGGTTGACTCATTTTGTAGCATTTGAAGGCGGGACTTTCTTTCTAGCTTGCTCAATTAAAACTGATAGAAACTTAAAATAAAAATACATGTACCTTGAGGTGAATAAGGGTGTATAGAGAACTTTGTCAGTTTCAGAAGGTGTTCACTTTGCAATTGTTTAGAAATACACTTTTCTTTCTGTTGCCTTGAGGCAACATTGAATGATAAAGGATCACTATTTTGGATGCCTTTGCTATCATTGTTTTGTTTATGTGTGGTTGTGTTATCACATAATCACATGCATATCACATTCAACTAATTAGTTTGAACAGGAAATATCTTATTAGAAAATTTAGAAACAAAACGAACATAAGAATGTTCTATGGATGAGTGCATTCGGATCTGAATGGAAGAGAAACATGTGATTCTATACCAGTGAGAATGATATACAACGATGAGCATGGGTTGGCTTTTCTCCTTACTGTCGTTCAGCACAATTGATTTCTATCTAGCATACCACTTTGTCTGAGAGCTCAGTTCACACATCCTGATTGTGTAGCCTTAGTAGTTTAATTTGCTAGCGAGCTCTTTCATAGCCAAGTACGGTATGTCGCTCTGTGCCTTCCTCCTTTGTCTTACTCACAAAATGCATATATCAGTTGAGTGCTGTATTCATCCTAGTAAGAGATTGACTGATTAGTATGTGGTGCTTTGTGTTGCAGTAATTAACTCTGAACCAAAGGTGATTCAAAGCCATTTTTAAAAGGCAGCCAGTCATGCAACAATGCACCAAATGTACTGCGAAGAGTCACCTTGCCATTTAAGTCACCTTTAATGTCACCTCCAGATGTAAAATCTAGAGGAACTGTGTGCACTACATATGGGTTAGGAAAAGAATAGCAGATCCAGTAGTGTTCTACTCCAAAGTCCCTACAACCAAAGCAAAACCCAAATATGTCAACCAGAGCAAAAGCAGAATGAAACACGTGGTATATGATGTGATTGTGTATGTGACTTAAAGACAATGACAGTAAACAACAACAAAAAACAAGATAATAGGGGGAAAAAACAATCTGAGCAAAGAGAAAATTTTATTTGGCTAATAATAAGCACT
>NC_085878.1:32172999-32270499 GCF_034702125.1 Engraulis encrasicolus
TCGTTATTTATTTAATATTCATGAAAAGATTAAATTTGGCAATAAGTAGTAGTTTCAATATAAGCAGCATAGTTGCAATACCTACTCTGGCCACCATCCTACACAGTGCACCTTCAATGTACCGTACTATACAGTATGTGCATACTGTAGATCTGATCTCCAATTACATGTGCTGAGAACTGTACATTTTCAATGTGCTAGCTTGGCATGATGCCCAAAGTATGCCTGTGGCATGACCTCATGGTATTGGAAGTTTATTTTGGCACAAAGTTAAGACTGATTGCTAAGGCCCTACCGTGGCACTAACGATAGGGCACTCGTCTGCTATGCAGCTGACCCAGGTTTGATTCCGGCCTGGGTCCTATACCGATCCTTCCCCATCTCTCTCTGCCCACTCGCTTCCTGTCAAAGGCTTTCACTGTCCTATCAAATAAAGGCAAAAAAGCCCAAAAGTAATATATTTTAAAAAAGACTGATTGCTAAAGTCGTTCCCAGATAAACAGCCAGTACATCGAGTCCTGTTCCTACAGCCAGGACATGGAAGACATGCACGTTTGTCTGATGGAGATTCCATTATGCGATGCATGGCTTGAACATATCATCAAATAGGCTTACCTGACTACTCAGCACAGATCTCTTTAGAGTTGGGATGCAAACGGTTAACCCTTTAATGCATAAGCCATTGGACTCACACTAACGCATAACATGGGTCTAAATAGACCCGCATTCATTTCCAATGTATTTCTGAGCATTAGTCATGTATTCTCTCACACAACTTCTAAAACCAATACATTTTATCCCATAATTCTTCTAAAAGTAATTACATAGGTGGTCCTTAATTCAAAAAAGTGTTTTTTTTAAATGTTCTTATATTTTTATTTTACAAATAAACATGAATTTGGAATTAAATCACTAATTTCTAGACGTGGACCGAAAATGGCCCGCATTCATTTCTAATGGAAGTCTAAATCTTTCACTATAATAACTTCCACAATTAATGTATTTTAATAGCTAATGGATTAAAAGTTGTGATTTAGGCTGTTTTTAATGCACAAAATGGGTGTTATTTTTTGTATCTCATATAAATAAACACACAAATAATTTCCCTCATTATTGCAGATATAGCCTAAGTCTGAAGTGTTTCACGTTCACGTTAACTAAAATATATTTA
Organism: Engraulis encrasicolus; assembly: GCF_034702125.1. Lineage (NCBI taxonomy): Eukaryota > Metazoa > Chordata > Actinopteri > Clupeiformes > Engraulidae > Engraulis > Engraulis encrasicolus. Next base: position 32,174,171 of record NC_085878.1, read on the forward strand.
AAAGGATTGCAGTCAGGAACAAATAGACTGTTTTTGACCACTGTTGACCACTGCTGACCTATTGGATTTAAGCATTCCAGGTCATGCATATCTGTGTAATAAGAGACGGTGTGATCGGAGGAGCCCAATAGCCTATATCAGGGCATAATTAATGTGCATAATTATTAGGCAACTTTGCTTTCCTATGGGAAAATATGCCACAAAAGACATCTAACAAACTCCAAAAATACTATAAACAATTTTGATGTCTTCCAGAGGGGTGTGGCTGTCTTGAAATATTGGTCACATCTGTCTAAAGCACTGTTACAAAGCCATCAGTGTCACATGACATGAGCTCACAAAGTCACTGCCAGATTTAGAAGAATTGAAGATGAAACTACCACAAAAGTATTAACTGCAGTGGTGTTATATTCCAGAACTGAAACCTACATTGAGTGTCCACAAGAACATTGTATTCAGCACTCAGAGACATGGCCAAGGTAAAACAGGCTGAAAGCTGAAGACCACTCAAAAAGAAACTTAAGTCAAGACTGGGTCAAGAAATGTCTTTAGACAGTTTTTTTCAATGGTTGTATGAACTAGTGAAGGTGACTGTTAATGGACCAGGTAGATGAGTCTATGGCTAGATCAGCAATGTGCACACTTACATGAGTTCCTGAGTTCCACTCAAATGCCAGCAAAGTACAGCATAAATACCATGGTCTTCAAAAGATGCAAATGGCTTCCTCTCAATAATCCAGCCATGGGCTCATCCACCGTGTCTGTCAAGAGTCACTTTACCAAGTCCATATAGGCCTAACTTTGAAAACTCTGTCCCCAGGTATTTTTGACCCAGTCTTGACTTAATTAACTTGTCTAGTGTCATCCCTTCTTACCTTGGCCATATATCTGAGTGCTCAATGCCCTGTTCTTCTGGACACTTGGTGTAGGTTTCTGTTGTGTTGTGTTCGCTGTGACATTTCTTACGAGACTGGTGACTTTGTAATGATGCATTTCATAATTCTGTGGTAAAGTGACCAATGTCTTGCCAATTTCATGACAGCCACATCCCTCTAGAAGACTTCAAAATTGTTAATCGACTTTTCAGAGTTTGTTAGATCTATTTTGTGGCCCATTTTCCAAGAAGACAACAAAGTTGCCTAATAATTATGCACACCTGATATAAGGTGTTGGGCACCTTCGACCACATCCTCATATTTTTATACAAATATGCATGGCCTGGAATACTTAAATCCGATAGGTTTTCAAGTTCATATAGATTCCTGTTGGAAAATAAGCATAAAAAAGACAATATGGTCAAAAAAACTTGTTTGCCTAATAATTCTGTATATAAAAAATGAATGCGGATCATTTTGCCCCATGTGTGTAAATATCATATAATTCTATCAAAAGATGTCTATTTCAAAGAATAACCATAAAGTATTTGAATTAAGTATTAATGTTGGGAGTTAATACTCCATAAATGACAAAAAGTTGAATTTTTTTGTAAAAGAATCAAAACCCTTTCTCAATATGGCTAAGAGACATTAAGCTTGTGATGAAATTACATAGGAAATGAATGCGGGTCTATTTAGACCCATGTGTCTAAATATCATATAGTTATATAAAATGACTTCTATATCAAAGAATAACCATCAAGAATTTAAAATAAGTATTGATGTTGGGAGTTAATACTCCATAAATGATAAAAAGTTGGACTTTTAGTAAAAGAATCAAAATCCTTTTTCAATATGGCTAAGAGACATTAAGCTTGTGATGAAATTACATAGGAAATGAATGCGGGTCTTTTCAGACCCATGTTATGCGTTAAAGGGGTATTAACCAAAAAAGTGTTTTCACGCAAAAAGTTATGATGCATAAAAATAAATTAAGTCATCTAAGGGACAAAAACAAATCAATTGAGGAATTCATGGAGAGCTGAGTAAGAAAATTGCATTCTTACAAAGATATAGAAATTTTAAACTCAGCCGGGTCTATTTAGACCCATGTTATGCGTTAAAGGGTTAATCGATTAATCGACTTTAATCGATCAATGCGTTAATCGATTAAAAAATATTAATCGCAATTAATCGACAATTCAACTGACAAGAGACCCAGGTGAAATGGGCATGTGAAGAGTGTGTGTGAAGAGGGGTGTGAATAGTGGGAATATTTAAATCACCTTTGGATTAAATAATTGAAATGGAATTAATTTCAATGTGGTATTTTAGATTTTTTAGATTTAGTAGGTTTTTTTTAGAAACATTGAGATTTCGGGGGGAAAACGCCGCTTATCAATTAATCGTAAGTCGATTGATAAGGCTATCAACTAATGATTAATGAATTAATCGATCATTTGCATCCCTACTTTAGAGAGCTCATAACATTTACCAGCTTCCATTCTGTCCTCTGCAGCATTTAGACCTCCTATATTGAAAAGTATAAACTCGTAGAGGGGGGGGATTTTGGAAACAGTTAATATTTTACTGCAGTATTATATCACCCTTTAGAGTAAAGCCGCAGCAGAAAATGAGCTTGGAATATTGCTTGGATGTAGTAGCAGCAATGTGTGTGTGTGTGTGCGTGTGTGTGTGTGTGTGTGTGTGTGTGCGTGTGTGCGTGTGTGTGTGTGTGTGTGTGTGTGTGTGTGTGTGTGTGTGTGTGTGTGTGTGTGTGTGTGTGTGTGTGTGTGTGTGTGTGTGTGCGCATGCGTGTGTGCCTGCGTGCGGCGGACGCAAGTTTATATGTGAGAGCAAGTGTGTACATGTGTATGTTTGTCTAGAAAAAAAAAAGCAATTTCCAAAAAAACAAGATTTAACTAATCAACAACTTTCAGTTCCAGTCCATCTGATGTACAAATTGTGCTTAATGAACTGAGTAAAATCAATTACCTAGGTTATACTTTGCATGTGAAAGAAACCCAAAGCACAGTACATGATGCATACGTAAACAGACATTACTCATAACAGATTATGTTGCTCCATTTGCATTGCATTAGTGTAGTGGCACATCCAGATAGCTGGTGCCCATTTGTCACTCATGTCTATTGCATTAACATGTAACTGGGCCAAGTGAGCTACTCCCTCACAACACCACCAGCAGGAAACTCTTTCCATGTCTCAAATGGCACACTCGTGTAGCCTGATTATCATCGACTTTCAAATCTCTTCGAGTCTTGGTCTGACCTAGAGCATAACGGGGGGAAGGTGGGTGGAGGCAAAGTGGGTGGAGCTCCCGTTTTTTTGGGAGATCAGAAATTATATATACATTGCTCTTGACCTGACAAGAAGCAACGCCAAAGGTGCTGCCTCACTAGAAGGGTATGGCCTGGCTAGCACTCGTGCACTTTGGGCACTATGTTTTAGTGTGTAGGGCGCCTGGTCACTGAAATTTTCAGTAAATTTCGTATTCTGCAAGTGCCATAATGCTGCCCTTACAACGGTCAATAACATGAACTACGGCTACTGCACGCATTAAATGGCTGCCATGTTGGAGGAAATGTGGCGTTCGTTCAGTAGAAGTGTTTGGTCAACAGTCTCTTATGTCTGTAAGTGAAGTTGATGAGACAACCAACCTTTTCATTGCAAGATAAGTATTGTATGCAACATAGTTACCATTTGGGGTGAAGGAATTGTAGTATGTACAGGTACAAGCACGAGAAATATAAACAGTAGCCAACCAATATTTTTGCCAGCTAATGCTATGCTAGTCATCACTTCCAGTAAGGGCACACAGTGCATATTGCCCAAACTTTCCCAGTACATTGTGCACATAGACCTCAGTGCACTGTGTGCACTATGCACTAAACATCAGTGCACTGACACAAATACACCAATTGAGACACAGCAACTACGGTATGTGTGCATGACTTCAGAGCTACTCGACTGTACTTCACAAGATTATATAGACGAAAGAAGAGATGAAATTTAAGATCTTATTTCACCATCTTTTTTTCTTTCTTTCTTCACTGAACACTTCTTTGTGGTGGTAGCTAATGCAGAGACTTTCTCTCTCTCTGTGCAGTACATAGTATCACTGAAAAAAATAAGTTTCTGCATTTATGGAAGCTATTTCCTGCCCCTCCAGCCACACAGTATAAACATTTCACCCTGTCAATTCCCCTACATGGCTGACTGTACACGGCTGGTCATGACATCATAACAAACCCAAACGCCTTATTAAGAAGTCTTCGAAAGCCTGGCGGAATGTAAAAAATTAAACCCGGACCTGCATGTACATTTCATGCTTTCTTTTCCCCTCCACTTAACGGGGTAACGGGGCAGGGGTGTAAGTGCATACACAGATGCGTACAGCAAACAGGCCCTTTAAAGAATAAGAAGAAGGAAAAGAAGAAGAAAAATCAAATCTGCTGAACTCTACCTTTAGACTTCAACCACCCATTCCACAAAGTAATGTAGTGTGGAATATTTCGGTTTCTGAGCAGTGAAGCACAAATTCTAAATCTGGTGCCATGAATTATTAAAGGCTGCTTTATAGAGCTCTCTTCAGTGGAGAATATCAAGCACTGTACAAGCTTAAGATCAAACAGAGCGCCGAATAATAAGAGCAGAAATTTAATGCAAGAGAAGAGAAGAGAAAAAAACGCTTTGCTGCTTGCTGTTAAAAAGGAAAAAGTTGAATGTTCCAAAGTATGTTCTGCGGTGTCAAACAAGTGCTGCTGCTGTTTCACATTTGATGAGGAATGAACAAATGAATAGAACTATCGAGTGAGGACAGGCACAAAGGAGAAGAGGGGTGGTGGTGGTGGTGGTGGTGGGCGTGGGGGGGGTCTCTGGAGATGGTCACTGTTGGTCAGCTCCATGGCAACGCTTCAGTGAGTGCATACATGGGGGAAATGACACCAAAGCAGCTGACAAGATGATAACAAGAAATTGGCTTTGTTGCTGCAAGAGTATTGAATGGGGATATAATATTCCTCACTATAGAGGTCCATTACATAAAAAGGAAGAGGGAGAAAAGGACCTCAGGGTTTAAAATGGAGGATTCAAATGCTAACCTGTACACCATTTCTGTTGCTAGATGAATGCATTGCCAGCAATTGGAGTATCTCTTCTCTGTTGTATGGTTATGTTTCCTTTGAAAACTCAACTAGCGTTGTCATTAATATTCCAGAAAATGGCTTCACTACATTACTATGCTATTATGCAAAAAATACACCTACTGTAAGTGTAAAAAAAATCTGACTATATTAGTGAAAGACATGTCTACTGCATATCATTCCATTAGTTGTATACCGTACTTTCCTAGGCCACAGTGCTTCCACTATCATTTCAGTGTGAAGAAAAGAAAGAGGAGAAAACTGGTTGTAGGATGTCTGCTTTGACCTTTCAAAGTCATGCATATATAATATGTGTGAAGGAGCGGAAAAAAAAAGGGTCTGTTTCCAGGGCCGGAGCTATAGAGGGGACAAGCAGGGCATGTGGCCCGGGGCCCAGGGCTCTCCTGTATAGGTGTTTGGGGCCTCATTGTGACCATGGCAGGCTGTATGGAGGGGCCCTATAGGTGGTTTGCCCTGGGGCCCTGTGTGCAATTGTTCCACCACTGACTGTTTCTATCAAACTTAATACTTGAAGGACACTATGGGCTTTTGATCTCAAACAGCACTGAGTCACACAGCAAACACTATATCTCAATGTCGTACACATGGAGAGACAAAAGTAAACTTTTGCCCAATGAGTCATACAGATAGATGTTAGGTCTTAGCAACACGTATGCATAATAAAAAATAGTGTACTGGCAGGATTATTTAATATGCTGGAAATGAAAGCATTTTGATATTGATATATATTTAACCCTTGTGTTGTGTTCGTAAGCTGCATACACCTGTGGTGTTCGGGTCATTTTTGACCCGTGATAATAAAACTCAGCCATAAAATACCCCAAAACACTAGTTATCATCAAATATTGTTTTTCATCTCATGGCTAACTTGGTATGTATTCATATCCATGGAAATATTACTTTATGTATTCATCTTTTTGACTTTACTGGTCTTTTATCTTACAATATACAAATCATTTTTGATGACCAAAACTATCAAAATCTGCATAAATTCACTATTAATACCTCCTAAAGTGATACAACTAGTGATTGTGCTGTCCATGTATTACAGCTGATATGAGAGTACAACAACCCCCACATTTATTTTATTGTTTTTTCTCTAATATTGAAAAATATCATCAATAGTGGCATTTGTGGTGTTGAGGTCCAAACCAACCCAAAGAGATGTATAGCAGGATAAAGACCAAATGTCAACTAAATTAGTTTTTCAGTGCATAAAATCAATGTTTAAATATGTTGACTTGGTGTTTTTCAATATTTATATGATTTTAGTGTGGTAAATATACAAAATAACAATTCTGTCCGAGTCACAGCTATTCCACCAATCTAATGCAAAGATATTGGAAATGAACACATCAATTAACATGAAAAAAGTCACACTATTCATCTGAATCCCCTATGCCATGAACATGGACCATTATGTCATTGCCACATCAACTTTATGGAAAGTATAAGACCAGTTCTACATGTTTGGGTGCCATTATGAATTTTTTATACGTTTTTTGGAAAAAATAATGTGCAAAAATGTATTTTGCAAACAAATGTGCAAAAAATCTCATTATATAATGCAGAAATGGATTCCCTGATCATGAAAACATGTGAGTAGACACCAGAAATACATCTGTACTCCTTTCACAACAGGAGATATGACGTATTGTAGTGTATGGGACTGTCCGGCGGCCATATTGGATTTGTAATATGAAAAAGCTGGCAATTTTTTTTTTAGGCAAGAAATATATTTTCCTCACCATAAATCACCAAACTAAAGACAAGGGGCAACCAACAGCTTTTCAGAAATGCATACAACAGCCAAAAATCTATGCCGGGTCAATTTTGACCCTGAACACCACAGATGTAACTTTTTTTTTTTTTGACCTTTAAAATTTACTAAAATGATAAAACATATTTTTTGTGTGTTGCAATGATTGTGACTGAGGATTAGATGAAGCCTTATTCCAAGAAAATAAAGGAAAGTGTGTTTTTTTCAAACTAAAACTTGAAAACGGGTCAAAAATGACCCGAACACAACATAAGGGTTAAGCTTATGTACATGTATATACCTTTGTCATTTTTGCTAACCACACAATAATACACGGAATTGGCTCAAAGGCTAGCACATTGGATTAAAAAAGGAAAAAAAAAACAGGTCCCAGCAGTCAACTATGATTAATCTATTGGAGGTCACTATAAATGTGGTGTACTTGGCTCATTCTTTAACCTTGTTTCAGAAATCCATAACCTCCAAATGTGCCTCACACCTTTAAGCACAACAGGAACCTTGCAGCAACACTACAGAGTGCTTACCAAAAATCTATGCCACACAACTACTGTACAGCAACTAAGCAACGTGGATCAATACTCCTATGCATACAGTACATATACAGTACACACAATACAGTGTACAATTTACAGTGAGCAGTGTGGAAATACTGTGCTGTAGAATGGCTATCTGTGGTAAAGCTCTCCCATATATACAGTACATAAATATACACACAAAACAGTGTACAATTTACAGTAAGCAGTGTGGAAATAATGTGCTGTGCTCTCCCCTCCCTGTACTATCCTATCTCCGATCCCCATATGCCTCATTAATGCACTGAGTCTATGTGTTTGAACCTGACATGACCTGCCCTTTCGCATGAACTTTGCCATCATCGCTAACCAAATACAGAGTGTTTATAGAAAAAAATAGGCCCATTTACGCAAGTCATTATGCGAAACATTTTCGCACTTATGGCTTTAATGTTTACGATCACAAGGACGAGGAGTCTCGGAGGACACTGTGCGAACAGTAGTCTTGAGTGATTTGCATTTTACACAGGGCACTTATATTTTATCATGTCTGCTGTGAAAGTTGCACTGATAGAGCTGAAGCGCAGTGATGTCTAAGCAATTCTGAAACTTATAATGAGAATCAAGAGAAGGTAAAATATATCATTTTTTTCTTTCAAGACAGATAAACCCAGGAGCCTGCGTTAACAGCTTTTTTTTCTTCAGAGATTTCTCCTCAGAGAAAATGATTTTTCAATGTGCATAACATTTAAAACAGCTATAAATTAAAGGGGGAAAGCCAGTAATTTATTTTGTGCAGAATCCTCTCCACTAGACTGAAAGTGTCTATAAAATTCTCAAAGAAAAGTAGGTTGCTAAAATGCACTTAATTTGGCATGATAGATTGAGTCCATGCTTCAGTGACTGTAATTGAATCTGTGACCTATTTCTTCAGAGGAAAATTGTCTCTTGGGCTCTCCGTCACCATACATTTTAATGGAATTCAATAGACTGTCACTGAATTTGTACATTTTGAGCTAATTGTTAACATAGCCTTTATTCCATTTCAAAAATCATCTAATTGATATTTCTATTTCGTTTATCCTGCACTAGATGTTATCTCATGTTCGGTGAGATAATAAATACAGTCACAAATGTTTTGGCCAGACATAACCACTGCCCTGGGTTGGGTTGTATCACATGCATTAGTTCACCTACCTAAGCTATTATTTTCCACATAAAATCAAAGGGAATCAGCATGTCCGCGGGATAATGGATTGCCAATTAAAATGTCTGAATGACATCATGTTGCATATTAGTTACCCTGTGGCATGTATTTATTTGGTGTTGTGCTTAGCATTAGATCCCCATCAGAGATTAGCGACTGAAAGCCTGAAACAACATCAGCCTTGTCATGCCCACTTACTATTTGGCCCCTAGCGAAAACAAAACCCAAACTGACAGAGAACATCGGCAGTGGTGCACTAGAGACTGTGTGTTTTTCTTCTCTCGAGTGGGTGAAATATGATATTGAATAGCTAAAGTCCATCTCATTTAGTAAAATAAGCAGAGGCCAGTTTTAGATTTAGCCTACCATAAAAACAACAAATACTTAAGAGTTAAAATATGAAAGGAATAGAGGAATATAGCCAACGGCCATCTTCACAAAGAAACCCGCTTTAGTTTGTTTATATTGAGTGCAAGACTGGCATGGTTGTTTAATTTGTGTATTGTCTCCCGGGAGATCTCCGTGTTGGGTTTATCGAGGGTTATGATGAACCAACTGAAATGTGCTATTTAGTGTTTCTGAACAGGGTAGCCCTAGAGGTGCGTTGAGCTGTATACAGCTGAGAGGGGGCAGTGCTCAGTTTCCATGAGGGGCATTAGCCTATTTTTTTTAATACTAAGGGGGGGGGGGGTGTTGGCAGGCTCATGATGAGGTGAAGGAGGTGTTGGGAGGATTATGACGATGTCAAGGATGTGTGTTTTTTGGGGTTTTTTTAAAGGTTGAACCACTGTAATGTAATTTATCTAAGAGTATTTCTTCATTATAATTTATAATTCACATCAGAGACAACATGCCAACATGAATATATCAAAAGCAAATGAAGATGGCAGTTTATTTATGTCATTATTGGTGCTGCTGTGCACCCCTGTCAGTGGACTGATTTACACCAAAAAGTCTCTCAGAGCAGATCTGATGGAAAATGAATCACTGGCACATTGTCACATTGTCTTGGTATACCAAAAAACATACAAAAGGGGATATTAAACGGTCTGGTTGCAGATTTATATTAAAGGGGTATGCCACTATTTTGGGGCTTAATACATTAAAATCGTTGGCCAGGGTTTATAAAGGTGATAAAGTGTCTTATTTTTCATGTTAAGCGTTGTCTTGCTAGCCTAGCGAGCCAGACCCGTACAGCAAAAAGCTGTACCAGGGTCTAGGAGGGCTGGGCAGCAGTGTGGGCGGGATAAACGGTTGCTTCAGCACTCAACGCCACGCAATTGGATGGCAAACAACCAATCCCCACACACTTCTTTGTAACGTCACAGCTGTCTTGTGAAGCGGCAACTCCAAGCCGTCGTAGCAGTGAATGCGTGTGATCACCACAGCCACAAACAAGTTTCCTAATAAATCGTGTTTTCACTTACATAGTTCAAAAATGCCTCGTTTTCAACCACACGGCCCTTCTTGATCATCCAGCGAAATGTTATATTTATGATTGTTGTCAACATGGCATGTTCGGTGTTAGCTAGCTAGCTGTATACCCATAACTAATACACAGCTGGATATTAGCTCTGTGTAATTGACGACAGATTGGCTAGCCGCTAGCTCGGTAGACTCTAGGTGTCATTCCCATCTATTTAGTAAGCGACTCACAGACTTTCAAAGCTCCCAAATGTCTCGTTTTTAATGACATGGATCTTATTAGAATTTGGGGCAGGCATACAAGGCTGGATACCTAGCTCTGTGTTATTGGCGACAGGTTAGCTAGCCAGCGAGGGCCCCTTTGTAGGTGGAGCGGCAAATTCGAGCCGTCGTAGCAGTGAATGCATGTGATGACCACAGCCACAAACAAGTGTCCTAATAAATCGTGTTTTCACTTATACAGTTCAAAAATGCCTCGTTTTCAACCACATGGCCCTCCTTGATCAACCAGCGAAATGTTGAGCCATTTGGGGCTTGTTAAATGGCTATACCTTCCTATACTGGATACCTAGCTCTGTGTTATTGACGACAGGTTAGCTAGCCACTAGCTTGGTAGACTATGCCATTCCCATCTATTTAGTAAGCTACTCAAAGACTTTCAAAGCTCCCAAATGTCTCGTTTTTAATGGCATGTGTCTTATTAGAAATTGGGGCAGCAATTTCATTCTACACCTACAGTAGTGGTCTGATAATAGCGTGTGACTTGGTCCTGTAAAATGCTCAACTTAGCTTACCGAGCTAGTTTAAAACATCGAATGATCAAATGGTATTGTGTTGTGATCTATTTGTGTCCGATAAGTTCATGGTGTGTTATTACATCAATCCATGTCAGACACGAAATGTATTATCATCCAGGCTTTTTAAATTAAGTGCACTTTCGTGCTATACGTAGCACGGACGGACACCATGCTTCTTCTTACAAAGTTTCCTGTTTACTAAGTAGCCCGGCCCCCCTCGCGATTTGATTGGCCCTGTCATCGGATAACTTTCAGCCTCGCAAAACGACCGGGGTCCGCTAGACTGCCCCCGGGAGCAAATTCAATTTGCGGTCGCTAGGGGCGTCTAGATTTCTAGGCTAGCGTTGTCTTGCTTTAAGACAAGTTAAAAGAGGGAGTATGTCGCTAAGCTAGTGAAAGTCAATGGATCCGTACATGCTACACGGATCCATTGACTTTCACTAGCTTAGCGACATGCTCCCTCTTTTAACTTGTCTTAAAGCAAGACAATGGCTTACATGAAAAATAAGACACTTAACCACCTTTATAAACTCTGGCCAACGATTTTAACTGTATTAAGCCCCAAAATAGTGGCATACCCCTTTAATGCAAACTAAAATCGTAAAATAAAATTAATGCAAACTAAAAACTTGTTAAACTAATATGAAAGTCAATTTCCACTCACCTTTTGTTTTGGCTACTGCTCCATCATTGCCGTCATGTGGTGTGAATATGTAACCCTGAGGAGAACAGAGTTAATAAAGAGCTGAAACACACTACTCTTATTATATTTTCTGCATTCAGACATCTGCTGATTTGAGGCCATATTTGAACAGAGTGAGGATACTAAAGACTACACTAAAAATAATGCCTCAATCAGTCTTCAAACAACAACCACTTCTTTTTCCAATGTTGCAGTTTTCATAGGGAGAACGTCCGTTAGGGAGGCAACCGCTACTCTGCCACACCGCCATTTAGACACACCGCCATTCCGACTGTATTTGAAAGTGAAAGCCCCTTGGGAAACTCCAACTCCCATTGTCATTGTCATTGTCATTGTGACACAGCACTCCACAGCTCGCAAGTGAACATTGCACATTGCACACAGCGAAATTGCATTTATGCCTTACCCTTGCAAGGGGGCAGCCCTCAATGGTGCAGTGCGGCGGAACGGTACCATGTTGAGGGTACCTCAGTCATGGAGGAGGATGGGGGAGAGCACTGGTTGATTACTCCCCCCACCAAGAAGGTAGAGAATGCATGCACATCAGTGGTACAGGTGCTGGACAAAATAAAGTAACTGAAGTAAATGATAGAAGTCCGCAACACTGTTAACGCTCCCAGTGATTTATTTGCACTAATTAATTTTTTCCCCCACCAACCTGGCGGGTCAGGAGTCAAACCGGCAATCTTTGGGCTACAAGTCTGACGCCCTAACCGCTTACCCATGACTGCCCTATTTGATTTGATATTTGAATATTTGTATTTGACGGTCATTCCGAGCCTCTGATGTCCCTATGCTCTTTTCCTGCCTTGCCCTATGCAGACAGCCGGTGTTTTCTTCAGACTCTAAAGTCACACTTTTAATAGAGTGTCCTGTTTATGCAAACTCGTCAAAGAAAAAAAGGTGACAGTGTACAGCGGGGGTTCTATTTCTATTGACGTGAATGACCTAATTGGCCGGGGAAAAAGGTGACTGTCACCAAAAGGTGACGAGTTTGCAGGTATGTTATTAAAAAAAACAGCACCCATCAGCACCCATTTTAGCCTAAGCCCTTTTTGGGAAAAGGTGCCCTCTGCCTATTAAAACCTAAATATCTCAGCCTCCGAAGCATATCAAAACATGGAATAAGTTGCATTTAAAAGCTAGGATCCTGATTTTGCATTAGAATGTGTTCATTCAGCTCTAACATAGCAAACATACCCACTTTTAAAATAAAAAAAACCCTCAAATCTCAAGAACCTGAATGCAGCGTAGATGTCGTTCCAGGCTACAATGGGTTAAACCAGGCTTCACCAACATGGTGCCCGCGGACGCCAGGTAGCCCTCCAGGAGGTTCTGAGGTGCCCACCATGGATGCTAATAAACAATGAAGACTACTAGATTTTAGTCACAGTCAATGCTTTTCTTAATTTAAATATGAGATTATTTATTCTGTTTAACCTTTAGGCATGTGATTTGAGAATGACGACATCAGATTTTGAACAGAAGTAGCCCTCGGATAGCCCTTGGTAGCCCTCAGACCCAGAAAGGTTGGGGCAACATTGTTGCAAGGCGTGGAAACAACGTTCTAACTCCATTGTCATTTTGCAACAATGTTGTGCACATGAGCGGAACGGTCTGCTGTACAGCAACACGTTTGGACACTGCCAGCATCCAAATGGGTAGCCTATCTATAAGCTTTCCTTTTCCATCTTATATGTATACATTTAAAAGAAGAAAACACACAGGATATACTTTGCCATAAGAAAACGCACAAGAAGGTTTTCCAGGCTTTGAACTCCCTCTCTTGTGTCGCGCGCTCAGCTGATCTCCTGTGTGCTGCACGAGGAGGTAGGTAACCAACTCCAAAATGAGGAATTAGCTAACAGTATGACGCCTTCGAGCCGTGGCCACGAATGCCTTCAGACAGTAAATAAATACCCATGTCGCTTGCATAGATGACCTGACATTTCAGCACTGTGCAGCTGATCCCATCCCTGGTTAGGTTAAACTAGCTAGGCTAGTGTAGCTTTGCCAAAGATATTAGCTAGCCATTCTTGGTTAAGAAAGTCTGGCTTTACTGTGTTTGCTTACCTGTTCGCTAGCATCTTTACTCTGTCAATTCAACCTCATAATGCATATTCGGTTATGTGTCACTGTGTTTGTGTCATTGTATTAACTTCACCTTGACAAAGTAGGCTATTCGGATAACAGCTGCGGTATTACTGTACTCACGAACGGCGTGACGTTTTCCATGTGCGTTACGCCCATTTGTGGGGGAGAACAACCCATGCAAGTCAATTGGTGATGTTGGGGTTTAATACGGTAAACTAAAGATACGGACCGGTAGACTAGCGTTGTTCACGCGCAACGTGCCGAGAACGTGTTGTGTTGCCGGCTGTTCAAATAATAGAGCCAAACAGCCGTGGCTGAAGCATGGACTACGGTATGTTCATTTAGACAAGCCGATGTAGCATGTAAGTTGATGAGACATTCGGGGTGTATCCCAATATGTGACCTTGCCTCCTCCACTTGCCTCCTCCACTTGCTTCTCGTCATGATGACATCACTGACAACAGCATTATATTTCAATATCTTGCAAAAGCTCAATTGTAAAGTCTTTTTCTCATTTGCAATTGGGATGGTGAATGAAAAACAGTCCTTCAAAAGTTGTTGTGGCGAGGCTGACAGCTGGGAAACTTTATCGTTTTCTCCACGGAGGAGGGGCCAGGAGGCGGGACGAGGAGACAAGCACAAGTGGAGGAGGCAAGGACACATATTGGGATGCACCCTCGGTTTGTTTTCATCCATAAAGGCCAGGGGCGTAACGCACATTTACGAGCAAAGTACCCGGATGGTCGTTCATGAAGTTCTCTCACTCCCCCACTAGGTAGAGCTGCTTGTCCTCCTTTGCCTGTACTTGAAGTAGCCACGACGTTCCAACAAGGTGCATTCATGATGCCATGGTAAGTAGCCAGTAGTCCTGTGTAGGGGAGAGCGGGGTAGACGGGGTTAGTTGAGCCACTTATCCTAATGGGATGTATAATGGTTGAACACCATTTGATGAGAAATGTTGCATAACCATAACCACACAATTTGTTTCATATCATACCGAGGTAAGTTGAGATGAATGACTTTATGCATGTTTCAGCCAACTCAAACAGTAACATTACCTTTTTTTTCTCCATTGCACTCTACATTGTTTGCCATTGTATTCAAACAACACTGAACGGGCCCACAATATGTAGCCCATTCTTTGGCATAGTTGTTTTAGTTGTTTTATGTCACAGATTCATTAGTTACATTGTTGTTGTTTTTTGGGGGTTTTTTTTGCTTTGACTCAACTTACCCCATACAGTGGCTCATCTTACTCCATGCATCCACCTGATTTTTTTTTGTTTAAGGGAATATTATTTTAACCATGAAAGGTTATCAATGAGTTTTTGATCTAATAGTATCAGGACACATTGAAATTTGGTATGATGTGAAGATTTGAAACAAATACGCCTTCATCACTTAGCTGTACGAAAAAATATACAAAGTGGCTCAACTTATCCCGGTCTCCCCTACCATGTGTTTTGAATTATTAGGCCCACCTATAATCATGCACTAGAACTACCTTGTTGAACCACCTTAAAAGTGCACAGTGTAATATTTTTAGTTGTACAAATGTTTTCATGCCACCTCCATCAAAAGTATTCATTATGACTGATAGAATTGCATTTTTCACATAGCCTATGAAAAGGGGGATCTTCTCCATTCTCCAAAATTTGAATTTCTAGAAATAGACATTTTTATCCACCAAAAAACATACTGTACATTGGTGATATTAGTTTATTATTTTGTAAATATTCCTGAAAATCAAATTTGGCAGTAGACAGCACAGTTTCAATGAGCACCATAGTTGCAGTACCTACTCTGGCCACCATCCTACACAGTGCACCTTTACGTAAATCCTTCTTAGTTTTACAGGTAGTAGCCTACTGTACTTCTTTAATTATGTTGGGTCTTGTTCTACTGTAATGTCCGTAAACATGTGAAACAAGCGTGAAATGGAAGAACAAGCGGATATTGTTCAGATTCCTCTGCTGTTGTAATGGTCAAGATCAGCATTAGCATAAGCTGGGTTGAAGATTCTTAGGTTATACATGGGTTCACCGGTTCAACGGTTTGTAAACACGATATTGTGAGGAGGGGTGAGACACTGGCAGCCAATCACGTGAGCAAATTTTTTGACCGACAGCGTCTTCCAACAATCAGAGGTTGAGTTGTGTGCAGTTAGTTTCGCGCAGTCAGGGGAAAACAAAAATTTAGATCCATCCCATGTAGGCTATAGTTCAGAGCAGCAGCATAACCGCGCGAATAGACCAGGCGCGATGCGATTCAAGCGACAGAGTGCAGCAGCAAGCGATACGAGCGATTGAGGAGACTAGAGTATGTCCGTACAGGCAGAAGGCAAAGCATTCAAGCATTCCCATTGGCTGTGGTCACTGACCTCTATACAGTCATTGGCTGTCGCGGCTTGTCGCCGAACCGCGTCATAGAAAGTTGAAAAGATTTCAACTTCAAACTGTCGCGCTCGTCGCGCAAATCGCTCTAGTCTCCAGAATCGCTTTTGTCGCGCGACTCAATACAAAGTCAATTACTTCCGTCACTCGACTCGCTCAGATCGCCGCTGGTGTATTTCTGCGGTAAGATGTAGGCTACTTGAGGATGTGGGGTCATGACCCACAGAGTTGACAAATAGACTAAAAAAGATCATGCATCAATCCTTCAATGTCCATCAGAATAGGCAAAGCCTACAAGCGTTTTGCCAACAAATAGTCTATTTTTTAGAAACCGGTAAACCCGAATAACAACAAAATATGGCACCTCTGGCATGTGCAATAATACTAGCAAGTGCAAAGTAGCCTACAAATAATCTTCTTTATTATATGGTTGTGACGTCATCGGTCGAATGCTCCATTCATTTCAACGGGGCTCCCCAACGTTCGCACGTCTGTTATTTTTCGATAACGGACGGGTTGGTCTATAACAGACCGCTGTCAATGGCAACAAGACTTTTCACTGCTAAAGCGACTTTTCAACAAGACTCTAATCAGCTGCTGTGATAGACAACACCTGTTGGCTACCTAGCTGTTGCCTAGCGGTGTTTCACAACGGCACTTTGTTTTGCGCAGCAACAATCTTAACATTAAATAGGCCTAAAGAAATGTCCCCGCCATGTGTGAATCATTTAAGTATATCCATATAATAAGCGGGTTAACTTTCGGCGAGTCGGTCGCTTTGTGGAATAGCAGCACTTCAGAGAGAACAAGACCCCTCCGCTCCGCGTCGGGGTCTAAAGATTCTCTCTGTCGTGCTGCTATTCCACGGTAGCGACCTTCTCGCCGAACGTTAACCCTTACTTATTTGACAAAGACTTACTTTATCCTAGATCATACAGAGTCACAATAGTTAGCATGTAGATAAGCGCTCAATACAATGTGAACCTTTTTTTTTCATTTTCCTTTTTTTTAAGATGTCTTACCACCTAATGATGGAGATGGAGACTAGCATCATATCTAAAGTGTGAACTCACCAATTAGTCTAGTTGGAAACATAAATAAATTTGCTTGGCTCTGAATGATCATCTGTAGGGAGGAGCGCATCTCCAAAACAACACAAATCTCCTTTTAACATGCGTAGACAGTACATCAAACCCTTGGTTGAGGTTGTTGTTGAATGACACCATGTTATTTAAATTAGCCTTAGCCCATGGGGAATAAGCTCAGTGAAAGTTTACTATGTAAGAACTAACGAACTAATATGTACTGTACCACAAATTAGCGGCGTTGCGGTGGGTTGAAAGTGTGAAAACAGCATTGGGTATTCTTTTGTACAAGCGGAGAGAGGAGTCTCTGTTTGCCCATAAAGTGTTCTCTGGCTCATATCCATGAGTCCACTGTTTGTCATTAAGTGTTTAGTTGGTTGCGTCTTCACAGGGATGTTATCCATATCACTAATGACTTGCCTGACGTTGTTTTCTAATTACTGCCTTTAATTCCTGTTAATTAATTGCAGCCAGAGCTTCTTCCATCTGCTAACTTCAGAGCATCTTAAAAATAGGTCAGTGCTAAAAGAGATGTATGAAGTTGCGTAAAGTTGCATATGAAGTTGCATCTGGAAAAGGCCTCTGATTACGCTGGAAAATGAATTATAATTACCACTTAAAACTGTTTCTCCAATATACTGCATATAAGTGGTGGACATGGAAGTTTAGGTCTAGGCTACATGTCAAGAGCTGAGATACAGTATGCATCCTGCTGGTTACCACTAAGTCCACATAGCCAGTTCTTATCTGTTTAAATTAAATAAAAAATACAGCAGGTCATATTCTGTTTAAATGTCCAGAGGAGCAATGAAGAAACTCCAGAGAGATAATGGAAAACATGGTTACACTTCATTCCGCTTTGTGGAGCTCATGATGTTGCACACGGGCCATTCAGAGTGTAATGTAACTCTTTAGACACATACCGTACCGTAACCGCTCAGAAAAATATGCATCTCCTGGACACTTCAATTAAAAATTGCATACAGGTTTCATGAGACGTGTCTCTATTAGCCCCCAATTAGTCCAAGAGATGATGCTTTGACTTGTGTTACACCTCTAATTATGTCCTCAGGTGCAGTAGAACCGGCGCGTGTGTGTCTTAGAAGCCGTAGCGGAGACTATGTGTGCTGCGGTGGTGTGGTGCTGAGCGCAGGGCTGGACTGTTGGAGAAATAGGGCCCGGGCACTTTTGGCATTAAGGGTCCCCTTATAATTAGCGGCGCAGAACTGACTCACCGGTTGGCCCTGCACCCTAGTGGGACCCTATTTTCAGAAATGTAAAAACATATATGCATATTCTATTTTATTTTTATTTACATTTCTGAAAATACGGGCCCACGAGGATGCAGGGCCCACTGGGAAATGCCCGGTATGCAAGATGGCCAGTCCAGCCCTGGCTGAGCGGCGGGTCACATGATTAGTATGCGAGGAGTCACATTCAATCACACACACCATTTTTGGCAGTTTTGCATTGTATTATGTGCAGCAAAATGAAAATCTCGTAGCCCTATGATTAAAGGAATCCTAAGATGTGAGCAATGAAAATGCTATGGCCATGGGAATCCATTACAGCGGGTTGGCAGAGGGCAGGCTAATGAAGCTGTTTTCTTCTCTCTCTGCATTTACAAAATGCATTCAGATGCCATAAGCAGCATTTATTGCATCAGCTCAAAGCTTCTGTTTCCACATTTCTGTGTTTGATTACTCACACATTAGGCCCAATCCTCTTGTGGCACATGCTGGAGAAGATTTGAAAGAAAAGAAATTTGAACGAGAGAGAAAAAAAAGAAAAAAACCCTGACCTGTTTAGAATGCGCATGATTTAAATGGCGGCAATTTTCTTGATCTATGTCTGCTTCAAGGTCTTTTAATGCAATTTCGCCTCCATGTGAGTTTTGATTGAATCTTTTTAATAGTGAGCAAACTGCAGAATGAGGCGAAATGGAAGTGAAAGAGGCGGCGGCTCTTTGCCTGCAGGAGTCAAAAAGAGCTGCTTTCACTTTCCCTACGTGCCCGGAGAACAAAACACACAATATGGATATAATCTTCCACTCGACCTGCCGCGTTTACAAGGAAATTGTTGTCTTTGTTTTAATACAAAGCTCAGAGCTATGGTGTAAAACTCTATTTATTTCGGTCCCCTAAAATGAGCAGATTGTCACAATGATTACCATCAACGAAAAGCAATAAGAAACACACACACACATACACACACACACACACACACACACACACACACACACACACACACACACACACACACACACACACACACACACACTCACACACAGGCACACACACACACACACACACACACACACACACACACACACACACACTGTTGCTAAGGGATGATTCCTGCTGCTTTTGCTCAGCTAACACACGCTGGTTAGAGAGATGACATGATTATACCCATGTGCCTGTTTGGATGGCCCAATCCACATGGAGCATGCATGGCCAAGGCCGGTGTTCTGTCGAGATGAGCTGCCTCGTCGAGGTGAGCTACCAGTAGCCTAACTCGACAGTGGCGTCCTATCTATTTATGCTGCTTCATCGAAATTAGCTACCTTGATTTTCATTCCCCGGAGACGTTTCAATAACTTGCCGATAAAATATGGATTGTTTATTGTATTTACAATTTTCAAATCGAGCAGCATGTCTCGTCCGTGCCTTTAGACTTTTCCGGAGAAGTTTCTAATAATAGCCAACTCAATATAATGTTATTTAACGAACACAGCTCCTTTGAAAAAAAATCTGCAAATATTTAAATTCAAGCTGAACGCTTTTGTTCCCAGGACATGACACGAGTCATAATCTAAGTGAGAGCTTTTGCCATAAGTAGAGAAGTTTGATGCAACGTCGGGTGTGGGAAATTGCTTGCATTTTCTTAAACAGCGATATCCTGTCTACATTTCTAGATGACATGGGTTAGTTAGAACACAACGAGAGAAAGCCTAAATTGGGCCCAGGTCACGGGCAATTTAGCGCAAGGAATTGGAGAGGATGTGCGCAAAAAATGACCCAGTGCGGTTGTGCAATGCATATCTCTCACCAGCGTATGTGGCACGGATGTCTCCCTAATCTGCAAACCTTACACCTATCATAATAGCGTTACGTTGCGTTGTTGCAGTTGATATTTTACATGTTTAAGATCAGCTGTTCGGTAGCTCAGCTCGATGGGCAATCAGCCGCAGATCTCACTGCGTGGAGTTGCGCATGCGTGCGCATGCTCAGTAGCTAAAAGGAGCTCATCTCGACTGGGAGCTCATATCGACAGGACACCGGCACAAGATGGCCGTCATTTTGCAACAACAGCACACATGCACATTTGTATAGGCACACACCTGCCAGCGCACAGTAAGAGGGGACCTTAAACATGGTCTTTACTCCAACATTCTTTTTTCTACAAACAAATTCTTTTTTCCACCTCATAGTGTTGGTTGTCAGGACGACTGATAGGGAATTAGGCGCATACTTTACTCGTCGCAGACCTGCAATTGAAGTCCTTGCAGGTGGCACCTGCAGAGTGTAAGTGTGGTGTAGCACTAAAAATGTCCAGCTGTTCGTCTCTCAGCTTGGGACAGGACACCACAGAACACAAGCCTCTTGTTTCTCAATCGGAAGAAATGTCCCCATCACCTAAGTAGTGCTACAGATTGAGTTTCAAAATAAAGACAGTCTGCCAGTCATCTTGTGTGTTTAAGACATAAATGCTATCAAGCCATCTCGTGTGTTAAAGACATAAACGCTATCAAGCAACATCAACTATGAGAACAGCACTTGTGCACTAAGATCATGGCCAAAACTTTAATGCAGGAAGTATCTTAATTACACAGTACTTCATCTTTCTAACAAGATTAGACAGTGACATACAACCATCAAGATTGCAGTTTATATAAGAGAGATGCAATATGTGGAGCCACTAATAGTGTTTATAATCATCAGTCTGATGGTAGGAACTGAGATGTATAAAATGAATAAAATATGAGTTCATACATACATGCATAAATATGTAGAGAAATGACTTATTTCCGTTCTGGTTTTCAGCTCATTGAATGGAAACTAAATAGGGATATTCACAAATGTCATATCCAAGGGGAGCACAAGCATGCTGTCCCCGGTGACGCAGTAGACCATATGCTACCAGATATGTATGTAATTCTTCATTAGAACTGACATCGCCCCATTCTTAACGTAGCTACCTACAGGACGTATATCTGTAAGTGTCACCATTAATATTAGCTGTATTGTAGTGTATCATTTTATACCCATTTAGTCGAATGTTTCAGTGTCGTCTTCAATACTGCAATATACTGTACTTGTATCATGACCCAACTATTAAGCAATTCAAAGCCACGTTGACTGTACTCAGAAAAAAACATAATAAGCTTATGATTACAGTATTTAAAAAAAGAAAAATCCTTTATCACTGTGTCCTTGACTAGTGCATTATAGGTCCCTCTGCACAATATGTTCTGTTAGTCCTGTTGAAGAACAAACATGTTACAATCTGTTTATCATCATACAACTATAATCTGTCTTGTGGCATGATGCAAGACCTTTCCTAAATGAATACCCATGTCTGTTGGCTTGTGGGAGAGCTTATATGAGACTGATATAGGGCATCATTCACTGCCTACTAAAGGCCACATTCCATATCCACTGTGTATGGGTATGATCATGTCCATATGGTGCAACATATGTTAGCTTTCATTCTTGTAAAGACTGAAGTTATTTATACGCATTGCATATGCATTGGTTATCCACAGAGAGTAAAGAAGTGGTAGATAAATAAATAATTAAGTACATGAAGCAATTTATGTCTTTCAGATGTGAAGAAGGCTTTGTTATACAGTAATTGCACTATAAACTTAGCTCCGGCGTTTGTTTTTTATTTATAAGTTATTATGTGTTTGTTTGTGCCACCTGTCAAGCTCAATGCATGTATAATTAGCTTAATAATACATTTGTAGACTGACTCTCCACAAGCAATAAAGCATGTGGATCATACAATGTCAATGGCCTCAAAGGACAAGGAATTATTCAATGAAGCAGTGCAAAGACTCCAATCACCATTTAAAAAAAATCCAATCTTTATCCAGTGAAACATGCTACTTTATTCAAACTAAAACAAATGATGTGCACACAACTTCATTTGCATAGGTTAATTAAAAGCAGTGTCCCACTTTCAGATCCAATTGATTGTTAAGATCTGAATACTAATAAGGATACAATTAATTTATATTCTGTTAATAATGCTTCAGGCTTTTCCCACAAGTGTCTCAAAGACGCTGCGCAAAGAGACTTGCAGTGCAAGCCGTTCTGGCATTGTTACTAAGGCTCGACATAATTATAGCAGGCCTATTTGTCAATAACGACAATGCGTCTTCACAACAAAGCCCATTGCACTCAGTAGACTTCTCAGCGTTATGGCTGGATTTTAAATGCCCAGAGCATCAGTAAAGGTGCCATTCTCCTCTTTTAACCGGAGTGAAAATATGCTTCATGATTCAGTACCACATCTACAGCGAGAGCTTTGAGCAGATTCGTCTTAAGGGACATTTTCTCACAGGGGAAATTATAGTATAATGCTGCTAACAATCCAACACCCCCATATAACATGGTCATAAAAGCTGAGCCTGAGATATAGCACTTTTAACCTGATCAAGGTAGATAGAGTGTGCAGATGGGATAATAAAAAATAAGCATGTGTAAATCAAACTTTTTTTATTGTGACACTGGGTTTAAAATTGTGCAAAGCAGTCACTTGTGGGTACCCGCATTTCAAAAAATATTGTCCAATTAAATCTAGAATGTTCCACATATAAAGGACATGGCAGGAACGCGCGGCAAAGTTTTGCTCCCTTTTGACCTCTTGAAATCGTATCTCTAATGCATCACTTGTGTGGCTTGTCGTTTATTAAGTCTACTAGCAATTAAGATCAGGCAGCTGCTCGACCAGATGCTGGCACACTCATACTTTTTCCAGTTTTCTTCAAATCCATTTTGCCAAATGAATCCCGACACTCACTCACACATCAACACAGGGAAATTGACCTTCACTGTTTAAAATGTATGAATTCATGGAAGGTAGGTTTAACTGACCATAAACTGAGTGGCAAATCACAAATGCATGAGTTACATCTTGTGTAATTTATGACCACACAGACAGGACACGAGCACACACACAACCAAACATGCCAAATGGTCTTTGCAACACTG
Organism: Engraulis encrasicolus; assembly: GCF_034702125.1. Classification (NCBI taxonomy): domain Eukaryota; kingdom Metazoa; phylum Chordata; class Actinopteri; order Clupeiformes; family Engraulidae; genus Engraulis; species Engraulis encrasicolus. Next base: position 32,197,447 of record NC_085878.1, read on the forward strand.
GTGAACGCCTAAAGACTACAAAAGGTTGACGCAGAGTAGGCTATGTCATGTCATGAATAGCAATATATTGCAAAATTGGTCTGAAACCTCAGTAATAGAGATTCTGCCACTTCATTGCATGTAAGATCAATGGCAATAAGGTGCAGCATTTATAAGCCTTTTTCCATTCACCACTGTCTTTCTTCAGCCATGATTACACACTAGAAAACTACTGATAGACAATTTCAGACTAGCTGCATTTCAGACACGAACCAAAATCAAAAGCCTATTTAGAATGTAAGAATTTAGATTTATTTTCTAAATACTCAAAAAAACATCCCTTTCACTTGGGCAAAGTCCAAGGTTGCACGAACATACAATTCCAGTCCTGCATACAGACTCAATCATCATCTAGACCCATAGTGCATTATTCTATGTTTTCAGTTGTCCATCAGCGGTCTATGAAAGATAAACAAAGAAAGGCCAGATACACCAGATTAGGGCTGCACGATTATGGAAAAAATCATAATCACGATTATTTTGGTCAAAATCATAATCCTGATTATTAATCACGATTATTGATTTTTGCTGATTTTTTTTGAAAATTGTAACAAGATGAAATATAACCAAGAATGAATTACATACGGGATGAGCAAAACAAAATGAATTGTAATAATTATGTAAAGGCAATAGCATGAAACTTAAGTGGACAGATTTCTGGCCAGAAACACCAGCCTGTCAGTATGTTCTGGCTTCAAGGACGCTCTCAAAAGTAGGTCACTATTGCCACGATTAAATCACGATTAAAATCATGAGTTCGATTTCACTATTTTATCACGATTTTGATTATTTTTCGATTAATTGTGCAGCCCTACACCAGATACAGATATGCATTATACATCAGTAGGGATAATAATGGAGAAAGAATAGCAGAACTGCAGCAATTCTACTAGCAAATCCTATTTACTCCCGATGTGTGATGTAGCTGATATGACACTGTAACACAATGGCCTGCAGGTCATGGCTACAGGGGAAAGCACAGTAGAAGGAAGTTACACTCGTTAGAGTTAAGTTAATCATTAAACAAGATGTGTGCAATAAGTAAGCCGGTACCCATATTTAATACAGTGCGTCAGACAGATTGTACTGATTGACTGAGAAGTTACCAAAAACATGCAACAAAAAAGTCCTAGGAAAACAGCTCAATGTGCATTACACTTTTACACTTTAACCAACTCAACGTATTACATCCACATATACCTTCAACTAGTACATAATAGTAATAACAACAACAACAAAAGGCTTTTTTTAAGCTTGTTTATTTTTCTCCATACACTATAAAAAAAACTGGCACATATGGTTCTTGGAGTCAGATTTTTCATTATGGTAACACGTGATAAGGGATTTGAAACAGGATATAAAGATTTTGTGTGCAGGCTGAGATATTTTTTATTAAATCATTGTCTGCCTCACCTGTGCAAGTGCAACGTGCCTTGATTTAGTTGATGTAAGTAACGTTTCAAAACATGAATCTTCACTGTCAAATAACTTTTCAATCTACTGTATCTAATATATTTTTGAAATAAGAAGAGGATTTATCTGGAGCTTAATTCTAGCAGGCTCTTGGGTTGCGAAATAACTGGTCAAACCACCTGGAAATGCAGCCGAAATGAAAGGACTACTGTTAGTTTTGAAAATATAGAGCTTTTTATATAGCCGATGCTGGCCTGTGTGTGTCTCAGCGTCATGTCTCAGTGCTCTGCTTCAATGAAGCCCTTTGTGTGGAACAAATATGAGGTAATGATAAGGGTCAAGCTTCAATATATGCCACAAGCTCTCATCGAGAAAACCTCAGGACGTTTGCAAGAGACACAGCATTCCTGTGTCGAGTTGGGATGACAAAATAGAGAGGCTGGGAATGCAGTGTTTGCACTGAAGTGTAATTCATGTGCACTTAGTTAGTTCAGTCAGAAAATGGATCACGATAATATTTTTACTGGGACTAGCGAATAAACATGCTCCACTTGATAGGTCTGGAATGTATGACACACGGTAGTTTTTCGTGTCAGAAGAATGCATTGTTGAAAGGGGGCAAGCTCCTCTTGGCTGTTTGTCAGCTAAAGGACAGTTGAGCTGAAAGTGTTTTGTGTTTGGCATGGTCAAGTCCACCTTGGGGAATAATGCCTCCACTGTTCTATTACGGAATTCCAGGCATTTTGATCAACACCGCTAGGCAGGAGAGAGAGCTGGATCTCACCCTCTGACCTTAATAGTCCACACACAAGCACACACAACATCAGAACAATAGACTGAACCGAGTCCTCTTTTGAAAGCCTTTTATAACACGGTTTCATTAGTCTTGCTTTAGCAGTCTTTCCTTTGAAAAAAAAGCGAAAAAGAACTGCTCATATATTTCAGTGATGAACAGAGTGGCCCTTTTGAGAATGAATTGCCAAGTGGTCTAGTGTGGATGACATTTGTCATCTGCCTGCCACACAAAGGCAGAAATTCTAGCATGCAGCCCATTCTGTTCAATTCTTCTGCTGCTTCTTGTTCCTGAGCCCTCTAGTCATAGCCAAGATGGCAATCCTTTACTTTCACCCTCGGATAGAGACAATTTGATTTCTTTTGCATTAAGAGGCAATTTCATGTTCTTCACAATTCAAAATACAGAAACTGATTAACCCAGTGAGTGTCTCTTTTACTCCATCACAGACCTCTCTGTCACGGCTATTTTCTGCCGGCCACCAAAAACTGATCTTAACGCTTCTCTGTGGAGTTGTAGATCAAGCCTGCCTTAATAGTCCTTTTATCAAAGAAAAGGCCATCTTTAAAGTGACACATGACAATAAATCTCTAACACATCATGGCTGACAGTATTACAATAAAGAACCTGAACAGGGTCAGAATAAATGCAGTGTGGGGCTAAGCGTGCACCTTAGAAGAACTATGGCTGAAAGGGAAGGTAGAAAAGAAATGATTTGACTTAGAATAGGAGCCATGCTCAGTGTTTCCCACAGAAATTTTGGAAACTATGGGGGCAGCCTGGGTTTATTTTGTCCGGGTGAGGGGGTGGGGGGTGTCTTCTCACACGGGCCTTTTTTTGGGGGGGTTTGCGGGTTGTATTCTTGCAGCGTAAATACAAAACAGCAAAACAATGACTATAGTATGACATTGGCGCATGGAGAAACTGTAGGCCTGGGCCTATATTTTTTATATTTTGAGAAATAAGGCTACATAAGATTTTACCCATGACTTGTATAATAGTAGTACATTGTCATTGTCAAAAAATGCAGTACAGTGAATAATTTCTGTTTACAACACAGTTTCATTCGTCCCTCATGCAGGGGTCTGGGAAACAATAAAACAAAATAGGAGCAGAGATAAGAATTTAAGAGCACTGTGAAATTATTAACGCATAGATAAAAAGGGTCTTAGAGGGTGATGCCTTTTCCCCCACACATATCTGTAGGCGTACACATTCTACATGAGGGGTGCTGGTCACAGGGCCAGTTTTTTTCCAAATTCCTCCCATTAAAAGGGCTGAACAACATATTACACATTTATGTCTATATTCACATTCATTACACATTAATTTCTATATGCAGCCCGATGTCTCCTCTGCTGTGTCAATGAAGGTATGTCACCAAACTCATTACAACTGTAAAACAAAGCCTAGGGAGTGTTAGTAAACTCATCCCAACTGTCCCTTCTCTGAAGGTTTTTTTTTTATATTGCTCCCAAACCCAAGTAAACTACAACAACTTGACTAGGCTTTTAATCCCTGTCTTTCAAGCACTTGTGGTTCTCTCTATAGCAGGGGTGCCCAACCTTTTTTTAACCAAGATATACTTTTGAAGTTGATGGTCTGCCGTGATCTACCAAGTCAAATTTAAGGATGTCAGTATGAAAATTTAAGACCACCATTTATTAATCACCATTATTATGAACAAAATGTTTTTAGTAGGCTACTATGGCCGTATCTTTTCAGTGTGTTTTTAAAGTGTGTTGAATAGCCTATCTTTACAAAGCAATGCAGCACTGATAGTATACAGAGATAATTCCAGTCATACACAAGTCATAAACAACTGAAACAATTTCAAAATGATAAACATTTGGAATATAAAAGGCACATAGGCCCTATTTCTAAAATATGATGAAGCATTATCATGCCTTCAGTGGTATAGGCTACAAATTAAAAAGGGCTCAGAAATTCACCATTTGTTATGGGTAAATAGTAGGCTACTATGAGAGAGAGAGAGAGAGAGAGAGAGAGAGAGAGAGAGAGAGAGAGAGAGAGAGAGAGAGAGAGAGAGAGAGAGAGAGAGAGCAACGAGAGAACTCATTGGATTGGTTAACACCCCTGTTAAGAGTGACTTCTTCTATGAAGGGTTTTTTTTTTTTCAGCTCTCTGGGACAGTAGCACAGCAAAGGCTTTCTATTGTGAGTTTGGCCAATCGTTTTGTCCACAACTGAAGCAATAAACAGCACAAATTGAAGTGAATTCCATACATGTCAACAACTAACATTTCCCTTACACGCGGCACGCGATGTAAACGCAATTAGCGATGATGCATGCGACTAGCGATTTGGACGAAGATCCTCGCATATCGGCGTGTCATAACGCCTTACGGTCACTTCCTAATGCTTTCCCCTCATTCTGTGTTACCGTGGGACTACATCTAACCAATAGGCCTACAGAGTCTAGGATGTATTTACTCCAGGAAGAAAATGCGAAGGAAATTCAAAATCGTAATTCAAATCGTTTTGAACCAAAACGGATATCGTTTAAAAAAAAAAAAAAAAGTGTTTTTTTTTTTTTTTTTTAAACATTTTCGTAAACTATGGCGGCCAAATTTAAACTATGGCGGGCCGCCATAGTTTCCTCAATGTATGGGAAACACTGCATGCTCGTCTCTTTAGAAATGCATTTGGTTTTATCTATATTGCCTAATGGCTAATTTTAAAGTGTCAATTTGGAAATGGCTGTGGCCTTATAAATATACTATCAGTAAGGTGTAATGTGCTAAATACCTACAGTATACCTGGTGGTATTTGTGAACTGCATAATAACCATGACTGGTTTAAGTCCTGTAGTTTGAAAAGGTGTGATTTAGTGCTGGTGACAAAGAAGGAGTGTGTGTCCTACGTACGCCAGAAGCTCATGAAAGGAGCCATAAGAAGGAACACGCAGTGCTGAACATTTCAATACTGAAGACTGAATTAGTCACACTGATCATCATTACAGTTTAGTGCAGATGACAATGCATCTATCTCCCCAATGAATGACTCTCATTCTATTCGCTCTCTTTCGTTCTCTCTCTCCTTGGAACGCTTTGTCTGCAAACCCCACTGGTGCCCTCTTTGTTAAACACTAAATGTTGTGACCTAGATTTCTTACACAGTTGAGCACAGTACCCTCCCACTAAAGTTCAAAATAGAAAAGTGGCGGGGGGGAGCCCTGCTTAGCCAAATACCTTCAATTTATCACCATGAAATAAAATTACCCAGTGTAAAAATCACAACAAAATCACAAATAGCTTCCATTTGCCTAGATAATGTTGCTGCAATTTTCTAAAATGATTTTTATTTTCATTCACACCTCACCTACGTATAATAACTAATAAACAAATTATTGTGCCAGTCTCCTCGCTGAACTGCTTAATCGCTCTGCATTTGTCTGTAGTATTGTGTAGTATTGTGACTTCTGTATATTGCTGCCTAATTCATGGGGTAGCGTAACCTTGTGACATTGCAAATGATGAGGAAAGGTTATTATAGTGTATTAATTTAATAGGTAGGCTATTCATGTTTTTCGAAGAGGTTTGGTGACTTGACTATCAGCACGTTTTGTTTAACTACATGTGCCATACCTAAAACAGCTGAAAACATTCTGTCAGTAGTTCACGGGGCTGTTTCTTAGACTTACAAACCTTGCCCACAGAAATGTTCTGTTCTCCAGAAGATTTTGCAGTCTTGTCATATTCATATAGCCTAGTTATTTTAACTCGTGCGGTAAATGGAGTGAAGTAAAATTTAGCAGTTTCACACGCGTGTAATCTATACTGTAGACATTCAAACCAATTTGAAGTCTGATTCTGGACAAAAGCCTGAGAAATCAGTGCATATAGCCATATACCACAGCACAGGTACTGTAACAGTGTTTCAGGGCTATTAGGAGCTGATCTGTGACCAAAAAAAACATGAACAAAACGAGAACATTCTGTGCAGCACCCAGTGCTTACGTAAAGGTTAAATCCCCTCGCAAACCTATAATTATACACTACCTGCCCCACTTTCTGATGTTCAAAAATAGCCCCCTTTTTCGAGGTGAACAGATGTTTGCATTTTTATAGCAGCTGTCACGGCCATGTTCTAGGTTTGGTCCACACTGGCTTGCAGCAGACCCCTTGCAGTAGGCCCACTTGTAATTGAGCAGTAGTTCAGCTTGTCAGGAAAAGAAATACATCTGTCATAACATATTGCTGCAGCCGCCACCAGTAGAATTTATTGATAAGGAGCTTCAGAGGGGTAGTGGTCGTGTTTTTTTTTTTTTTTTTTGGCTTTTGCCACCCGGGAAATAATTTGAACTTTGTCATGGAGCCCAGAGCCCTTGAGATTTCCCAAGCCTCTGCTCTCTCTCCGCCGCTATCAGAGGAAGCTTTAAATAGACATCCTTCAGCAGAGCAGGCCGTATCAGACGCCTTCTGTCATGCCCAGCCCGGGCCTCTGCTACTGATGTTGTGTTATTCAAGCACCACCACCACCAGCAGCGGCTCCTATAGCCACAAGATGGGCTACATGCTTCCATGTTTTGGTCGTTATTACCTTTATTTCTCCATGTAATATGTTGTTGATGTTTGAGGTCCTCACTGGCAAATGTAGGGGATAAAGTGTGTGTGTGTGTGTGTGTGTGTGTGTGTGTGTGTGTGTGTGTGTGTGTGTGTGTGTGTGTGTGTGTGTGTGTGTGTGTGTGTGTGTGTGTGTCTGTGTCTGTGTCTGTGTCTGTGTGTCTGTGTGTGCGTGCGTGAGTGCATCTGCGAATGTGTGTTTGTTTTGGCACACAGTCATGCACAAGAATTTAATAAGCAATATTTTTAAATAGCATTTATATTTCACTTGTACTCACCCATGTACTGACCCAGAGGAGTCAAATCATTTCAATGAGTCAGAAACTGACCACTAGTACGTATCTCCCCATGATGTTTTGTAATGACACAACAATAGCTTGTCATCAGGGTCGTAACGAGACATTTTTTAATACCCGGGTCAAATATTGCTCACTGTACATTTAGAATGCTTCAAAATTTTCAATCAAACTCTTAACTTTGTTTGTATACAGACTGAATTCACCACTGTTGATCATAGATCAATTTTCATCACAGATAAATTATACATTTCTGAAAAAGATACAGAGGACAAAACCTCTGTGTCCTCAATGGTAGTTACGGCCATGCTTGTCATGTTTTGTTTGGGCTAATTTTGAGCTGAAACTCTTGAACACAGTGATTCTAGCCAATAAATGCCATAAACTTGACCGTGGCGTCATTATGCGGTGTATGATGAACAAGCATGGAAACTTTCATACATACAAAACACATATTCAACACATGCAGTGAGTGAGTCCCAAGTTCAAGATGCAACCAGATCGTGGCACCGTGATGAACCCGATCCCCCATCTCCCATGGGAGGCCTTGCAGCCTAGCCTACTATGTGCCAAAAGGCTCTCAAGTTTACAAATGCACAAAGAGCAGGACGCAGGCCACCTGCTGCTGCGAGGACAATGCTTCCAGCAGCAGCTACGGGTCACACTAACAACACTCAAAGGTCCTGGAGTCTGGCCACTGCAATGTGAGTCCACTCCGGAGGCAGCATCACAAAGAAAGCTTCCCTCTCCCTCCCCCAGTGATCAATAATGCATTATCATTCATAACAACACCCCTTTATTAAATAGCCAGACATGTGTCTATCACTGACTAATGGTTGTAGTCCTCTGGATGGTTATAAAGCACCAGAGGCGGACTTTCCATTAGACAATCCTAGGCAATTGCGTAGGGCCCCGATCAAATATATCCTCCATATAGGGGCCCCAACTGTCACAACAGTCGTGGTAAACACACAAAAAAATAGGCTTGATCTTAATTGTGTCACTTATGTAAAGTAATCGAATATGAGACAAAACACGGAGTATGTCTATATAATGACATTTGAGGGCCCCATGTTTATTTTTCGCCTAGGGCTCTAAAATGGCTAGATCCGCCCCTGTGAAGCACCACGCTGGGGATGGGGCCTGCTGTGGAGAAATGGCCGACCTAACACTTGAAGTGGGAAAGTATGACAGATGTTAGGATGAGTTGTTGTTTGTTTTTTTGTGTGTGTTTTTCGTATTAATCTTGCTTTTGCCAATTCAAAGAAGCCATGGGAGAGGGAAAAGATAGATGGTTGGTGCTCCGAGAAATGATTTCTTACACACTAATGAACTAGTCACAGACAACACAACATGCCCTTTCATAAGTGCAAAACGAACCATGCTTACTGTCACAGTTAAATTACATGCCAGTTTTTGTCATCTGCCCGAATAAACAACACAGAAATTGTAGATTTTCTTTACTTTAAAAAAATATTTTTCTTCTCAGGTCAAATGATTTTTCAGTGTTCCTCTGAAAATTGATTCCCTTGCTCATACAAATGACATATTTTGTGATGGCGAGATTGGAAAACATTTTAAGGCTGTACATCAATAACAAATTATAAAAGAACCCCAGATCACTGGCAGGCCAGGGTGGATTAAGGGGGATTCAAAGTAAAGATCACGGTGTCTTTTAACGTTTGAATCATAAAAGGTCAAGCTTGAGCGCATGCGTTGTATTTTATATTCGTATATCGTCTTAAATACTGCACCAATGAGGAACATAAAAAAGAAGCTCAACATTAGATATCTAGAAAGACAGACATCAAAGGATGACTTTAAAAGCACAACATTAGATACTAGCTGCCACCCATTCGCCCTTCACTTGAAAAGAGCTTTTGACACTGCAAGTTACTCTTGATTTTTTAAAAGAACAGAGCCAAGATGGCACTTTACGTAAGATGAAAAAAGAGATCAAACACTTATAATTAAATACTCAGCTTGTGGGATCACTGGCGCTTCACTTATTTAAGCCCAGGCCAAGCAACTCGGAAAAGGTGTGTTAGACAGCCAAAACAGTTATGCCTCTTTCAGCATAACTTATTTTAGATAGGCATACTGTGGAAGTTTGAGACGACGACGACGGCTCCACTTAAGAAGCCAGCCAGGTCCCTCCTCGCTCTCCTTTCCCCCAAGCAAGCGACTGGGCCAGGGCTGCTCCGCTCCACTCCGCTCTGCTCTGTGCTGACATACCAGAGCTTTACATAATGACTGCTATTTTGGGTCCTGCTGACAGGAGATATGATCCCAAATATCAATGCCCCATTCAATGTGCATTCCTCAGCTGCTCAAAGCCTGATTAATGGAGGAGGCTGCTGCTGCGGCTCCCCAAATGTGCATCGCAAACTCACTTGCTAAAATAATCTGCTGTCAAATATAATGTATCAGACGTCGATTCGTATGGACATGAGGGGGAAAAAATGTGTACAGAGGCATCTGCTCTGACCAGCTATGGTGTTGCTGCAGTATAGTGTACAGTACCTTGCCAGCAGTGTGTCAACATGAATACAATCACACATTGGAATCTCTTTATGTCTTGGCCTATATGTACAGAACTTGGTATCACATCTCAATCTCATGTTGTAACACATTATTTTTTATACAGGGTGTCAATGTTAAAGCACCAAAGGCATGGCCAGCCACAGTACAATACCCCAGCCACACCTCCTCCAAAGCAAATCACCCACTGATCCAACACAAATGGACCTCCATTATAAACATCAATGCATACATTTTTAGTAGGCACCCCAAATTGGCAGTTGAGGGGGAGAAGAGGCAGTCGACATGGCAGTGGATTTTTAAACCGAGCCACTTGTTTTTATCGGCTCTCATGCACCAAACTGAGGTCTCCAGGCTTCTGAGGCCTTTTTTTCCTCCTCGCTGGCCCCCCGCGGTGACTGTGAGCATTAGTGCTCATGTGTCTAAGACTGGCAAAGCGTCAGTTTCACATGCGAGTGAATGGGGAACAGGAAATTGCACCTGTCTCTTTGTTCTGGCCTAGCCCCTCTCACCGCCTCAGGGAGACCTGGCTGGTTTGCGCTTTAGCGCTCGAGGGTGTAGTTCGTCGGTTCAGCCTGGAAGCCATCGAGCCACTGCAGAATGATTTAAAGAGGCTTTCCTCTTTCATTTAGGAGGCTAAACATAACAATATGAAACCATCCTATTTTGTTTTGGCAGTGGAGCAGACAACTAGCCGGCGCTGGAAGACAATGCCTGTGCAGGGAGTTCAGCTTTGTGTGTACTGTAGTTCTCCTCTTGTGCAAACGTGCGCACGCACGCGCGCACACACACACACACACACACACACACACACACACACACACACACACACACACACACACACACACACACACACACACACACACACACACACACACACACACACATAATCTGTTCTCTCACACACATATTATACACAGATACACACACACACACACCGTACATACACACACACACACGTTTGCTCGCATGCACACACACACACACACACACACACACACACACACACACACACACACACACACACATTCACACACACAGTCGCACACATTCAAACACATAAATACACATACAGTGCACACAAAAGCTGCCTAGATGTGGAATCGGGCACACTGCCAAGGTGTTGCCATGCCTGTAAAATGTTTCAATGATTACAGACAGAGAGGGTGCTCTAAAATAGAAATCATGTTGGAGAAGCACGGCATACAGTATGAGCAGGATAATGCCAGTTTGTTGCTAAAGATTCGCATAGCATCCCAGGACCCCTTGTGCTTCTGGGAGAAGATCCGTCCTGTTCCCTTAGCTTAGCTTAGCTTAGCTTGCTGTGTGCTAGTCAGGGCTGCTTCTAAGGTTTTGGAGGACTTAAGCATAACTGGTCAGGAGCCCTCCCTCGACCCCCCTTTCGTTTCAGGAAATGTAGGGTGGGGTTTCTATTAGGCAAAACAGTCATTTTGCCCGAATTGAGTAATGGAATACACATGTCATGTAGGAAAAATCATGGGTCTTTTGATAAATAATAAACATATGTTTTGCAATGTAATTTCATATTTTTTCATGATGTGTAGGACGTGTAGGACACACCTCAATGTAGGAGACCCCAATTTTGGGGGCAACATGGTTGAGGCCCCAAGCACTCTGCCTACTCTGCTTATGGCAAGCGGCGGACCTGGTGCTAGTCTTCAGTCTGACAGAGAGCCTGATGTAGGGTAGGCTATGTGAAAGAGAGGAGGAAGGAGGGGTTGGGGTGGGGGTGGGGAGAGGGCAGAATAAAGGGGCTGTCTGTTCTCTTCCAGGTCAGTCATGCCCCTGTTTGGGAAGACTGGAATTTGAGATCCAAGGATAAACATCACCTCCTTAGACAACGCTTGGTAGTCATGTTTGAATTGTGGAGAAAAAAAAGGGGAAAGGGGGCACAAGGAATGTACCCAGACTGGGGGGAAAGAGAAAGAGAGAGAAAAAAATTATGTAACCCTTTCGTTGGTTAATTTGCACCATCTTGCTGAGAGAGGCAGGGTTAGGTCATTGCGTTTGCTTGTACAAAAGGGGGGCTGTCGTACCGGTTTGAAGCTAACATGGCTAACATGTTGTTCCCTTTGTCTTTCTTCAAGGACTGCTCCGGTATACGCAGTACGCATATAGTGAGCTCCTCAGCAGAGGCTTGAGGATTTGTGTTGAAGCCACTTGCAGGTAATCAACGACGCATCCACTCAGGGCAGCCAACAGGGAGGGGACATATGGGTATGTTGTCACGGGCCCAGTGAAAAAGGGGGCCCAGAATTGGGTCCTTATTAGATTGTATTCATTGCGTTGGGGGCCCTTTCAGGTGACTTTGTCCCGGGCCCAGCCAATGCTGTCAGCAGCCCTGCATCCATTTACTCAGAACCCGTTTAAAAAAAGAGATCACCTCTGGCCACACCGCACTGAATGATTGTATGCATTAGCTGTGAACAGCAGACCACCACTGTTTATGCCGTTTTCCACCAACACTCTCACGAAACCCATTGTGGCTTTGGGTCTGTGCCTAATGATGAAAAGACTGGTGTTTTATTTGTTACACTTGAGCATTTACTTAACACACATACAAACCATACATTCACAACACCGAAACACTTATAAGACTATGATAGGGCCATTTTCTGTACATGTTTGTTCAGTCTTCTGTGATTGACATGAAAAAAACAATACGCTGTCCTTTTAAGAGGCTGGCAATATCCTCCTATCTTGCCTTTCTTCAATTGCACAATTTGTACAATTGAGTGCAAGATTGTGCTTGATAGACTACAACAGGTACACTACACTGCACATGCCACCATATTACGGTAAAGGAACAATTGTCATCCAAATGCAGTGTGTGCCCAGAGAGCTCAAAACCACTTGAACTATTTTCCTCCTCACATCCACTGCACAGAGTCACTCAGCGCACTGACAACTAAATTCATGCACAGCACGCTAATTGTGATTGTGGATGCATGTACTGTAGCGAATATTTATGTTGTATAGCTTGTTAGCCTCAAGTATATCAAGTGCGCTGAATTAATCACCTGGGTAATTATGTCATTAGAGGTAAGTTGGGGGGCTAATAAGCAGAGAGAAATGTTCAGTATTAAGTGCTACCTGAGAGCATTATTATCAACTGTAACAATCGCTCTTCCACATCAAGATCTGGTTTACCCTCCTGCAGACAAGGTCATTTTGTAGAGCCAAGCCAATCCAAACCATTTTGCTAGTGTTCCATTGTGTCTTTGAATGTGGAGCTGTGCTTACTGTATTATAGATTCTTTAACAATCCCCCATTATAAGGTATCTTGGAAAAACCTCCAACATTATGAGAAGCACAATTTAAAATAATTGTTTATTGTATACCGGTACTCTACCCAAGTCCAAAGATGTACCCTAGTTGAAATGCAGCACTTTGCAGCTGCTCCAGTAATCTAATGTATGGACCATGTGCATCAAAGCACTCTGGGAGATAGAGTTTCAGATTCAAGAAATTCCATACATTACAGATATGGCATATGATATATGCTATGTTTAAACATGACGTGCACTACAGTATTGAGAAAATAATTGTATTTTTTTATATAGCCACAAGAAACAATACATCAGAATAGACTTCTTCTTCCTATTGTATTTATTTTTCACATATTGAGCTGAAAATGATCTGGACATGGAAACAATGTTGTGCATTATGTATTGGCCTTTAACCATGTCAGTACATAATTAAGCACCACCCACATATCAGATTTCACTCATTAGATTGCTTAGGGGAATGCCACCAGTTACACATGAATAAGATAATATGCTTTTAAAAACAAGACAGTCATTTGTGCTTCGCAGAGGAGGGAAAAAAGCGCATCCAAGGCAATAATATACGTCTCTGAGATTCAAGAGTGTAATTCGATGATTAATGCCAAGCTGATTCGATTTGGCTCCATGATCGTCCTCTCAGACGCACAACATAATGTTGGAAGCCACCTCTAATTCCCATCCCGTCTTAATAATTTGTTTGTCTGTCTGCCCCCCACCCCCACCTATGTACCTACCCACTATCACTCCGTCACCCGTACCCCCACTCCACCCCACCCCGACTTATCTCCTTATGTCTGCATCCCACAGAGATGTCATGCCCATTACCTCATGCCAGCACCGAGTAAGGAGGAGCAATAACAAAGGCACCCAGCTCTGAGAGAGAGAGAGGTGAACCTGCTCTGAATCAGCCATGATGGGATTTTTTTGTCTCCGGGCTACATAGCACACCTTTCCGTGATCTGAGCTCTGCGCTGGCCCATTTCCACCCCTCCCCCCCCAAAAACACACACACAGCATATCTCACAGAGTTGATTCAACACTCGAATATCAATCGAATATCATACTAACAGTGTTACCCCCACTCTCTCTAAGTGCTGGATTTACACTACTGCCAAATGTACAGTGCACTCTGTGTTAGGCGTCCTGTCTCCGCTTAACCACCTGTCAGCGCAGAAGGTTTAAGTAAGTAACCATTCAGGGATTCCACCTCCAGAATCACAACACTCCACCTTCCCCTCTGCCAAGGGTGCCCGTGGGAATAGGAGGGCACGGGTTTTTATTTTACCTGGTGCAAAGGGGCCAATGTGAATGACAAAATGGGTCTTTAGCCCCAACAAACCTGACATTTCTGAAAAAAAAAAAAAAAAATCATATTAAGTGAATGAAAATTGTGCCCCTTTACAGTTTAATTTGAGGGCTGGTAGACCTCATTTGAATGAGAGAACAAAAATGGCCAAGGATCCTCCATCCTTATCATCCCTGTGTGAGAGAGAAAGAAACAAAAGGATTTTTTTGTGTCTAATTTGCACAAGAATAATTACAGGCGCACAGTGGGGAAACTGGAAGAGAACAGGCGAGCATGGCACACGAAAGAGATTTGAGAGCATGGGAGATAATTATAACATAATTGTAGGCCCTGGCTTACCTAGCCTCTATTAGGACAGGCTGGGTTTTGTCGTCGACGAGCTAGCAAGACAGCGAACCTCTCATGCTTAGCTGGGGTTTTTTCCCTCATGAAGCTAGTGTTTATTAACATGAATCGGCTATGGGGCTGTATTTAGAGCATTATCATAGCACAGGGGAAAGACTCGACTCCTCTTCAGTGTGACCGAGCTGTAATTTGCTCTGAGCACCTCCGTATATCACCACAATTAAGTAGCTTTATATGAATTTAATGTGAAACGTGGGTTCGCAAATGCAACTAATGCATTTTTCAAACACGTGGTGGGTATACTGTTCATGTGCATACGAATCTGTGAATGTATCTACACCTACGCTTGTGTATGTACATGCAGTATGTGTACGATTTGAGAGCCTAATTAAAATATCCACATTTATATGCAGAATACTTATTTAATCAAATATATGTATCCTTCAGTGCACTGCCTTAAAATTCTCAGCGGACTACATACTTAACCTTTGAGGGGAAAAGGAAGAAACATCTATTTGTGAATGTCAAGAAAGGTCTCAGTTACATTGTGTGAAAGCACAGCACAGCACAGCAGCAGTGGAGTGTTTGCTTTTTCCTCATTTTTTAAAGTGGATAATTTTTTTTTTCACGGATAATGGGCTCACTGGGGGTTTCTTTCCTCTCAGTCTATTATCCAGGGGGATTCGCAGGCCTTCCCTTCTAAAGAAAGATATCCTTGATTACTGTAGCCATTTTTATCTCCCAAGGACCTGTCTGTCCAAGGAAGGAAGAGAAAGAAAATATCTGTGGTGAAATGGTCAAAACTAATCACCTTCAGTGTTGCAAACTACAGGATATGATGAAACATTCATGGCTGGTTTGCCCAGTTTTCGCCCCCTGGACATTGAACATGCATTCCCTATGCCCCTCGACAGCATCATGAGATTCATCAAATGCTTCAGATCACATTTTCACTCATTCAAGTTGCATTTGCTGTAATTCCTAATACATGTAATGATGTAGTGAAATATAGGCCTACTGTTTACATCACATCAAAGCCAGAAAATGTGCACAACTAGTGAGTTACACACCAAACACCCATGAATGGACATGCACCTGGTAATATTGAAAAGACCACATGAACTCACCCCCCTTTCTCTCTCTATTTCGACCCTGTGAACTCACTGTCCCCCTCTCTCCCTCTCTCTCATCTTTCTCTCTCTCTCTCTCTCTCTTGGACCCTATCTTTGTCTTTCTGTATCTTATTTGCCTCTTCATCTCTCTCTCTCTCTCTCTCTCTCTCTCTCTCTCTCTCTCTCTCTCACACACACACACACACATACACACACAGACACAGACACACACACACTCTCTCTCTCTCTCTCTCTCTCTCTCTCTCTCTCTCTCACACACACACACACACACACACACACACACACAGCCTTCCTGCCTACTATTTTGTTATTTACCAGTGGTCTGCCTCTAGCTGTGTTGTGCTGTGTTGTGTAGCTTGCTCCAGTTGTGTTGTGTTGGATTGGATTAGAATCAGCCATGACAGCTCGACAAGTTTGAGGCAGATGGCTCTCAACATGGCATCAGTTACAGGTCTCACAAGCAAACCCTTTCATCCTTTTGTTTAACCTTTTTTTTTCTTGGAGGACAGCTGAAGAGATGGGAAGAGAGAGAGGGAGAGAGAGAGAGAGAGAGAGAGAGAGAGAGAATGAGAGAGAGAGCGAGAATGAGAGAACAAGGAAACGAGGGGGAGACAGAGAGAGAGTGAATGTGTTTGAGGGACGGAGATAAGAAAGAGAGAGAGAGATGGAGAGACAAGTAGTCAAAGAGGAAGAGAGAAAGTATGAGGGAGAAAGAGAGAAAATCACATCATTAGAATCCCATTTATCACCATAGCCATTACAGCATTCGGGGAGGCAGATGTCCAATTGGGTGTGGACTTGGCTGTGCTCAATGGCTTTGTTTGTTGTTTATTGGTTAACTGGGCTGATCCTCTCTCAGAGACCGCTCAAGGTCAAGCACACCGAACACTGGAGCACCCCACCACCACCAAGACCACCCCCACTACCACAACCACCCTACTCACCCCCCACCAGATTTGCTCGTTTGATGACCGTGCCAAAAGAAAAGACGTCTTTGTGCCTCCCGCCTCTAAAACAGGCAAAACACGTGCATCTACACGACAATCATGAAGTCTGTTTTGTAAAAGCCACCGGCCCCGGCACACAACCAGGGCCCTGTTTTGTGTGCGTGTGGTGTGGTGTGGGTGTGGTGTACAAGCTGGAAGATGAGCAAGGTCTGTGGCCTGCTAACATCCTGAGGTCTGCTGTTAGCTGCAGCTGCTGTTGTAACAAGATACAAGTTCTGTACAGTCATATCCTCAAAAACTTGCATTTACGTGGAATGGGAAATCATTGTGCTAAATATTGCATTGTTTATTTATTTTATTGTCCTCTGTATTTTGTTTTGAGGAAGACACGTGTGTCCTTTTGACTTGAACTGCCTTTTCCTCTGAATGCGTGCCACTGAATTTCAAGAGAGTAAAAACAATTTTTGTGCATGCTATCAAGGATTCAATGCTCCACCTTTACTTCTTACTTAGATGGGACCAGCAATTCCGCATTTGTCCTCTTTGCGGTCAGTGCACAGACTTCACTCCAGGTGTATGTGTGTGTGTGTGTGTGTGTGCGCTGCATCTGCGTGCATGGTTGTGTGTGTCTGTCCTGTGTTTTCACTTCAAATTATACAAACAACATAAAACTACAAGTGTCATCATCGATCCCATCCCATGTCATCAGAGAGGACGCAATGCGACAGCATGTCGGTAATGGTGGCATCACAATTCTTGATTTGATTAAACTGCTCCCTGGGGTGAAGGCTGTTCTTCAAGTCCATTGCTCCGCAGGGTTACGATCTCAGAGCTCCTGTTGTTATCCTTACGACCGGATGAAAAATAAAATGAAATGGATGTTTTCTCTAGAGATGTTGACTCCTTTTGTTTTATGTGGCTATCGATATTGTGAGGCATCCTGATACATTTGGGGTTTGAAATGGGAACATAAAGTCGCATGGTGTTTATCTTCATAACAACTTTTGGATATCATTTGCATAAAACATAGATGGATGAATGGTCTGTGTTACTATGACTATCTAAAGTAATGGTTCTGAAATGGGAAATCCACAGACAAGGAAATAGATTTTTTTAAAATAACAT
Organism: Engraulis encrasicolus; assembly: GCF_034702125.1. NCBI lineage: Eukaryota > Metazoa > Chordata > Actinopteri > Clupeiformes > Engraulidae > Engraulis > Engraulis encrasicolus. The sequence goes on from NC_085878.1 coordinate 32,215,279, forward strand.
GCAATAACTGTGTAAATCATACTTTTCTTCTTGAGGTAAAATGTTGAAATGCAATGTGCAAGATGTTTTCAACATCTGAATATTTTCAGCCTAGAAAACCAAGGCTAGAAATTATACGTAATCAAGTCGTGTAACCAGCTAAACCACTGCAACAAGTTGCCGCACCAACTATGTCTGGCTTTTCCATTTGTGACGTAAAAAGGACTGTCTCATATTCATTTAGCTGAGGAGATACCAGAATTAAAGCAACATAATGGATGACGGTGGAAATACATAGTGACAGCAAGAATACCTTAATTATCAACTGTGTTTGGTGCAAAACCATCAAATGGTATTTGTATAGAAAGGTATCCGACCACCATGCCTAGTCCCAGTGTCTGTCAGCTTGCTTCGACCAAACTCTTTATTTTTTTCTGTCCGGCCCTTTTACAAAAGTGGTTTCTCAGATGGCACACTTCTAAATGGACACAGTGGCTAGAGTGATGTTTATCTCCAAGCCAAGCCTCTTATTTCAGCCAATGGTCCCTGTGACTCTCTATGTCATACTCGGCTTTGCTGGAAATTGCCCCCTTTGTCCGGCTAGTCTGTCTGGAATTATGGACACACATTTCAGTAGTGTCGTAGTGGTGGTGGTGGTGATATCCAAACCCCACCCCCCTCCCTTTGGGTTATTTGAGGGTTCATTGGGCCTCTTGGGAGAGTTCAAAGCAGCTGGAGGGTAGGGCTGCACAATTAATCGAAAATAATCGAAAATCGTGATAAAATCGTGAGCTCGAAGTCGTGATTTCAATCGTGATTTAATCGTGGCAATAGTGACCTACCTTTGAGAGCGTCGTTGAAGCCAGAACATAGTGACAGGCTGGTGTTTCTGACCAGAAATCTGTCCACCTAAGTTTCATGCTATTGCCTTTACATAATTATTACAATTAATTTTATTTTGCTCTTCCCGTATACAATTAATTCTTGGTAATATTTCATCTTGTTATAATTTTCAAAAAAATCTGCAAAAAATCAATAATCGTGATTAATAATCGTGATTATGATTTTGACCAAAACAATCGTGATTATGATTTTTTTCCATAATCGTGCAGCCCTACTGGAGGGCTTTATCTGGTTCTGTGCAGCATGTTTCCCTCTCCCGCGTTTAAAATTTCATGGAGAGTTTCAAGGTCTGTATTTCTGTTGGGGGAAAGTGGGCACAAGGTTGTCAAAGCGATGAGGCCTGAGCATGAGCAATGAGTAGATTTCACTGTTCCGTTCAATTTGAGAGAGATTGTTATTCTTCTAAGGGCAATCTGCACCATGGCACAATAAACTTGTGTAACGGTTCATTTTGTTGGTCAACTAGCAGCAGTGAATGGGAGGTAGATGGATTAGTGAAAGTGAAAGTGAAAGCCCAACTGGGAAACTCTAACTCCCATTGCTATTGTGACATAGCAGTCTACAGCACACAGTGCTCACTGCACACAACAAAATTGCATTTATGCCTAACCCGCCCCAAGGGAGCAGTGCGGTGGGACGGTACCATGCTTAGGGTACCTCAGTCATGGAGGAGGATGACACACACACACACACACACACACACACACACACACACACACACACACACACACACACACACACACACACACACACACACACACATACACTCACACACTCACACACTGACCTGGCAGGTAGGGAGTCAAACCAACAACCTTTGGGAAGGATACAAGTCTGATGTCCTACCCGCTTACCCATGACAGATTAGGAAAGGGGCTGGAGTGAACTTTTTATTCTGCAGACTTTGTCTTGAATTGCTTTCACCATTTCTAACAGATTCTACAGATTCTACCTAGATTTACGATGATCATTGTCAGTGGTTAACTCTTGAGCCTCGGTCCTGATATCGGTTTACGCATCTTCAAAACGCATATTCAACACCACACAGGAAACATCAAGAGTGCAGGCTTTGTCCTCAAAGTGTAGTGGAACCCATACGCACAATGTGAATGTGCCTTTTTGAATGTATTGCATGGCATTACATTACTTATGCCTTGGTTAACAGCTGTTTGTTGGTCTGTTGGCTTGCGTGTGTTTGCTTTGTTTTTTGGAACAACAGAGAAGTGTTTGTTCTGCCGAGATGCAGCATATCACTCTGTCCTAGTTTTCCGGAGAGGTCGACTCTATTTCTGTGTCAGATTGGGTGAGACATGCAGTATGCATTGCATGCACACACACACACACACACACACACACACACACACACACACACACACACACACACACACACACACACACACACACACACACACACACACACACACACACACACACACTGGAATTTAAGCAAATAAATCCCTTTCATAAATTATGAGTGTTCATCAAGTCATTGGAAACCAATAGTCAACAGGGCAGGCATGCCTTCGTCCTCATCTATTCATCTTCAGGGGCTTAAGAGCTGATGTAATGTTATTCAGAAGAGCATATGGCAACACACAGACCATATGTCATTGTGTGTTTGCAAAATTGCTTAATTAATGTAGTCACAGGACTTTAAATATTTATTTAAACGGGGCTGCAACTTATTCAATGCTTGCCAAAAAATCTGAGTCTAGCTCTGTGTTTCTCTGCACACAAAAAACCCTCACCAAATAAACTAAACCAAGTTCACCAACTCGGGCATACGAAAAGGAATCCAGCTACAGTAACATACTTTTTTTCTGTTAGAATAAACACTAGAAGCAATCTGTTGAACTGCGTCACGTTCTATTTAAAGGAGAAAAAACAATAACGCCTTTATATCAACACAATACAGCCAGCTGAATTTTCAGTTCTCTCTCTATTTTTCCCTGTGAAACACACACACACAAACACACAGACACACACGACGGTAACAAGTGTGGGTTTAAAAGGGGGCAAATGGTGTCTTAGTTACGTGTGTGAATCAGATAACAGAATGGGCCTGATAATTAAGCCCATGCTGAGTCAGTATGAAAAGGGAAAATTCAGCAGCTGCTCTCTTCATGAATAAGCCGGCACAGAGCGGAGCTGCCAGCCGAGAGAGACAGGGCTGCACTGGTAATGTGGCATACAGGGCATTTCCCCGGTGGGCATGACAACCCTCAAAGGGGCATACTAACCCCTTAATGCACGTTGCTCCATCAGTGGAACGCTGTATTAGTCATTGAAAAGTTAACTACAGAAGTACTACACTACTATGACATAACACAGGGCCTTTAGTAATGCACTACGGCTTGGTCATTACTATTATGGTAACAGCAAATCTATAACACTGTGTCTTAACAGGCTAATATGCCTCTTTTCCACTGCTGGTTTTCTGGTAGGCCTACAGCTCGACAAAGCGTGATTTGGCTGCCACTTTTTGCTTTTCGAATACTCACGACACAGCTCAATCGTAAACCAAAAATTGGCGGCCGAGTCGCGATGTGTGTCGAGCTGTAGGCCTACCAGAAAACCGGCCGTGGAAAAGACGCATAAGAAGCTGGTTCAGGAGTAAACCAGGTTAAGTTAAGAGGTCAATCATCTAATTGAAGAGCCTGGAGTACTCAAGAAAAAGAGGACTCCATGCTCTTCTATTAGATGATTTACCTCTTAACTTAACCTGGTTTACTCCTGAACCAGCTTCTTAGTGTAGGCCCCAGGAGCCTGGGTTGTCATGGCCGCATTATCCATAAGGGCCAGTGGCGCAGTGCCCAGGCGCACCAACCATGCTTTGACCAGTGAAGGGGCACCACACATCACAATTTTAGTGTAATATTATTCATAAAGGGGGCACCATGTTAGCTTAATACGATATGTATAATAGTGGTGTGCATTGATTCGATTCGATTCAATTCTACGATACATTGCAATGCATTACATTTCTACTGAAAGCAAAGCAAATATTTCATTAGTCATGATGAGGCAATACAAGTAGTCAGATAGTAGTGGTGTGGATCGGCACTGCCCTCACGATCCGATGCGATCACGACACGATCTGACAGATAGTGAGCAACATTTTATTGGCTGTTTTCTGTATCAGTCTTGCAGTTTTCAATGCTTTGAAGTGCTTTTATTTAATTTAACATTCATTTGCTCCTGAAATATCCACGGAAGTAATTGAAACTTAAAAAAATTGCTGCATCTATTCTGGAACTTCCCGCATTGAATTGAATTGTCCATGGCCCGCATTGCATTGCCAAATCGATTATTGTTGACACCACTAATGTATAATAGGCCTATGTTGTTTTTTGTTTGTTTGTCTGTTTTCCCTCAGAGACCTGTTCGCAATATAGATGAGGTGGCATACTGGTCCTTCTTTACTATAGACAGTTGACAGAACCATCCATAATATAGTTCAAGATGTATATCAAGTAATATACATGTACCTGATCTGTTCCTAAAATGCCCAGGCAATGCCCCAGTCCAGCCCTATTGAGAGAGAGAGAGTTTAGCCCTGCTATATGGTGGCTCTCAGTCGTGAAGCTGTATCACTTTACCCTGAGTAGACAGCCACAGAAATGTTGTTGAAGGAATTTGGGGGGAGAGAAAGAGAGAGAGAGAGAGAGAGAGAGAGAGAGAGAGAGAGAGAGAGAGAGAGAGAGAGAGAGAGAGAGAGAGAGAGAGAGCAAGAGGAGGAAAACAGGAGTAGAGAAAAAAAGGATTGGATATTCAGTACCAGCTATGTTCACAGGTTTTCCTTTCTGTTCGCAGTGTTTAGATGAGCATTAAGGGCCCATGTGTGTGTAAAAAATAGTCTGAGTTGAGTACAAGGCGATTTTTAACAGAGATTAAAATGTTATTGCTCCAGTGGAAAAATCAATAGAGCTCTTTGTCGAACACATGAATCCACTCTTCCTGTGCCAATAATAACAACTAACATACTTATAGAGTGTCCTTTACACTTATACCCATAAGAGGAACAGCCAAAACGTACAGCACGTAAGGAAGGAGGTAGCTCTGCTGCACTTATGCTATGTCATTTATCACTCGCAGCAATCGTGGGGAGCATCCATCCTCACATCACCTGGTGTAACAGCAGTGTCTGGAGATCACTTTAGAAGGGGAGGCGGTCTGGCCAGGGCCGCTGACAGCTTTTGCTGGGCCCGGGACAAAACCACCTGAAAAGGCCCCCTGCTCAATACATACAATGGCTCCTCAATACATACAAGGGCTCCTTCTTCTGGGCCCGGGACAACTGAACCTTTTGTCCTCCCCTGTCAGCGAGTCTGACAGTAACCTTACCAAGGAATCTGGCACACACATAGTACATTGTGCGGATGGCTCTAACTAATTGGCACGACGGTTGTATTGGAAATAATTGGCTCATTTATGGAATCTGAGTGATGGGTGTAGAGTGCGAGTGGTGAAAGGGTGCATTTCTCTTTTTTTCGTGTTCTGCAGGGAGTAATCTACGGAGTGTTCATATTTATTCTCTCTCGTCGTCTCAGATAAACGTAGATTTCCTTGTCTCATATGTCAGGGCTTGTGAAAGGAAGCCATGATTAATGAACTGTGTTCCTCCTTCAAGTGCCATTATGTGCGTCCTCCCCATATACTATGCACAGGCCTGCTGCCTTTTGTGGTAAGACCGACGTGTTCTCATCAGAATTCATGAGGGAAATAAAAGCTCCCTCGTATTTACATAGATAATTGCACCATTCAAAAAAACAAAACAAACAAACTCGCTCTGCAATTTGCTCATAAATGGCTTATTTCAAAAACAATCTTTCGAATGTTCTTACGTACGTCATTAAACTTGACACAATTGTAATATAATCTGCATCCGCAGGACCACTGGGCTCGTAATTATTGCTCCTGAGTGAACACACTGACGACAAAAGGTTTAAAGAATGTGTTTAATCAGAGGCTAAATGGAAAGTGAGGGTTGTTATTTTCTTGTACAGCAGGACCGCAGAGCTGAAAACACTGATTAAATGTTACTCCAATTCTACCTTAACCACATGGCAGTGAGGGAATGAACTGAGGCAGGTTTACGTAGTACTGTATATGCGCAACATGATCATTTGATAACACTGCCTGTGTCCTTGGACGTAGCCCTTTCTAAACAGCTCCTATGGTATTATGGGACAAAGATAATGAAATGGTTAGATTGAAAAGAACATCCCCATGTATTGTGACATATGGTAGCCTAGAAAACATTAAAAACATATAAAATGATGTTCCTGCATATGTTTCTTCATTTCTATCTAGATTTTTTTTTAAACAATCAAGGTTGTAGTTGCTTACAACCAAACCGAACCCCTAAATGGAGCAATTACTCAATTTTCAATGCCACAGAACCAACTATCACAAAAATAGTCTGACAAAAACAGTGTCTGTGAAATTGTGTATTTTCTGCACAGCACACGTTAACAGGGAGAGGCTACAGTCTTTTTAGCAAGAGGAATGTTAGAAACAAATATTACAAACATGACGGACTGTGTGCAGGTTTCATATTTTATATGCGGAATGGTAGTCATAATTCAAAACCAAGTATCCCATGCATGTTATTACTTTGGCCATGCTTACCATGCCAGCTACGGGCCCAGCAGCAGCTAGCACAGTGCAAAATCATAAACCAGGAGAAGAGCCACAAAGACTAAACAAAACAGAACATTTGGGATGGTACGGAGCGAAAGGGCAGCCAGACCATCCTCTGCATCATTCGTTGTCTTCTAAATAAAGATGACTCATCATATTAAACAAGAGAAATGTTCTGGCCCTGTTGTCCTAAAAAGGTTACATTTGTTTTTTTATCTCCAGAAACAAAATCACCACAGATATTTTGGTGGTAGTCTTTGCGTCAAAGGTCCAGTATTGCTGCCTTGTTGAAATGTAAGAACAAAATGCCCAAACTCATCCCAGAGTTCAGTTTGTCTTAATGAAATGCAGTGAAAAGTAAGGGTACTGTACTGAGATATGTATTCTGACAGTCTTAAGATTAAATTGCCCTGCAGCCTCCATTAAACCATTGAAAAATGTCCAATATTCTTTAAAAAGACAGATAGAGGGAGGGAGGAAAAAAGAAATGACAATCCGACCGTGTATAAGGCATGAAAGATCCATTAGGAGCCGTGTGTCTCATCCTTGCACTCCCAGCAACATTAAAAGTGCACATCCACTGTTGCAATATATTTGCTGCTACGTGCGCTACTTTTATTGTTGCGAGAGATCTAAATCATGTTGTGCCAACATTTCACATTGTTGCATAGCAACAGCAGGGAGGAATAAGCTTAACGCCGTGGAAACGGCTGTGTCTCTCGCTCTGTATTTGGCTCCTCTGGATGAAAAAGCCTGTGACATCTCCTGAGGAAGACAAGAGGGTAAAATCATGAGTAATGATCTCGCAGCACACAAAGAAGCCCTTTATACCTCAAGCCAGACGGAAAATTCAATTCCGAAAGATACATAAATAACGGAATGCAATAATGTAAAATTACTTATGAAGTATGTGCATCTGGCAGTAGGCAAAACCGTTATTTGGGTAAAGCCACTTTGAGGCCAGTATGAATACATCTAGGTTTATTTCAAACCAATGAACCACATAGTTTGTGTACTGTGTGTGTGTGTGTGTGTGTGTGTGTGTGTGTGTGTGTGTGTGTGTGTGTGTGTGTGTGTGTGTGTGTGTGTGTGTGTGTGTGTGTGTGTGTGTGTGTGTGTGTGTGTGTGTATACACGTGTCATGTGCATGTGTATATATCAGTCTGTCTTTCGTCTGAATCTCCATAGTAGAACTGTGTGCCATCTGCATGCATAGAGCAGATATTTCTACATATTTCTTCAGTAATTTGCATTACCCAACCAATAACCACAAAGACTTATAAAAGGGAATTAGCTGGATAACATGAGGCCCAGGAGTCCTTTTGACTCGCATCATCACTGTGCTTGTTAAAGTCCCAAATAAAGGCCATTAATCTGGGAGGATCTCCGGCCCGAGTACTGTGTCACGGGGGCCAGCGCCATATTGGGCCGCGGTTAATCTCATGAAGCGCTCAGGGCTGAAACGGAGACCATTTACAGCGGACGGGACATGCTGCAGTAGTAAGTAGGCCAGCACAGAGCCATCATGGAGGCTAATAATGAGTGCTCTTCTTCTTACAACAGCTTTGGATGGGTGGGCGATACTAGACCTTAGGTACTGTAGGCTACATCGTGCTCTCACAGCTGACAATGGAGGCAGTGCCTGGGGAAGAAGAAGAAGAAGGAGAAGAAGAAGAAGAAGAAGAAAGAGAAGAAGAAGAAAGAGGAGAAGAAGAAGAAGAATGCCCTGTGTTTCTTTTCCTTTCTTTCTTCTTCTAGAATGGAGCCCATTGCTGTAGCGGCTGCTTTAGTGCCATTTCGGAGTGATCTGTGACTGTGTCTGTGATGAGTTCAATTACAGAGCAGACAGAGGTTGTCCTGGTTCGGTCCTGATCTACTCAGTCACACAGCGCTCGCTCTCTCGCTCGCAGCTTGTGTCTGAGACACTTGCCGCTGCTGACCTTACACCTGGGCAGGGCCGGTTTTTAGCATAGGCCGGCTAGACGGTCGCCTAGAGCGCCATGTGAAGAAGGGGCGCCGAAATGGCGCTCTCCTATGCGTAATTTTGCGATATGAAGTTTTTTTTATGAAGTCGCAATCAACAAAGAGTGGCGAAAGCGCTCCTCACGGCAAAGCGCCCCTCAGCCATTTAGGCGAGTACATTTAGGGTTTAACCCCAAAAAAATTGATACAAAAGTTTTTTTTATGGATTCTATTACTATTGGACCTGCTAAATGACATACTAAAAATCTAGTAAAATCTGACTTTGGGAAATTAGTTTTTTTCAACATGGCTGCCATAGGCTTATTATAAGGGTCAAGAGACACTCCAGGTGAATAGGCCAAAAAATTTAGCTTGCCGATATCACCATGAAACTTAATCCGGTGATTACTCACATATTTGTGAGAAAAAAATGTATTGCAAGTTTTCTGAAATGTTATGTTTTAATATGGTAATTGGACTATAACTAATTAAATATGCATTAAATTTCAAAATGCAAAATCTCAAAATCTGAAAAAGCCAAGCTCAAAATTACTCTTTTATTTTGTTTCTAGTAAGCCAGAAGAGATTATGGACATCTCTTTTTGTTTTGTAGTAAATCTAAAAATCTTTGTGCAGACACACCAGCTAGCATTTTTTTTTTCAAAACATGATTATTTAACATCTCTCTTAGATAAATAATTGAGTTTTATGTGTCTCATGTTCTTCCACACATTCTTTGAGTCTGGTGGTATCATTGTTAGCATGTATCAAGGGCAAGGTCAGCTGTCCTCAAATCATAGCCTCTCCACAGAGGTGTCCTAAAGGGCCGTACACACACGTCGCTGCTATTTACTCGCTACTTGCTCACTCGCCTACTCGCCACTCGCTCTGGGTGATTTTGTTTATTGGTTGTCATGGTTCCCGCTGTCCGCGCCAATAACGTCCGTACGAAACAAAATGTACGCTGTTTAACGTTGATCGTGTGCTGTGCACAGCCATGCATATAATGGTGTACACTGTATTGGATGTATTTTCCTCAACACTTTTAACCAAAGTGTGATGGCGTGCAGAAGTTGGGTGGTCAGAACACAGACCTGTGTTAACAAGTCTGTGGGTCAGAACACCACAGGGGCAACGTCAACTGTCAATAATCCGTATTCTGCATTCCAATTGGTTACTCGCTTAACTCGCGTCGCTCGAAGATAAAATAAGTTTATCTCGGAACCCGCCCACATCGCATCGCTTGTACTCTCCTCGCCTACTCGCCAGCGAGACTCGGTGGAACACGTAAGGGCCGTACACACACGTCGCTGCAATTTACTCGCTACTTGCTCACTCGCCTACTTGCCACTCGCTCTGTGTGATTTTGTTTACTGGTTGTCATGGTTCCCGCTGTCCGCGCCAATAATGTCCGTACGAAACAAAATGTAGGCCTACGCTGTTTAACGTTGATCGTGTGCTGTGCACAACCATGCATATGAGCCTTTGATGGTGTACAGTGTATGTATTTTCCTCAACACTTTTAACCAAAGTGTGATGGCGTGCAGAAGTTGGGTGGTCAGAAAGCCACTGGGGCAACGTCACCTGTCAATAATCTGTATTCTGCTTTCCAATTGGTTACTCGCTTAACTCGCATCGCTCGAAGATAAAATAAGTTTATCTCGGAACCCGCCCACATCGCATCGCTTGTACTCTCCTCGCCTACTCGCCAGCGAGACTCGCTGGAACACGTAGACATTCTATTGACTTCATCCGCTGAGCGAGTAACTAGCAGCGACGTGTGTGTACGGCCCTTTAGACATTCTATTGACTTCATCCGCTGAGCGAGTAACTAGCAGCGACGTGTGTGTACGGCCCTTAAGGGCTGGTGCTGGGACTCCTATTTGCCATGTACATCACTGGGCCATGTTATCTGTTCTCACAGCTTCTCATACTACTGTCACACTGATGAAGCACAGTTACTTTGTGCCAGATGACTCCACGGTCACACACATTTCCGCTTGCCTCTCTGAACTATCCACAAGTATGAAGGAATGCAACCTTCAGTTGAGCCTCGCCCAAATGCACTGCTGGTGATACCAGCCAAAGATTTAGGTTGCCATGATATCGAGCTCAATATGGATTCTGCTACTGTTGCCTCAAATAAGGCCACAAGAAATCTAGGTGTCATTGTTGATGACCATCTATCATTCTCTGACCACATAGCCTCAGTTTCCCAGTCATGTCCTCTTTCTCATGCCCTAATTGAATACAAGGCCCTGACCCTTGCCTATGACGCTACAACAGGCCCTACTCTGGCTTACCTGAAAGCTATGCTAAAGCCCCATGTCCTTTCAGGACATTGTCTGTCTCCAGTACCAACCGTTTCACCTTGCCCTCTACTTACACATGTAGTGGATCCTGTCTATTCAGTTCAGCTGCTGAAAGACCCAAAATACCTAGTGACACCATGATTCATCACGGATGATGTGCCCTGACAAAACAGCACATGGGATATTATCATAGCAGAGTAGTGTCTTTATCCACCCAAACAGCACTCTCCAAACAAACAGATCCTGAAACAACATGTTAGTTCCATGCCAATGTAAGTATCATTCGTAACCTTTATTTTAAAAACTTTGATCTTTGAAAATGACTACCTTTCCTGAAGTCAGATTTTCCTAGATTTTTAGTATGTTATTAAGGACACTTAGAGGTAACAAAATCATTTGAAAAACCTTTTGTATCAATTTTTTTGGGGTTAGGTCTTTTTTTTGCATAGATGTACTCGCCTAAATAGTAATATCGCTTCCAACTGTCTCTGGGAAGTCTGTGAACCAATAAACAGACAGTTCTGTGAAAGGGGGCGGGACGAGTGACAGTCTGCGCTCTATTTTGAATTTGGAGACTCACTCGAGAGACAGAGGGCAAGCGCAAACAATAGTGCTGCTCTGCTGGATGGAGATTATTATGCTCATTAAACCACTCATTGCATGATGCAGGAGTTTCAGAGGGTGTTTTGGAACTATGTGATTTAATCAGCAACCGTTTGTGATTATGGAAAGCCTAATAGTTATGAGGTTACTATTTGGAATTAGAGAGAAAAAGAGCTTTGTTTTTGATCAGAGAAATCGTTAGTTAGCATGCTAACATTAGCCAAGCAATGAAATCCAGTAAAGTAGCTGTTAGTAGCCTACTCACTACTCACTAACACCCACCTGATATCATAATACTTGCTTAGGTTGACAAGCCATGTAAAAGTAAGACTGTGTGCAATGTTTAAAACAATTGTAGCTGCCATATCTCCTTCCATCTCACATGAATTACTGCTTGTGTGTAAGCTTAAAAAAAACATTAATTTCCAGACCAGAATGACATAGCCTGCCTACATTAATCATGTAACAGAACCATGCACAGCAGACAAGTGAGGCTATTTACTATATTTTGTATATTATGAAATTCAATAGCGTGACAGCTCTTCTCCCTTTCTCTCACCCTGTCCCTCCAGTTCAAACACATAGATAGCCCCCTTCTCATTCTCCTACTCACAAATGCACCACTATTTCCAGTCCAGAAATGAAATTGGTTTGGAAGACAGCACAAATGTGTAGCTTATTAAAATTGTTATGCTGCCATGCTTTGTGATGCTGTAGGTAGTGTAGATCAATGCAGACCTCCTTGGTAGGCTTATTGTCTACACATGCATTTTACATGCAAATGTAGTCCTACTGTATCACTCTCCTGGCATTTCAATTTCACGTTACAATTCAAACACATTGATAACCTCCATCTCATCTGGGGTTGGGGGCCCCACCACCATCACATCCAACATACCACACAGTGAAGCTACTTTCATGCGACTCAATCTGATGTGTTGGTCGCCTGTCAAAAAGAACCACAAATCCATTTGATGAAAAACGGTTATTGTTCTTGATGCTATTTAGTTAAGCTTACTACGGATATTACTCTTGTGATCTGTAAGGTATAAGAAGGGGGGGGGGGGGGTGCCAGAACTCAAACTCGCCTAGGGCACCAAATAAGCCAGAACCGGCCCTGCACCTGGGTACCGCAGAGACAGTCAGACAAGCCACGGAGACAAGCTGCAAGACAGGCAGGTCATTTCATTCGAGATTAGGGATAGTGCTGCTTAGGGGTGGTACGGTTCACAAAAGTCACGGTTCGGTTCATATCACGGTGTCAAGGTCACGGTTTTCGGTTCTCTACGGTTCTTTTTTTAGTTCATGATAAATGGTGCACTGGGAATATTAAACAATATTTATATAACTGCAGTTATAAAGGGATGATGCGGAAGTTGAATTTGACCTTTTGCATGTGTCTGAGACTTAAACTGTCGTCAGGTGTCGTCCAAATGCCCTCTTTCTATTGGCTAATAGAATTGGACACTAAATCTCCTACATATGGTTTGTATAGGCTTATAATGTGAAAATGGTGTGATTTGAATTGTGTCATCCTCTGATTGGTCTCATACGCTAATATTTAATCAGAGAGACTGGATAAGATACTCCTAGAATCTCTGTTTTACATATTTTTCTGGGCAGTACATGAATTGCGGTTTGGCACAGATTGCACGGTTCGGTTCGGCATGTGTGTGAATTGTACGGTTTCGGTTTTCGGTGCGGTTTGTACCATCCCTAGTGCTGCTAGACCTGTAGTTCAACAGGGGTACAGGGCCGGCCCTCCGATCTTTTTCATTCTTCTTTTTCCCTCCTAATAAGTAAGTAAGTAGGCTAAGTAAGTAAGTAAGTATAATCTTTAAGTGAAATGTATGCAAGCCTTCAGCAAGCTTGCTCACTATCTTGCTTGATTACCCCCAACTACTACAGGTTCCATGTCATTGGTCCAATAGCTCATTAGTCCAACATCATATATTAGTCCGACAATTGACCGCTGAAAACGTGTCTTTAAAGAAGAGACCCATTAGTCCGATAGCCGTCCCATTAGTGTGACCACACATGTTAAAACAATGCCCAAACCAAAACAATTCCTGACCCTAACTGTCAGTAAAGGCACGTCCTGTCAATATATAGCATTGTAATTTTGTAAATATCTATAATAATTTAATAACTGAAAAATAAAAACGATGCCAAAACCAAAACAATTCCAACCCTAACTGTCAGCAAAGGCATGTTTTTGCGTGTGTATTTTTTGTCTGAAAAGATGTGCCCACATGTAGTAGCCTGAACGTCGTGCACATCTGTCGGACTAATGGGATGTCAACCAATGCGATTCGTGTTATGCTCCTCCATGGCTTATTGTCGTACTTATGGGCAGTCGTACCAATGGGGCGACCCCACTACTACCTCGAGCGTCCTTTAACTTGGCAGCTAACGTTAGACATTCTTTCACAGTATGATCTATCTAAATGACGCCTCTGCTCAGTGTAGTAGCGGCGTGTTCAAATGATCATGTTGGATTTGACTGGGGCACAGCAGATCAATATCAGGATGTAGCCTACAGTACACAACAGCTGAAATGTGGTACAGCTTTAAAAATGGATGATAGTGTAATACTGGTTAGCAACAAATCATGCGTCCAAACAACTATTAAATACACCAATTACTACTGTACTATACAGTGTAATTGAGCGTAATTTGTAGACTGCTGGCTAAGCAGTGTACGATGTGGATTTAGTGGACCAAAGGTTATTTTCCATCCATGTATTGCGTGTATCATTCCCCCCTAATCAACACTTGCAGCTCCATGAGAGTATTATTATGATAAGATGTGAAGAAACTGATATAGGCTATGCAGGTTTAATGTTAATGGAGCAGATAGTACTTGATCACTTACATTTTTATGAGGGTTGACCTGTCCCTGCCAGAGCATTAACTTATCAAAAGGCCCATTGAGTGTCCGTCCCTTAATTATCTTCACAGATTTGGTTCGGTACAAGGGGTTCATTGACCTAAATCTATAGTGGTGGTGGTAGTAGACCACTCTCGCTGGCTGTCTGCTGATTCAGCAGGCTGGCAGAAAGCGATCTGCAATCGTTTAGTTTGCTGTGGTGGCCACCGCATTTCAAGTGTACTGTCTCTATGATTTACGCTCACACAAACGCAGATCCAAATGGCTGTTTGAGGTATTGCTGTTTCAATATCTGCAGATTTGAACCTAAGAATTTATTGGAATAGATTTTGAAGTATTGGTAATGAATCAAAACATTTAATTTCATTATTTTGATTCTTTGTACAATCTTTCATAAAACAGCATCTGTACTATGTAACAATAAGTGACCATGAAATACGACCAATGCCCTTGAACTGCCCTTGAGTTGCAAAGTCGATGTGCATGTTTCCTTTATGTCTGCATTTGCTTGTCTTAACTGGTACTGTAGCCTATATTTACAGGACTTTTTGTATAAAAACATCTGTTGCAGGACACATCAACTGTGCAAATGAATATTTTTTTTCTATTCCTTGGGGAAAACCCTACAAATAGATTTTGAGACAGAACAGTGACAGCCCCCACTGTTTTTTTTTTTCTTCGTCATTTTTTCCATTTGCCACTGGACACATTTTGTGATGTAGGTTTTCTTTCCAAGCCATCTAACTTCGAAAGAAAGAAAGAAAGAAAGAAAGAAAGAAAGAAAGAAAGAAAGAAAGAAAGAAAGAAAGAAAGAAAGAGCAAGAAAAGGGCTGATGGGTTGAGCAAACCAGACCGATACAGCTATGGCTCGCATTACATTGACCCCCTCACTCGGCAAGTGCAACCTGTGTGTATGAGTCTCATAGTGTTTTTGCTTTTTTTTCGTCAGCACAGGTTCAGAGGTTGGTGCAGTGAGACGTGTGATCCCGATCCCGATCCCTCCCCGTTTGCCGTCTGTCACGTTCCCCCTGTCCTGGCAAGAGGTGTCCTGCACAGGAGCACAGCACCCCGAGCCACCAGTCACTCCCACAAGCAGATGGACCCGGCCCGGTCAGACACGGGCGGCCAGGCCTGATAGTCATACCGTGGTGGTCACACAGCTTGGTCAGTAAGTGGGCAGAAACTTATTGCTATTGCTGGGGAGGAGGAATAATAGACGGCCGAGAATGCCTGTGCAAACTGGACCCTCTCAGGAAAATAAACAAAAAATAACTCCAGTTAAAATAATCATAATGTTATGAACGGGCCCGTTGTTTCAGGCTTGGCACAAGCCTTTTGAACTTGTTCCTGAATAACCACACAGCCCACAGTTGTTTTTCCAGTCTTGGTACATTATGGGACTGAGCATGTCGACACACAGAAGGCATCTTAGATGGAGCATGCTGATAGCGGGGCTTGGTTTTCCCCTCCAGCGTCTAATGAGGACCACCTGCTCTTATAAGAAAACGTGGCGCTCGCAAGAATATTAGCCGGCAATCGATATCCTTCAGGGGCTCCTACCGTACCTGTTTCGACAGCACCTCCCGCTTTATCTGACAAATGCTTTGATAAAAACCATACAATTAGCGCTTACTTGCGAGTCGTGTTAAAGCAATTAGTTGCACGCGTTACCTGGGGAGGACCCCGGGTAAACACACGCGGTGGAGCCGTGCAGAAAGCAGGACGGGCTCGCATTAATCGCAGAACCGCTGAAATTACCTGATGATTGCAGTAGGCTAAGTGGGTGCCATCAGCTTCGTATCACTGGGACATAATGAAGAGGTAGCCTACTTCACCTTGTAAAGGAGGGAGTTTTTAAACATTCTGGAAAAAAAGGGTAATTATCAAAATGTAAAAGTTGATAATTATACCACATATTTGGTGGTCCTGATTATTCTTAACAGCCTTCACCCTCCTAACATCTCTCTCTAGTTCGAAGGAACTATGCCCTAGGGGGCCACAGAGGTACTGCACGGGGGGTCGCTGACAGAATGGACTTTGCATAAAAAAAGTGAAATCTACAGATTAACAGCTAATATACGTCCATAAATTGGTTATTAACAGTATTCACGTATATGGTTAAAAGATTTTGCTTTTCCTGTGAATTTCTAGACAAAGTGTTAATGGAAAATATTAAGGGCCAAAAAAAATAATTTAAGAATGTGTGGGGATGAGGTCGCAATAGTATTTTTATTCCCAAAAGGGGACCACACAGAAAAAAATTGGGTTACACTTTACTTGAAGCCGGCATCATACATATGACATAACAGAGTCACAACAGTGTCATGACACAATCATGGACCAGTCATAAACATGATATCAATGTCATAAACGTTCTGTGATCATGACATGGTTGACATTGTTAGGGCTGTCTTAACCAAAACCTAATGTCACTTAATGACATAGTCGGAAAATGTTTGATATTGACATAATGTTTATGACACATGCCTGACTGCGTTACGACACTGATATGACACTGCTATGTCATACGTAATACTATGATGCCAGAATCAAGTTAAGTGTTACCAAAGTTTGGCACTGCTGTACAGTAAATACTAAGCAGTACTCAAGGTTGTTTGAGATTTCACAACGTCCTCACCAGGACAGAGTGTGGATAGCAACCATGATGTATTGCTTGGCTGCTGACATTCATGTCAAGGTGTAGCACTTAATGGAAAACAAATGTATTGTCACCATGGAAACCGACAATAAACATGTCAGGAAGTCCTACAGTCATTTTATTTTGCCCTGAAATATCGTCAGACAGTTGTCACACAATTGGCTATTTACAATCTACTATATCTTGTGATTATTAATGAACAGTGTGGAGGCAGCGTGGAACCGGGGGTCTTCTCACCCGTACGGTAGTAGGCTACAGCTGAGGTGCATGTGTTCTGTGGTACATGTGAGGATCGCCTGTGCTCATTTGTCAAATAATGTGGGTGCATGTTTGTGTGCTGCCTGTTTATGCGACTGTGTTAATTAAACGCGTGTAGAGGCCTGTGGAGCCATGCTCAGTGTTTAGCAAACAAATGTGATCACAGCAGGATTTTTTTTCCCTCGGTGGAGCAGAAGAGAAAAGGAGGCTACAGTAGAAGAAGAGGAAGAAAAAAAGGGACACCAATAAACAAGTTCTCCGTTCTTTGTTGTGCCTGATGACTGATTGTTGTAAAGTGGCAGCAGGGAAAAGGCTATGTATGCAGGATTTTTTTTTTCATCTCCAATGCTCCTCAGTGTTAGCGGTGGATAACTGGTGGTGCCGAGTTCTGCTTTTCAGACTAGGAGAATTACTGTTTGACACTAACAAATGTGAATACTAAGGAGGGATTTGTCATGTCTCAGACTGCATGAAATCAAAAGATAAAGCTGGAACAAATGATTGAATGTCTTCAGTGTAGCTAGCAGCATGTCCTTGAGGAGTCCAGGGCAGCCCTTATTATATATATACTGTATACACACTGTGATACATACACAGTATAGAGTACAGTGAACCAGCATGAAGCTGCAGTACAATGGAAAACTTGAGGCAGAAGCTCCCCAGCCTAGACCCTAAACCGCCTCCTGATTGGCCGACAGAAGGGCTTTGACATGATGAACTGTACTGGGCCTCGTTTCCGAAAGGGCCTTAAGTACTACTTAACGCTACGTGCTACTTAAGTTCACACGTAACACCATCGTAGAGCTCACGGAGCGTTTCCCAAAGCCAACTTAGCAAAGAACCATCGCAGGTTGACACGTAACTCTAAGAGCAATCCACGAGTGGTCTAGAGTAGTCTTAACGCGCTAAGATTGATCGTAGCGGCATGGCACAGTGGAGACACCCACAGGATATGAAGGGAAAAGAAGAAACCTGCGCATAAGATTGCTGTTTTAAGACGCGAGAGGCATGGCACAGTGGAGACACCCATAGGAAAAGAGGAAACTTGCGCTTCAAGTTGATGTTTTAAGACGGGAGTGTAGCCTAAATATCATGGCAGCACAGTTGACACTGCAACGAAAATAAGAAGGTAACATAAATTGTGGATGTGTAGGCCTATAAAATAAAAGTAGGCCTAATGTGTTTGGAAATATTTTACAGGTAGTAAAATAGTTCGACTGTGTTTGATAAACCTGGGCATAATTAAACTGTGATCAATCATAATTTGTGTGGGTGCTTCATGAACAAGAACAATGCAAAAAAATGAATAAGGGGCTTCGGCAACCAGAGACAAGAGTGTTGATGTCGGAAGGCCACTTCCGAAACTTTATTTATTTTATATTTTTTGAAGAAAAATGGTCAGCGAGTTGTTGCACCCTCTTTCATTTTCAAGTAGCCTAAGAAAGGGAAGGCGACGCCGAAAATACATGATAGTTGTAGGCGAAGGGAAGCTATGACAAAAATTAAAAAGGCAGCGATGGGGATTCGTGTAGATTTTTTGTTTTAATAACAGCAGACTGCCGTGCAAAAATGTCCTCACAGTTGTGAAAGTCTTGAGCGCGCGGTACTTTGCGCACCGCTCACCACATGTGCCAAGCTCCTCTCCCTATTTCGACTCTAGTAGGCTAAGCAATAACAAAAAGGCAGCGAGGGGATGTGTCAATTTTGATGAACATTGTTTTTCATAACAGCATGCTGACGTGCTCCCGACAGTTGTCAAGCCTTGAACGCCTTGAGGTTGTAACTTTGCGCATCCCAATTTGGAACTCCAACTAGGCCTAGGCCTACTTGTCTTCTTAAATATTAAGCTGCAGTAGCCAAGTGCACGCGCTTTATCTGGGTCTTAACGGCGTAGCTCATTATTACCGTCAGTTGGGAGTTTTACATGATTTCATTGTGTGTGTGCATTTTATTTCATTTGCCAACAATAACTCCTGTCGATAGTTGCAAACTGCTACAAATGTAGTCCCACCCTTATAGAAAACAACTTTTGATACTGACACATGCCTTACATTTTGTAAATGGTTTAGCAGCAGATGACGGCGCAGTTCACTCCGAGTACACTTCAGCACCACATATGTGGACAGCGATCCTTAAGAGCGACGCTACGAATGATCTTAGAGGCTGTGCACGCGCGTTCATGTACGAGTGTCTTTGGGAAACAGTCGTAGGAAATCTAAGAACATTCGTAGGATCACTGGTTAACGACACACGTAAGGCTAAGAACCATCGTTATCGGGAAACTAGGCCCTGGTCTTTTTGCTCACATGCTGGAATAATTTGTCTCAACTGTATTTGACATAATGCAGCCTTGGACGTATATATGGCCTCTCATCACATCGCATAAGCTCATCCTAAATGGTGTTTCTGTTGGCGGAGAGCTGGTTCTGTTTATGAGGCATTTACTGACTGCGTTTCATAACGTTTGGCTGCGCTGCGTGTAGGCTACACGGCACGGTATGTGAGTCAGAAAACACAAGCAAGCCGCAAGAAATGGCAACAACATGTGCTCAATTATTCATACGGAAGAAAGGTCAGCTAATGTGTAAATGAACTAAATTGTGTGTCAGATGGGCAATTAGGTGGGAGCTTGTAGTTTGTAGCGCCGAGAATGAATAATGGAAAGTATGACACACGTACATGTAAAACAGGAGGAGCCCTGTGTTGTGATGCTCATGCTCTCTCTCCATAGGCAGGAAGTGAAGAGGTTTTTGGGATTCAAAACAAGCCGTTTTTTTGGGTTTTTTTAGTAGGATTTAAACCAAAACAACATTTGTTTTTGTTTGTCCTGAAAATATTATGTGAGCTGATATGAATTGCCTTCTTTTGCAAATGGTCATTTCCTTATTATTCCGAACACTGAAGAATAAACACTTCACATATGTGTCTGCACAGTTAAGCAAAGATACAATCCAGGCCTGTAGTAGGCTTTGGAGTTCACAGAATATGACATCAATCCATAACAGACCACGAAGGACGACACAAGAATATAGGTTACTTTTTATTGCTTTAGTGGGATGGGCTACTCCAAACAAATGCCATTGAAGTCAAAACATAAAGCACGGAAACTGCAAGGCCAAGACTATACGAACAATACGGTGCTGTGTTTCTGCGGTCTTGTCTCAACTTGGTTTGTTATCATACATGTGTAGACGCCATTTTAAGACTTTTACTTCTTCACAGAGCTGGTGTTAATTCTGGCGTAGTCTCACACCACCAGACAGACATGCATCACTTTATCCATCTGGAGCCAACTGTGAGGAGATACTTTACACAGGTGAAGATCATTACCGCTTTTATGGGATGGTAAAGTTACACATTGCCCTGCATGCCTTACGGTCCAGGTGTCTGAACTTATCTAGGTCCTATTTTTTTAATGAGCAGAGATTTTTAATGCAAAGTATGTATAGTTTTGCAAAGTCTGATCCGTATATAGATGTAGTTATGTAAGATGTTTGATATTCAGGCCTTTCACATGGTCATTAAAATCTTGTCTGCTATTCGAGCATTTTCACTGAATATAAATGTTGTTATTCTGTGTTGTTGCGATATTAAAAACCACTGCAAGTCACTTGCACAGGAATATGAGAAATACCACTACACAGCCAACATGACGATAGAAAGCCTCCTAACATGCTAACAGGCACATGTTGGCAATACCGTGCAAAAGCTCAACAAAAGCCCATAGAGCCATGACATATAGCAGGCATACTTTTCATAAGTAAGGTAAATATATGAAAAGAATACATACACATAGCAGTAATAATAACATGCACTTACTGAGTGCCTCTCACTTAAAAGCAAGTAGGTCATGGGGAAAGAAACAAGTGAGAAGAGACGTGGAGACACATCCGATTTCTACCTCATTTTCCACCTCATAAAACATTTTATTATTTTTTAATCACAATCAGATTTGTTTTTACAGAATAGACGTGAGGATTATTGCAGGGTGAAAAAACACTGTTGCTCATAAATTGGCTCGGTAAATAGGAAACAGAATCATTCAGACTGAAAAATGCACCATTACAGTCAATCAACGCATTGCCTCAAAAGCACAAAAGGAAAAGTCTATCATCTGAGAAGCAATTCAGTTCAAAAAACAACTCTTCATTCAGTGCACCTTAAAGTAAGAAGTGTATTGTATTTCAGCGAACCACACAAATTGTGTCGCTTTACTGAGCAGACACAGAGTTTTTAATGCTACATTTTATTTCCATGACTGTTCTCCAGTTTTAATTCCCCAAAACAAAAGCATAAACAAATGAAGTCTTGCTTTTGCTTGAGCTTCTTTCCAAGATACACTTTGTTACCTCGTGCAGTCAAATCCCTGTGAAAACATATCCAAATTTGTTTGATAAAGAAATATTTAGTGCAGAGATGTTTGAAAGGTTACACACTGTTTAGGCATTTAGCCTATTTAAAGCAACACTGTTGCAACATTTTCCAAATTAATTAGACATTCTGTCAGTGATGAAACCCACACAAACACGTTAACTCCTGCCAGGAGGACACCCATGGGCTGACATGTAGGACCGTTGATATGGTCAGGCCAGGGACAAAGTCATCTGAAAGTTCCCCCCTCTCGATGCGTATGATGTAATGAGGACCCAGTTCCCGGCCCCCTGTCTCCCTGGACTCGGCACAACTGACCCGTTTGTCCCCTTCTGTCAGCTTCCATGTCTCTGGCATCTTGAGAGAGCTCAGGCTTTCCTGATAGCATGCTAAGCTAGTTGTTAGCTCTGCCAGTACTACATGTGGTTTCATCATGGCAGAGGAACTGTTTGTGATCGCACGTTTGTGATTTCACAACGGTCATCACTGTTTGTACAGGGTGTGGGTTAACTCTTTGATTTGTTGGTTGATGACTAAATGGCTAGAGAGCATTTGGCACTGAACATATGAAAAAAAGCGTGTTGTTTGAGAAAAGGATAACACTTCAGGTAAGGTAGTGGTGAAAACCTGCCTCCAGCCTCATTCAAGGTCATTTAGGATTCTAAAAAAAACCAGATAGCAGTTCACTTTGCAACACTTTACAAGACACAACATATTGCAGTGGTTTACACTCAGTAAGGGATAAGGACAAGGGTTCAATCATGGGTGCTGGTCCAATGTCACAATTTAGGGGAGACACAACGTAGGCCTACGGTAAATATGAAGTCTGAAAATGTATTTGTCCAAAATTGAATTAGTTGAGACATTTTTATTGGGGCTAGGGTGGGGGTCATGTTTCTTAGAAATTGGAGGTGGATCCCTCGGGATCTGCACTCTTGGGGTTGATATCTCTCTCTTGAAAGATTAAACTTGGGCCTACTTTCAGCAAACATTATTGTGGATAGATAATGGTACATTTTACCACTGGCTGTCTAAGATGCCTTTTTGCCTTTTTCCTTGTGCTCTTCTTATGAGAAAATAGTTATTTCATCCCTTGGTAGGTTGAATTCGTAAGGGTAAATTTTAATCAAATCATCAAAACACACAGTCACAAATGTAACACCAGTTAGATCAGAGGGAAACAGACATGCCATTTGGAGAAATTAGCAATGCAATAAACCTTAGATCATGTTCAGAATTTTTCATTAAGAGGCCCTCTAGCTTAATGGCACACAGTAAAGTATGTGTTTCATAGATCTGTTCCTACAAGAAATATAGCCTACTTTGTAATCAAACATTTCCTATTGCAATGGTCTCTGTACTCTTGTATATTCTGCCTGTAGGATCATGGACAATTGTGTGATTATGCAGTCTTTTTGATAAATAAATAATGTGCCTGTATATGTATTTAATCATCCTCCCAAGTCTACTTGTAGTATCGGGACAAGCCCTAATTAAATATCTGAAATCAAAACTTATCATCACATAGTCGTTTGCTTCAGCGTTGAATTTTTGCTTAAAGGGATGTATCTGTACAGTACATCCTTGGCAGACTAAAATGACCTTTCTTTAAAATTCATCAAACAAATCACAGCAGCATTTTATAAACAGCATGTACCACAGGCACAATTATGTACACAGAGAGAGGAGAGAGGGGATAAACACTGTGTGTGTTTAAATATAGTGTAAACACAGTGTAATACTCAGAGGATATATTTGCCCTTGATGTACAATCAATTTATATGGAGTCAAAACGAAAAACATATCCCACCGTAACATTGCTCGCACTCACACAGTCATCGGTACATGCTTAAGAAACCAACACTCAAATAAATGCTTGATTATTATGAATAAAATGTTTCTGATCAGTCAGCTGAAAAACTAATTTCATTTTCGCATTAGAACTGTCTGCCTGAGGCCCATTCTCATGTCAATGTTTATTACTCTGAAAACAGAAAATTAAAACCATCAGCTTGCACTGAACAGAGTGATTCACCATGTTTATGAGGAGAGAGAGAGAGAGAGAGAGAGAGAGAGAGAGAGAAATGTGGAAGAGAGAACATAAATGATAATGGGAATGTACCTCATAGTAAATGATGCAATGAATATATAGCTTCCATGACCTTTTCTCTCCCAAGAGATTTGTTGTCATGCACTCATGGCGATCACACTCCTGACATGGCATGAGGTATATTGACTGTGTATTCGCAGGAGAATGTGATCCCTTTTCACTAGCCTATGTAGAAAAGGAGAACATGAAAAAAACCCCGGTCAAATGCAGCTGGCAGTCTGAATCAAAATAGCTTACCATAGAAAACGGATTTGATCTTCATGGGTTTTCTTTTTTCAAATCTAACAACTTGCAGCCACTTGAAGGAGAAATTCCTCCCAAGGTTCATCAGTTTGATATTTACTGTTCACTTGCACAAAAGGTCCTGAAGTCCAAGGCCAGATATGAAATTTATTATTCAGAAGGAACACAAAAAAAACCTCTTCAAAGCATTTTGAAATGCCAAGGTGCTTTATTAGACGTGACAGCAACACAAACGTTTTCCTTACTCCACAGTAGATTTATACCACTGGGGTAACATTATTTCAACAAGTAGCCTGAAGCCGGTTTTGTACTCTCCAGCAAAGCATTACTCATTTTCTTATGTTGCTACAATAGACACACATGCACACACACACAAACACACACACACACACACACACACACACACACACACACACACACACACACACACACACACACACACACACACACACACACACACACACACACACACACACACACACGGTGTTCAAAAGGGTTGGAGAAAATCCATAGACATGCATCAATCTTCATATTTGCCTGATTTGTCTTGCAGAAGAGCCACACAAAAAAACGTAATACTAGTCTTTAGGATTGCCTGTGTGTGTTGTGTCATCAGAATTACACCATTCCGACTCTACCGTGGCTCTAACGGTTTGGCACTGGGCAGCTACACCAGCGACCTGGGTACGATTCCGGCCCTGGTCATTTGCCGATCCTTCCCTGTCTCTCTCTCTGCCCACTCCCCACTCGTTTCCTGTCCCACTCTTCGCAGTTCGCTGTTGTAAATGAAGTCCAAAATGCAAAATGAAATCAAATAAAATGAAATTACACCATTCCAACAATGCAGTTGTCCTGACATCCTCTTGTATGAGGTGTGTGTGGGCTGTTTGATGTGTGCAACATCCCATCCCAGCAACATCAAAACACTAGGATTTTATTACCTCCCGGTTGACATGAGATGGGGAGATAGTAGCGAGCCTCTCAGCATCTATGCATGAGCTCCAGCACGGGCCCCAACCCAATCACTTCATGCTGATAGTCCTGTCAGATACAAGTCCAGCACGCTCGCATCTCTACGGAGGCTGACATGGACAGCTCTCCTCTGAAAAACAGCAATCACGCAGTGGAAGCACTTGCTAAATTTGACCATTGTAATCCACATCAGAGCCATTCATCTTGCCCGAAAGGCAACAACAGGGTATTATTTTCAAATGGGAACTATTGTGTATGGGTAGTCATCGTACATATTTCACTGTAAAGACAGGCTGCAGTTCGATAAAATGTCTGGTGTGAATACATAAATAACAATCATGTTTCTTTATCCGCATAAGTAATAGATGGAACTGATGGGGGAAACCCCGGCAACAATACACAGCTTGCCAAACAAATGTGCAAAGAAGAAGTCATGTGCTCACTCAATTTCAATTACATAATTGAAATCCATACCAGGCAGTCTACTCTGCAAACCCCATGCAATTCAAATTCCAGGCAACTGTTTCTATGTCTCTCTCGACAAAATAAAACAATCACACCCTATGAAAACAGCTTAAGCTGAAAAGCTAATTGCATGCCTTGTCCAATAAAGCCTCGTGTATTAAAATTACCCAAATGTAAAAATGAGGGGAGGAGAAAGACGAAGAAGGAGAAGAAGATAAAAAAAGAGAAAAAATCAGCCAAGAGAAGCCACGGGTCCATGGAGGAGAACAATGGGTAAAGTTCATCATGGCTTGGTCAGTTCATTTGGCAGAGTGCGAACAGTGCAGCTGTTAGAGTAGCCTCCGCTATTGTATTAGCTTACATGCTCTGCCACCGCGGCCCAAGCCATCGCCACAGCCACTGACCCGTGCTCACACGTAATGACCCCCAAATGAAATGTGGCGTAAGTGTTGCATAGGGCAGTCAAATAAAAGGGGGGAGACTTTGGCCACAAACCCCTGCCCCCCTCCCCTACACACACACACACACACACACACACACACACACACACACACACCCACACACACACACACACCAACACACCAACACACACACACGTGCATGCATGCGTGCAGACGAGCGCACACACACACACACACTTCCAGCCCCAATCTCCCCCTTACTTAAAAGCCTCATTGCTGTCGTTTGTGTGGTATTGGTAGTGTTTGTTTGGACAACACTGTCACATTGGTCCTGGCAGGTAAAGGAACACAAACATTGGGATCAGCTACGCTACTCTGAGCTGCCGTCAAACTGCTTGATACACCCAAAGTGGTAATGTGAAGATTATTTGCCACACTTGTTAAATGGCGTATGAATGTTATGCATTCATAGCGTAACATTGGTAAATAGCCTATATCCTGACCATGAGAAAAGTTTTCCACGATTGCATGGAAATAGGTTTTGTGAAGTGTATGTGTGTATCAGTTTCATTAGGCATGACTTCAGATTCCTCCCCCTGAATTTCCCTGTCTCTCTCAGTCATATTCCTTTCATAAGAAGTCATATCTTCTTTGCTAAAAGGCTAGCGCTAGACATCTCAGAAAAACACGTGTCCTGACCTTTCCAGAAGCCCATCCATTTACTTTTTTTAATACGGTTGCTTGTGAGGTGCCCCTGTTCTCATTGGCAGGGAAAAGGTCAGAGAGAGAGAGAGCTCATGTTTTGGGCGTCCGTCTTCTGAATTAGCTTTGTCACCTTTAATCTCCTAAAAAAAGAGAGAGAGAAAGAAACTCGGTGGCTGCTGCTTTGACTGTAGCTGTCTAAAAGCAGAGCCGTAGATAGGAAAGAGTTACTCCATTGCCATAGGGTGCCGCGGAACTTCCACCGACAAAAATGGTTGTGAAAGTGACCATATATTGTCAAATATGGCCATTCTCGCGGCCCCGTACTGTTTTGCACAGCCTTCACAGCTTCATGATGTAGCGTTCGTTTCCATATCGTTGGGGACTCTGAAAAGAATTGATAAAACAACACAATTTCAACGGACTATGTAATAACTTGATCAAAATGGTAACTTGTGTCAGGAGGACAAAGGCAGCATGGCCAAATCTGTAGAATTAGTACACGAAACTGCTAACACAAACGTATGCCATGCTAACACAAACGTATGCCATGCTAACACAAACGTATGGCAGAGATGGGTTTAGCTGGAACCTCCGAGGCTAGCGTAAAACCATGTGACCACTGTACTAGAGACCAAAGCATAATGTAACTCAGTTCTGTCTACAGTGCTGCCTAAAAAGAAAGCCTTCATATTGCAGCTTGGGGTGTACAGCACTGTAAGTGAGTCTACTGCAGCCAAACATTGTTTGAGAGGGGAGGGGGAACTAAGGTGTGAGAACTAAATAATTCAGAGTGTCTGGAACTGTTTGTCACAGAAGAAATAATTTACAGTTTAACCCTGAGGGATAGGGATTGGGAATGTGGGGAGGTGGAGAGGACCAACACAGTGTGCTGTCAATTTGGACCATCTACTCTACTGGGTACTGTACTTGTAGGCTACCGCATGGGGCTGCTCTTTTCAGAATGTAATGGTCATCCAGAATAAATGCATGTTGGGAGGTGTGTGTGTGTGTGTGTGTGTGTGTGTGTGTGTGTGTGTGTGTGTGTGTGTGTGTGTGTGTGTGTGTGTGTGTGTGTGTGTGTGTGTGTGTGTGTGTGTGTGTGTGTTCTATCACCATGTGTATCTTGCCTTGTAATATTTATAAGACAGATACACATGTTGTTGATAGAACACTCGCACACACACACATACACACACACTTATAAATATTATTACTTGTGTAAGCAGAGACTTCACCTGGTGTGCCTGCGTCAAGATAATAGTATCCTCCATCTTTTCATTTCCCCCGAGGAAATCATTTTCGAGTAGTTTGCTTGCACACATGCCTCCCGATAACAATGTGTGCCTTGCACAAATGTAACTGATTTCATACAATATGTTTCTTACATTTTGTTTTTCTGGTGAATCTGGTGGATCTGTTCACTCTCTCTGTCAGAATTATGAGTAACGATGCATTGTTTAATATTTGAGCAGTGCTCCGTTATTGAAGGGATGTTAGCCCCCCCTCCTTTAGGCAATGCAAAATAGCTTTTTTGAAATGGAGGATGAAGATGGGGGATGGGGGTCGCTTCGTTGGTGCTGATGATGGGGGAGGGGAGGGTGAGGGTCGGGGGTTATGGTGGGGGGGAGGGGTGCTGTCAACTTGACGTTGATCGATGAGACCGCTGAAGCTCATGAACACAGAATTAGCACAGAAGAAATAGCATGATAAATAGGCCTCACCACCACTTACAAATACAAATTGACTGTAGCCAATCAGCAGAACCCTCGCTCATAATAGCTAACAACGCTGCGGCTAGAATCTTCAAATGATAGGGATCACAACAAAACACAGGGAAACACATGCAAGGGCACAAAGGCAAGGGCACTCGTGTCAGTAAACAATTGTAGTAGTATTATATCGGGGATACTATATGGTGTGTTTAAGATAACATGTGGTGTTAAAGGCACATCCTATGATGATGATGATGGTGGTGGTGGTGATAATGATGACGACGTATGATCTATGATATGCTGCTGGACATGTTAATTTCCCCTGAGATAAATACATCATCACTATTTGACTACTACTATGGTTTAATTGCAATTTGTGCCCACCACAGAGCTCCCAAATGTGGTTCATTTGCTAGTAGAAGCTGCTAATGAAGACCTACTTTTTTATCTTGCTGAAATTAGCTGGCCAGGCTGGATAATTGATGGTGTCAGTATGTAGTGATGGTTTGATTATGTGTCCGTCATGTAAAGCACCGCTTATTTTTAGTAGTGTTTCAAGCTCAGACTTAGAGGCATTTGTAATGACAATGTAGGCCTCTGGGGCATCCTGAAGTAGGACAGGTGCGAGGCATACAGTAACATCCTTTGCAAGTGATTCCAGGTAATCAAAACATCGCTAATGACACCGGTCTCTTTGTGTTATTTAACTGGAGGTCTGTTTTGAAATATTAGGCTATTGTTTATCGTTAGCTAGCTGTTTGACGAGATACAAAGACATTTGACAGATCTGACGATTTGTCCTTGTAATGCAGTGTCCTCTTTACTTGCATAGTGTGAACGCAAATCAAAGTCTGATCAACGTAATCAAAGTAAGCACAAATAGCAGAAATGTGCTTTAGAGACTGTTGACCAACAGCACTGTGATTTGACCAGCCCAACTTATTTGTCTTTTCAAATCAGCGTTTGGAATGTCTGTGGCTACCCAGGGGTCGTTTGAATTGTTCTTGCTCTCTTGATCTTTTGCTTCTCTTGTTTATAGGTATTGCTTTGCCTTTGAATCCTTTGGGCCAATGCTGTTGTAGTCTGTTTACAGAAGCAGCCCACGGAAAACCTTTGAAGTGTCACAGGCTGAAATCTTCAACAGCAACGATGAGTCATGAACTTGTGCTCTTTGTTCAACCACCGCTCATACATACATTCTTTACAGCCTGATGTGATGCTCACATCTTTTGCTTTTGCTCACATATTTTGCATAGGCATGCACAGATAGAGACGAGGTGTTTTTTAAGTTTAAGTTTACTAACGTTTATTTGACAGTGCACAACGTACAGTTGAGCCAGATCATGGCCACAAGGCTAATTTTCATCTGTAGTCCATGGACAGGAATTGATGCTAATTTGGAATGGAAAGATGATTAGAATTAATAATAATACAAATATATAACAACAAAATGAGTAATAGGTGAGAATATGTGCGGATATAGGCCTACAGTATATTGCAGGGACAAGTAGGCATACACAATCACATAGTGTCACAATGAACTGCGGTCCATGTTGACATCAACATGATAATCAATAAATGCCTCCCAATCAAACGCATGTTACAATAATACCACAACATACAGTGGGACATTTCACATGCCCCCCCCCCAAAATACCCTTCAGCACCTACCCCCCAAAATGTCTGTGCTCAAAATGCTCAAAATAGTATTGTATGAAATGATATAGGTATGAATAACATGTGATTTTTCAGGTACACAGTGTAGGCTGTAACTGCTGCGATGATACTATATATATCGGGAAATGTAGGCTACAGAATTGGGTTGCGGGTGTATACAGTACAAGCTTGACTGTACGTTTACAATATTCAGCTGAAGCCAACACTGTCCTGTTTAGCTTGTACCAATCCTAGCTGTTTTTAAAGCTGCACCGTGTAGAATGTGGCCAGAATGGGTAGGCCTACTGCAACTACACGTATGCTGCTCATTGAAACTGTGCTGTATATTGCCAAATTTGATAATTTCACAAATATTTACTAATAAATCATTATTCACTAGTATAAACAAAGTACAGTAAGTTTTGCAGCTAAAACGTCTATTTCTGGAAATTCAAAATGGCGGACCATGGAGAAGATCCCACTTTTCATGTATGAAAAGTGCAATTTTCCTAGTCATAATGAATACTTTTGTAATTTGATGGTAGTGCTAAGTATTTGTTAAAAAGGTAACATTTGTGAATGGGCTGCATGAATTCTTGAAATGAAATACTATATTACACAGTGCACCTTTACAGAGTTCAGTACAGTGTAATTACTGAAAGAAATTCTGTTGTGTGTATTCCTCACAAACACCATGACTATGAGGACGTCAGTATCTTTTTATATCACAAAGTCATAGCAAAAAAAAAGCAATAAACCTAGGGATGCCTATTCAGTGTGTTGATAAACTGTTTCTGTCTATTGCAGACCTCTCGCCACTTTATCACCGTAAGTGAAACCAGTTCTTCAGAGGGGCTGAGACAACTTCACACATGGTTCACATAATATATGAAAAATATTACCACTAAATACCAACTTATGTGAGACGGGTTGTTTATGGCAAATGTATCATGATTTGGAAGTACTGGCAGGTGTGTGTGTGTGTGTGTGTGTGTGTGTGTGTGTGTGTGTGTGTGTGTGTGTGTGTGTGTGTGTGTGTGTGTGTGTGTGTGTGTGTGTGTGTGTGTGTGTGTGTGTGTGTGTGTGTGTGCACGTGTGTGCGTGCGCGCGTGCGTGCGTGCGTGCGTGCGTGTGTGTGTGTGTGTGTGTGTGCAGGGTCGGATTACCGCACAGGCTAGATATTGCTGCAGCCTAGGGTCCCCCAACTGCCAGGGGCCCCCTGATTGGGCAAAAGTGAAAAATTGCTGAATTATGACAAGATGCAATTTTGAAAAGCTCATCTGTTGTGTTAAGTACAGTTGGTAGGCAGGTTATCTTTAATTCCTAGCTCATAATTATGACATTGTCTATGTAAATTTATTCCGAAATGTGCCTTCTGGAGGGGCCCACAGCAACCTGTAGCCTAGGGGCCCCAGGCCATCTTAATTTGGCCCTGTGTGTGTGTGCGTGCGTGTGTGTGCGTGCGTCCCGCCCATGTGTGCGTGCATGCGTGCGTGTGTGCGTTCCAGTGTGTGTTTATTTGTGTGTGTAATGTGTAAATGTGTGCAACAAGCGTTTGGTGTGGTCAGAGCCAGTTCGTTTTCCCCTTCAGGGCCCCCTGACCATGCTCTCTCTCTCTCTCTCTCTCTCTCTCTCTCTCTCTCTCTCTCTCTCTCTCTCTCTCTCTCTCTCTCTCCCCTCTCTCTCCTTACCCCCTCTCCCCCCCCTCTCTCTACAAAGTCCAAACAAAGAGAGGACACAAACAATGGCCCAGTGAGTGCTGAATGGATTTGCAGGTCAAGCACTGAAAGCTCCCTTTTGACAGAAACACAACCCCACACTTGTTCTGCCACAGAGAAGAGGCCTCGCCTCCCCTCCCCATTGGAGACATAATGAACATTGCCCATCGCATTAAACTGATAAAACCGCACTGAAAATCGGAATCACGGTAGGCCGTGAACAAATCGCTTTCAAATAAGACATTGAGATCTGCACTCCGTACTCCCGTTGGAGACATAATGAACATTGCCCATCGCATTAAACTGATAAAACCACACTGAAAATCGGAATCACGGTATAGGCCACAAACAAATCGCTTTCAAATAAGACATTGAGATCTGCGCCCTGTACCTCCTTGCTGTGTCCTTCATGCGAAGCACAGTACAGTGCACAGATGAATATTAATGATCAAAGGAAGCGGAAGACTGATTGACGTCAAATGTTCTCTGAGAAAGGTAGCAAAACAGCCTCCATCTCTCTCTCTCTCTCCCCCATTCTCTCTCTCTCTCTCTCTCTTGCCCTCTCTCTGAATTCTGCTTGTCCTTCAGCATGTTTTTGCCGTAATTCAGACCTCTGTGGCTTAGGAGTCTCTTTCGCTGAATTTAAGATCAAGGCAAGAGAGAGTGCACTCTGCATTTCCGTGGCTGCTCTGCTTAAATTATACCAAGAGCAATGGGTTTGTGCGGCAAGCTCAATTTCGATGCTTCCATGCTGCAGTTGTGTGGGATTCCGGCGTAAAAAATGAATTACAGGCTTAAGTGTGACATGCAAAATGTATGCAAAAACACGTGTATGTTATGCACATACACTATATGCCAAATATTTGGATATTTCCATAATAACATTATGTACGTGCAGAACGTACTCAATATTTATTAATTTGATATTTGCCATGCATGTTGGCCTTTTGTGCCATGTTCCATTACCATTCCACATTCTGCGGGCCAGCCCAATTGGTGAATGGTTGTCAGGTGATCCTTTTTTGCCTGCTAGCGTCATGAATGCCCTATTACTGGTGCATTAGCGAGGCCGTGACTATGGATCCACCAGTTGGGGTTGAGGCCCTGGGCACGGGGAAGACAGGCAAGGGGGTCTGAAGGCACGCAAGCTGTTCCCAGTCCTTCACATCCTCCATGGGCCGCTCCTCCCCCAGGTCAACAGTCGAGCATTATTATACCACCACAGGCTCAGAGGATCGCAACGCTCCTCTCCTCTCCTCTCCTCTCCTCTCCACCCAGGCCCTGCAAGCTAGTGCCAATCACACCAGCAGAGAAAGAGAGAGAGAGAGACAGAGAGGAAGAGAGAGAGAGAGAGCAGTGAAAAATGCCGTGTTTATTCAACACTTATAGGGAGTACACTTGGACAACCTAGAAGATGTTATATTGACTCTAAGTGTTGAAAGAGAAGGAGAGAGAGAAGAGAGATAGAGAGAAGGAGTTCTGGATGGTGGCTTCATTAGATACACAGACAGATGCCTGCACTCCTTCTGATAAAGGTCTCAGGACATAATCAGAGTCAGAATCGCAGTGTGCACCATGTGCTCGTGGCAGTAGGGAAAAAGGCAGGGGTGAAATATTGCTTCAGATTGTACCAAGACTTTGTTTAACCTGCCTGAGTTTTAAATTCAATGTTCCCATCTCGTAATTTGGATTTTTTTTATGAACACAGCATGTTCATAATCTTTTTTTGTTTGTTTATCTTCTCTTCTCTTGTACAGCAAGGTACCCATACGGAACACTAAGTGCCTGGTGATGAACCATTTTGTTTTTCTGATAGAGGGTTTGGTCGTGTTCCAGCTGATAATGGACTCACTGTAATTGAGTGAGGGCGTTTTATTGATGTACACGGTGTGTTTTTTCCCTGCGAATACATTTTCATCACCCTGTGTTTACTCCTCCCTGTAGTTTTATTTTCCTACGATGAATAAAAACGGTTCCAGTCATCTGCTGTTTTTTTCTTTTCTTTTCTTTTTTTGTATTCATCTGTACTTTTTCTTAGCTGATTAGATTACCAAGCCTATGGTTTCTGTCACACTTTCATCTGAGTCCCCCTCTTTATTCCTCAGTTTCGAACTTGTGTCTAACCTTTCCCTGGCCCCTTTGTTTGGCTTTTGTTTGGCAACAGCTGTTATCATGGTTTTTTTGGTCAGCTGTGATTGCTCCAGGCAAAACAGGAGCAGATGGTGTTTAGCTATGCATGAATGGAGTGTTAGCGGAGTTTGGACTGAATAGGCCGAGTTTTGAATGGTGTCTACCCAGCACCTGCCTCTTGTAGCAGGCAGGCACATCCTCCTCTCCTCTCCTCTCCTCTCCTCTCCTCTCCTCTCCTCTCATCGTGGCATGATCCAGTCTCTGCCTGCCTTCCTGCCTTCCTCCTCCCTAATGCTGGGCTCAATGAGAGGAGAAAAAGGAGACAAGAGGAGAGGAGGGGGAAAAGTAAAAAAAATAAAAAAAAATAAAAGAAGACGGGGTGGGGTGGGGGTGGAGGGTTACCTTGTTGGGCTCTGTCCATATTTATTGATTTTTCTTGGAGGAGTGGCATAATGTAGGGTACAGTCCGTTTGAGTTAATTGGATATGACACAGCATGCACATGTAATCTATCACGCCGGTCTCCCGGTACACTTTATCAGTTTAGTTGCTATAGAAACCTGTGAGCCCAGTAATAGCTTACATTAACGGGCTAAGTAAGTCGCAATAAAAGGCTATTTCAGAGCCGGGTCCTCTGAAGAACACAAAGCCCATAAAATACTGATGAAGGGAATTGGAAAGTGACAATGGGCCCTGCCGAATAAGCAGGGTTTTTATATTCCGCAACCAAATGCGACAGAATAAAGTGGAAACCCGTCTCCCCTTTAATCAAGTGTGAGGACATCTGTCAACCTCTGGGGCTTCATCTTGTGTCACAACAAAGCAAGTGTTCTCAAATCACTGACAGGCTGCAGAGCCGTTTTGAATTTTATTCTCTCCCTAACCCAATACAAAACAAACACCACGCTCACTCATGGTGTAGTGCATTGGTTCAAATGCTAACTACATGCAGGCAGGCTTGTAAGTATCTGTGCCATCGTTTTCATATGGCCCGGAGCGATTAGAAACCATTGGCAGCCTCCATTGGAGTCGATGCTTGGCTGCTTGTTTACCACAATAGAGCGTATTACAGGAGCGGGTGCATTGCTATGCTACGCTACGCTATGGCTATACAAACAATGCCTGTTGAGCCTGTCAAACTGATGTCTTACATTAAGCTGCCTGTGCATTTGGTAATTATGTACGGCAGATTTGAAATGAATAGAACTTTGTTTTTTTACCATCAGGAAGATATATAACGTATATAGACAGCATTATGAAAATGAACTAATTCAATAGGGCTACCCGTACACGTAACCCGTATAGGTGTAGCCTATTTGCAAAGTTTAGGTCATAAGGTCATGTTTTAAACATGTGAGTGGAATACATAGGTGACCTTGTCCAAATATTGAGAATCTTTTCAAGCGTAATTAATAATTTCTTCCGTCGTGTTAGAGGGAAAAACAGTTTTCCCCGGAGCGGCTTGAGGAGAAGTTGGGACCATAATCTCTCTTGACATTAACAAAACCACATGTATCCTGCAATCATAAGAAGGGCTTTTTTATTAAAGGATTATTTTACTTGACTGTGAGTCTGTCTGCCTCACAAAATCCTGCCCACACTGACACTCACAGGTTGTCCCAGGAAAGAGGATATCTCATCTCTCTGGCTTTTTAAATATTTATGCGACAAAAAGCCAGTTTCTTGGCAGTGTATTTATATCCTTTGATACCCGATGAGTTTATCGTAGACGTGGATGTTTGATAAACAATGTAAAAACCACAACCATCTGTAACTCATGAATGATGTGATCCCCATTTATAGGAACATGTAAGCACATTTTGATGAGGAGATTCAATGGGGTTGTACAAAATTTCCCTTAATGGCAAAGGCAACAGACAATTGTTGAACATATTGCCAGAGTAACCAAAAGCTATATTGGCTATTTTAATCTAATAAAAAAATAGCACAACCATTAATCATCTTAATAGCTAAAGAGAATGTGTAGAGCCCTCTTGTCGTTGTCGGTTGACTTTATCTAGCAGGCGCTCTGAAAGTCAAGTTTTCCCATGCTAAAAGGTTAGACAGAGCCTGATCCAAGTGGACAAAAAGTGAGCAGAGAGCCAGAGAGAGAGAGAGAGAGAATACCCTGCACAAAGTTCACAGCGGAAGCCAAAGGTCAGCAGTTTCTGTAAACAATGGGATTCACTGCGCTAAGCTCAACAGGCCGCTGACACAAAGCCTGCCATTCAACGCTGGACTGGTGGACTGCTCTACTAAGAACCAGGTGTCTTTAGTTTAGGTCAAAGGCAACATGTGCCTTTTTTTTCTGGGATGGGTTTGTGGGTTGTTTGGGGGTGGTGGTGATGGTGGGGGTCATGGTCGCCGGACAAAGTGATCTGAAAGGGGCCCCCCACTCAGTACATATGAGGATCAAAATTCTGGCCCACTCCCCACCCCTGGGCCCAGGACAACTGACCCCCTTTGACCCCCTGTCAACGTCCCTGGTGGTGGTGGTGGTGATGGTGATGGTTGTGGTGGTGAAACATCTCTAATAATGACAACATGAACAATACCAAGGACACACAATATGGCCGATCTTCCACGTCCCTGACGCTAGCGGCTGGCGTGGCCATGTTGAGTGGCTGTGGTCTGGTCTGGGGCTTGTAGGTCAGTGGCAGAAGGGCGATT
This sequence comes from Engraulis encrasicolus, assembly GCF_034702125.1. Taxonomy (NCBI): domain Eukaryota; kingdom Metazoa; phylum Chordata; class Actinopteri; order Clupeiformes; family Engraulidae; genus Engraulis; species Engraulis encrasicolus. Next base: position 32,251,639 of record NC_085878.1, read on the forward strand.
GTTGCTCTTGCATTGTGTATGTGCAATGAGCAGGAAAATATGAGAGCAAATCAATCATTACAATGTAGTTCAATAGACAGACTTCACATCTGGCACCTACTATTACACAGCACACACAGCCACACAAAAACAAGCACTTGAACCTCATCCGATGGAAGACAATAACAGCCACCTTTTTAATGTAGGCCTATTCCCTTATCTTTAATATTACACATTATAATAATTTAATTTTTATAGGCACGGTGTTGAAAAAATACTTATGTACTGTGTGTATATACAGTACTGTAGTATGTCGTCAGATAGCATTCTTCATGCCCGAGATAGTCTGTGCAAAATGGATTTCTGCATATTGCTGATGAAGTCAATGGAATGACTGGCAGTGAATAGATTACATCTCAGAGAGGAATAAGAAGGAAAAAAACTATTCCCTCTTTCCCCCTCCTTCCCTTTGAAACACGCTGGCAGAGATCATTAACATCACACTATTACCGCATCTAGAGGTCACTCTAATGCTCCACCACAAATGTCTACGTGTTTAGTAAAAATATCAGTAACCCTTTTTTATTGAAGTGCTCCCGAAAGCAAAGCTATAGCCCAAGCAGAGAGAGAGAGAGAAGAGAAGAGAGCACCCGTGCTGCGAGATATTTGTACACTGGGTGACCACAGTGCTAAGGGGTTATGGAATAACAAGGAGCCACATGCATTATTGATGCCTTCCACCGTGAATCTGTTCAGAATAATAACAGCCATTTCCCAGCGCCTCATTACTGTGTGTTTTTAAAGCATGTGTTTGGTCGCCATGGACACCACTCGCAGATTCTACAACCCCCTCTACCTCCTCCTCTCTCTCTCGTTCTCCCTCTCTCTCTCTCGCACACGCTCTCTCTCTCTCTCTCCCTCGTTCTACCCCCTCCCCCCATTTGAGATTCAGGTCATGCACAGCACTTGCTGTTTTTAATTTTCATTTCATCATAAGCGCTTTAAGATGTGTTGCCAGCGTTTATTTTCAGTTTTTTCCCCCCGTTTTTTATTCGTTCGTGTGGCCCTGACAGGACAGATGCTTCCATTAATCACGGAGAGAGAGAGAGAGAGAGAGAGAGAGAGAGAGAGAGAGAGAGAGATAGAAAGAAAGAGAGACTTGGGCATCGCATCGCTACCACACTGAGCCTGAGAGCCAATCACTTCATACCGGACTGACCCTCATCCCAAAGTACAAATGTATTTGGAGACTAACTAATTGAGAGCAAAATTCAGTTGAAAAAAAACATCTCTCAAGCTGCGCTTTAAAAACATGTGAAGACACACTTTTGGAGTCTGTTAAAAATGGATTTCCCTCCATTGCATGGTGCTTTTTGGATGGTTTTTCAGTGTCTTCATTTCACAACTGACCCCCTTACCCCCACCCATACACACACACACACACGCATACACATACACATACACACGCACATACACCCCAACCAAGTCCTTTCCAAGTCCACCCGTTCCAAATGCTTATTGTGGATTTATGATAATTAGTGTTTGCTATCCCTACCCTCCCCCTCTTACCACTACTTCCCTGTGTGTGCAACCCTTCCCCAAGCCACACCACCCAGCCCTCACCGCTCACCACCCCCACCCACAGCCCCTATTCTCCCTCGTTTCCCCATCCCCCATTATTGCGGGGCCATCTTAGAAATGTAGCAGTTTCAAAAATGGAACAAGAAATAAGAGTCGGATTCAGAGGCACTGGTCAGTGAGAATGGGACTGTTATTGAGACAAGTAGCAGTTACACGCTGACCCTGTCCAGTCTCAGCACTGTTATTATTATTTTTTTAAACACACACAATTACAAGGGTACTCAATCACTGAGAAAAACAGTACACACTATCATAATGGCAACATGAATCCTCAGTAGAGTACTATCCCTATAGAAAACAATACAAATGTCTCCTCCTCTCCTCTGACTTCCTCCGGAGTGATTTTGGTGCTAAGCATTTAAACATTTTTTTCATTATTTGTAGTTTTTCAAATGGCCAACATGGACACAGGATGAGGATAAAGTCCGTACAAAAAAAAATTATGGCTGATGTCATCTTAAGAAATGAACTGATTCTTTGAAATAAATATTTGTGATTGTTTCTTTTTTTAATTGCAAACAAAGAGACACAAAGAAATATAGAATACTCCATACAAAATTATGGCTAATATATCACATTAGTAACGGAATGTCTCTTGTTGCTCCTTCAGATGGCCAAGCAAAAAACTGAAATAAATTTGCCTACGGAGAGCTCAAAAATATCAGATTTCATACTGAAATGCGCTTAATCTATGGATAGACTTTCAAAGCAGGTTGATTTTTTAATCTGTAAGCAAAATACAAACAAATGAATTGCTGCTAATGTAACTCATAGAAAAACGTATAAAAGAGCAGAAATGCACTATGTGATATAGCAATCCACAGGTCAGTTTACCAATGTTTTAATTAAAGCCTCACATATTAAAACTTTACAACAGGTGATATGAAAAATGTACATCTTTTTCTCTTTTATTTTTACAGAATCCATTACAGCTGGCACAAAATACCTCCAATGCCTTCTCTGTTGGCTTTGACAGTGCAACGAAATGTCTCAGCTAAGTATTTTTCCTTTATCTTCTGCCATAAGATAAGTTTGTGGTATCAAGGAATAGTGTAAAAATACATTACTCGTGAAACCATCAACCTAGAACTGGAATTTAGTTTCCCCCCTCCCCCCATAAAATATGCACTTTATTTCACAAAATGAAAACAAATAGAAACATAATTTAAGTTCATTAAACATCTGAGGTAAAGACAAATACATAAAAGGAGGATTTTCTTTCTTTCTCTGTGTTCTCGGAGTGCCATTTGTACACCTTTGAGCAAATCAGCGCAGACCAACTCGGACTGTCTTTCTTCCTCCTCACCCTTCCATACATTAAAATAGTACAGCAGGTCAGCATCGCACGCTGTACAGTCTGCCCACACCTTGAGATGATCCATGGCACGACACCATGGCCACCATTCTTCAGTTCCCTTTCTGTCCTCGACGTCTGATAACAGAGGATGAATGTGCTCATACTGAAACGTCACTTGGATTGAGAATTGTTGCTGTGAATTGATTGACTGACTCCCTTTAGGCAGCTGTTGAATGGCTAAATCTACAGGAATGTGGGGCTGGGGCTGGGGCAGCAACGTTGGTTAGCAGAGAAAATAGAGTATTAGGTGGAGGGAGAGGAAGTCAAAGTCTGACGAAACTTACTGGCCAGGGAGGAAACAACCATTCGAAAGAGTGTTGACCACCAGCTTTTTGTACCGTTTGTTGTTTCACCAAGTTCAGGGGTTCCCCTTCTTGTGATGTAAAAATGTCTCCTTCAGGATGTATCATCCGTAGAGGTCAAACCTGTGCAGTTTTTTTTTGTCGAACTGTTGAGATCTTTTCCGTGTTGCCAAGAACCTGGACAGAGCACTGGCAACGTTGACCTCATAAATAAAGCTTTGTTAAATAAAAAGCAGGGCGTGCGTCCATGGTGGATAATTCACTGTCTGTGGCTCACCAAGGTTCGCCCTGAAGTTCATTTTTTCTTGTGTTTTTTTTGTTTTTTAAATCGACGATAGAGCGAAAAACAGAGCAAGACTAACATTACATACAAACAATAATTGGGCACTCAGCAACCAGCTTTCTTCATAGCGCAGCCTATTTTATAGACAAAGTCCAGCTTAAGATTATGTCCCCCGGCCAACCCTAACCCTCTTGTTTTGTTTTGTTTTTTAATTATTTGTACACATCTTGAATATCCGTCTAGAACAATGGACAAGTTCTTTGTAAAACATTCTAATTCTTACACACTTCTTAAGTGCAACTTAGAAAAGCAACATGGAATGATGCTTTTATTTTTCCATCCTGTATCCATCCTCACCTCCTTTTATTCTGAAATAGGATTGACCACACGTGTGACCGCACGCGTGCATTTGGCTCAGTAAATGCTGACTTGGGAGAGGGCGTGGGCCTGGATCTGTGAGGGGTGGTGCTGGGGCCCTTGCTGTGGAGCTGAGGCCGGGGCCGGGCTGCCCATCGTGGATGAGTGTGGGGTGCCGGGAGAGTGCTGGGCAGGGGAACACTGAGACTGGTGCTGCTGCTGCTGTTGCTCTCGCTGCTGTTGCTGCTCTCTCTGCTGCTGCTGCTGCTGCTCCCTCTGCTGCTGGAGATGCTGCAACTGATGCTGGTGCAGCTGATGCATCTGCATGTGCTGCAGCTGCTGCAGGTGTTGCTGATGCGGCGGCAGATGCGACTGCGGATGCTGCTGCTGTCCTGGATGCTGCTGCTGATCCCGCTGCTGCTGCTGCAGGTGATGCTGCTGTAGCTGCTGCTGCAGGTGGTGCTGGAAGTGTTGGTGCTGCATCTGCTGCTGGATCTGCTGGTGGTGCATCTGCTGCTGCTGCATCTGGTGGTGCTGCTGCAGGTGCTGCTGCTGCTGGAGCTGCTGCAGAGCCGCATGCTGCTGCTGCTGGTTGAGCGGCTGCTGCTGCTGCTGCTGCTGCTGCTGCTGCTCGCGGGACTGCGGCACTCCAGGCATGGGGGGGCTCATCTGCGAGCCTGGCCCACCAGACACCTGTGGTGGACCTCCACCACCGCCGCCGCCGCGGGGGCCGCCTTCCATGCCCGGCCCGCCCCTGCCGCCCTGACCTGGGCCCATCTGCCCCAGCAACTGTGAGGGGATGCCGCCGGGCATGTTCTGGTGAGCCACGGCCACCGAGGTCACAATCTGGTTTCCCCCGACCTGCATCAGGGGCTTGGGAGCGATGGCCCTGGGCAGGGCCTGCTGCAGGGCCTGGGCGGCTGCGGCTGCCTGGGCCGCCGACATGTTGGGGTGCTGGTTGTGGTTGAGCGGGGTGGGCATCACCAGCGCCGGGGAGAGGGTGGTAGAGGCCAGCGTCTGCTGCACGGAGCGGATGGTCTGGGCCTCTGCAGATTCTGCTGCCGCCTAAAGGTCAAGGAACACGGAAGCGGTTGAGTTGGTTAGTCACTGTCTTTTGGGTTGACATACTGTACATTCACATGTAGATTTCTAAAAAAAAAGTATTGTTGGGGTTTTTGAACCTTTATTATGATTGGATAGTGAAGATGAGTTGGTAAGCCGCTGTATTTGGGGTTGGACATACTGTACATGCACACATACAGGGCTCTAAATGAACACCAGCCAACCAGCAACTTTATTATGAAAGGATAGTGAAGATGTAACAGAAAAAGCAGTGGGAGAGAGAGAGAGAGAGAGAGAGAGAGAGAGAGAGAGAGAGAGAGAGAGAGAGAGAGTGTAGGGCTGGGGAATGACCTAGGCCAGAGTCGAACCTGAGTCCCCATGTGTGTGGTGCAAAACAACACCCCCACATATGGATATTTCATGGAGTTGGGCAGACATATGCAATAAAGTTATTCTTATTAAACTGTACAGGTACCATGAAAGTAGTGAAAAACTACAGTATACATATTACACACAAATAACTAAGAATATATTTTTTAATACGCTCACAGATGGACTGTGTGAATTTTTACGTAATTGGCTCTGCCACATTTTTTTTTAAAGCAGAGGGATTTAAAAATGTGGATATTACAGATGACGTAAAGTGTATGGATTAATTTGGGATATGTAAATATCAGCCAAGACATTACGGCTTCCAGCAGGCATGGAAATGCTGCTGAATACCTCGCAGATGCAGAGGGTTAATGAGGTGTAGGGCAGAATGTGAATTCATAATTTAGGTTCATTAAATGCAGTTACTACTCTGCTATTATTGCACTTCCACTGTGGAAGATGGGAGAGAGAGAGAGAGAGAGAGAGAGAGAGCAGCTTTAGAGAAAAGATCTCACCTTTGAGACCAAACTGGCACGGTAGGCTGCGAGGGCTTTTAAATATTCCTTTTTGGCAGCTTCTGTTTTGCTTTTGTAGACCTGAGAAAGACAAGAAAGGAAAAGGTGTGAAAAACAGGCAATTAACAGCACACCACCTTGTAGCGAGCGTGTCTGAGTCTAGTATACCTGGAGGCTTTAGCAGAGTGAAAAATGATTTCAACAGGAGCACAATGATGAGGCAATTTAATAAATCCTCAGGATTTGACAGTAAACTCTACCTTGCAAATACTAAATGTTTTAATATAGCAATTGTGAACACTGGTAACTTTCCCAACCTTGTATTTGTTATATGTTAAACACATATTAGTTGTCTTCTATCCCCATATAAGTCTGAAAATCAAAGATAAGAAAGAGCTATAAAATCGCTAAGAAGATAATTTAAAAATGTTGGCTTTATCAGAATCAGTAGCTCCAACACATACCTACATTTTCAATCTGCAAAATCATTTAAGGGTAAAATAATCCTTAAGTAGCCTATCTAAAATGCAGACATAGTCCCTGTAAGAACAATAACTCAGCTGATGCATGAACAAGAACCACAGCTAGTACCTGCTTCTGTTCCTCTGCCAGACCATCCCACATAGAGGCAACGATCTTGGACACCTCCCCGAAGGTGGCGTTGGGGTTCTGTCCCTTGATGGCGGCCTGGGTGTCTCTGAAGAAGAGGGCGTATGCCGACACAGGCTTCTGCGGCTCGTTGGGATCCTTCTTCTTCTTCTTCTTGGGAGTCTTGGGCTTGACCTTGTTGGCATCAGGGGCTGGGCGCTTCTCCCCAATCATCTGCTGCTAAATAGAATGTACATGGATGACATTTTTTTTTGGCTGAATATGCATGGATGACATTATTGTTTTGGCTGAATATACATGGATGACATTATTGTCTTAGCTGAATATATATGGATGACATTATTGTTTTTTTCATGAAGGTACACTAGGCTATCACAACCTAAATCTATGTGTCTTGTCACTTTTCTTTTGTCTGTACATGTGTGGCTATCCAGGGTAGCACGGTCTACACCACAGCTCCATTTCAGTGTCCTTTTCCACCCCAAACACAATGTCTTTGGCAATCCAGCTAATAGCACAGTCTGTTTGACCTTTATCGTGTGCTCTAAAATATCACTGGCAGAGCACCAAAGTCATATGGCATCTATTAAGTGAAGCAAAGAAGTGCTTCGGGCAAAATGGCAGTGAGACGCGTGTGTGTGCGTGCGTGTGTGTACTTGTGCGTGCGTGCGTGCAATGTGTGCATGCGTGTATGCTTGCGTGCATGGGTGCTTGCGTGCATGTGTGTGTGTGTGCACTTGAAGGTCTACTAGCTATGAGTTTGGGAAGTCTGTTGCCTGATTGTAGTAGTGTAAGACAGTGCAGACAAGAACAAGACACTTACTCTATTGCCTTCATCCCCTTCATCTTCATTGATGGAGCTGGAGGGGGACGGGGTGGCTGACTTGCTGGCAGGTGGGGAGGGGGAGGTGTGGGCGATGTTGGGTCCAGTCATGTTCATGCCCAGCTGAGCGTTGAGCTGGGACTGGTTGATGGTGGTCAGCTGGTTCCGTGACATCATGCCATTGGGGTTGTTGACGCTGATGATGGAGCGCATCACCATGGCTGGGTTGGGCGGGTACTGGCGGAGATGGGGCTGGCCAATATTCTGTATCAGGGAAGAGAAAATGAAATCCAACATGTGAGCATATGTGGCGGAACAATTGCACACAGGGCCCCTGTGCAAGACACTTATAGGGCCCCCTATACAGCTTGGCAAGCTCACTATATGACCCCCACCACCAATACAGGAGGGCCCTGAGCCCAGGGGCAAGTGCCCTGCTCGCCCTCCCTATAGCTCTGCTCCTGCATATATCACCTTTGACCTACAGCTGCTTGTCATTATCTGTACGGATGGGGAGAGTCTTTGTCATGTCACTTCACTTACTGTACAGTACAGTATGTATTCCATGTGGAGATACTATACGGCTAAATAAAGTCAATCCTCTATCTTTCTTTCATTCTGCTGGTAATAGTGGATTGCCAGAGCTTACATTATAACACTGTCAGAATTCTGAGTATTATAGCATTTCACAGAAGTCTCGCCATAACCCTGGGTTGTTTTTTTGCCACACCCTTGGGACTGGTGCTGAAATAATACAGTCCAGTGTGCCAAGATCTCGAGACACACAGAATAGAATGAAATAAAACAAAACGCAGACGCGCTAAGTACAAGGGAGGCCGTTTCGGATTTGTGTTTTACAAACAGAAATCACATGAAACCCATCGTTTTTGTGAACTTTTTCCTAGAACCTCTCACCACGTTGGTGGCTAAGACACTAAACTGGAAAAAAAACCTTAGAGATATATTTGTATTTCACTGAGCGAAAGTCACTCAATACTTTCAAAAAACACTTATTTTCCTTTCACACACACTGACTGACTGACACCAATGTTCAGCCATTTTCCAACTCTAACCCACCTTTTTTTTTCTTTAGATGATTTTGAGATAAAGCGTTTAAGGAGAGAGAGAGAGGAGAGCTCTTTGTGGAGTGCGGAGGTGAAGTGCTTGCATTGATTGCTCAGCGAGTGAAATTGCACAAGCTGTCACTCTAGCTCAGCTAAGACAGATCAGGAGGGCCAGTGGTACTGACAAAAGAGTCACACAAAATATAAACCAACCCAACAGCAATGTTGGAACAAAAAACAACACCCAACACCAACAACAACGACGACAACGACAACAACAACAACAGCGGCTCGGCTACAACAAAGATGACGCAGAGGAGCGAGAGAAAGAAAGAAGTGATGATGATTTGTTCTCCCTCAGCACAGGCACATCCATCTGGCATTCAGCAGTGCAAACTCAATCTCCCCCAGTGTCAACACATCATAAAGCCACGCACCTGGCCATATTGAAAAGACCTCATGAACTCACTCTCCTCTCCTCGCTCGCTCACTAACGCAAACACACACACAGATGTGGGCATACATGCATGCACACTCGCATGCACGCACGCTCGAAAGCACGTGCGCACACACACACACACTAACAAAAAATGTACTCCCACATACAAAAATACAATACTTCAAACACCTTCTCAGACACATTATGGAGAGAGAAAAAAATGAATTGGAGGATGGAGTCGCATCTTCTTTGCTAAATCCATGAATTTTACAGAGCTCTATCTACAAAGGCAGATATGATTCCTCATCATAAGGAAAGGGTAACCTGGCACAACTGTCACAATCTCCACAATCGGCAATACCGATACAGCGCATCAATGACTTTGATTAGACCAGAACCAGAAGGCAAAGCCATTAGCACCGAGAGTGACCGAAATTGACTTCTCCTCTCCATATTATTTTCCTTTCCTTTTTTGTCGGAAGGAGAGAACGGCAGCACGGCCATGCTTGATGTGATGGTATCATTGTCACTGCTATTAGCAGGAGAGCACTGCAGGGCTAGCCGAGGTCTCGGCTCATGGAGAACATCAAAAAGATGCGCGCACTGTGCTCATTAGCCGCGGCCATCTGTACAAAAGCACTTCTGCATAGCCCCAGCGGTGCCATTCCCACTAAGAGCAATGACACATTGTGCAAATTAGCTAAAATGCACTTTCTGTTATGTGCGTGTGTGTGTGTGTGTGTGTGTGTGTGTGTGTGTGTGTGTGTGTGTGTGTGTGTGTGTGTGTGTGTGTGTGTGTGTGTGTGTGTGTGTGTGTGTGTGTGTGTGTGTGTGCGCCAGTGTGCAGGAGAGGAAAAAATAAAGAAATAATATGGGGAGAGAGAAAACGATAAAGTATGGTTAGATCATCTATTCTCTTGATATTAACACATACAGATTGTGTGTGTGTGTGTGTGTGTGTGTGCAGTGTGTGTGTGTGCAGTGTGCATGTGCGGCATCATTGGTATACTAACATTTTAATTATCCTAAATGGGCCATGCTTGTTTTATAGACTGCTGTTACTGATGGCTTTCCTCAGCTCAGTATCATCGACTAAGAAGACGAAGACGGAAAAAAAAATGCCCACTCTGCCGAACGAGTCAAAATCATTACAGTAATTAATATTGTGATTAAAGCCTCCCTGTCTTGACTCTAGTGGGGATGGAGATGGAAGCAGTGTTGCCAGATTGGGTGGTTTCCCGCCCAATTGGGCTGCTTAGGATGGCGGTCTGCGGGTAAAAATGGCATTTAGCAGGAAAAAAACGCCCAATTTTTGCCCATAGAAATCAATAGAATTGATTGAATTTAATGCTTCCAAGCGGGTTTTGAGCATTTTTTTGGGCTAGAAATCATCAGCCCCATCTGGCAACCCTGGATGGAAGCACCATGAGCAGAAATCACTGCTCCTTGTCAAGCACGCACGCACGCTAATGGTAGCTTGGATTTCGGAAGGCAAAGGGAAGGAAAGGGAAAGGAAAGGCGGAACATTTTCTTTATCCACAGTGTTTTTTCGGCGAGTTTGGGGCGCGCACGAGCACGCGAGCGAGTGGGGTGTGAGCCTGTAACAGATCTGTTTATTTACGTCCTGCCGTCTCGTTCTCCCATTTGCATTTTGATTGGAACATGGCAGTCACAGCAGACATCTAAATAGATACTTTGATAGTCATCATAAATCTAGAAATAAGTCCTTATCTTGAGTGTAAAGGGGCCAGATGTGTCCACACGCTCATCCCCCCCTCCCCTCTCCTTCCTCCTCCCTTCTCCTGCTCCTGTTGGGAAGGTTTTGTGTGTGTGTGTGTGTGTGTGTCTGTGTGTGTGTGTGTGTGTGTGTGTGTGTGTGTGTGTGTGTGTGTGTGTGTGTGTGTGTGTGTGTGTGTGTGTGTGTGTGTGTGTGTGTGTGTGTGTGTGTGTGTGAGTGTATGTGAGTGTGAGTGTGAGTGTGAGTGTATGCATGAAGTGTGTGTGCAAGTGTGCGGTGTAGTGTGCGTAGTGGGTGTGTGTGTATGTGAGCGCACATGTGTGTGTGTATATGTGTGCACATGAAGTGTGTATGCCCATGTGTGTACATGTGATGTGTGTTCTCATGAGTGTGCTGGGGCTGTCAGCTGAAAAGGGAGAGTGTGTATCTTTTTTGTGATGGAAATACTAAGATGGATGTGCCGTGTGGCTTGCTCAATGCCTCTGAATGTTGTGTATAGTCGACAGCTGCTATAGAAACCTCGCGAGCACCGGGAGGGGGGCAACAACAGCAACAATCGGCTGTCAAGCAGGACCGGCCATGACAAACACACTGGCATGTTTGATGGATGACTGCTCGCCCCCAAACTTCAAATACCATCCACTGCCCCTATATCAAAGGGCTGATGAAGAGAAGAGGAGGGTGGAGAAGATTGGTAGCAGCATCGCATGCCCTCTTCTCTCTACAACACAGAGGCTAATAAACATAACAGCTGGAATGAAAAATGCTGTATTACTACTCACCACAAAGTACATGGATAAATATCTACAGAACGATGTCAATAAAAAAAAATAATAATAATAAAATAAAACGGAGGGGGCCTGTTCTAAAAGATTTGGGAAGCTGGAGAATATTTTTCAATATTATTATTTATTAAAAGCAGCGCTGTGAGAGCTGTAACAGGGCTGAAAAGAATGTTAACAAGTTCAATTTCCATTCAATCAGCCACACTGCTCTTGGAAATGTTCCATTGCAGGAGAGGGGTAAAATCATCTATATGGTAATTATAAGGTTGAATCCCCCAGTAACTTTTGCCAGCATGAAAGGTCAGTCCTATTAAAGATAGTTTATCAGTCCCCTGCACATATTCCTTTACTGTGCTTTTTAAACTATAAAAGCATTTTATTTTTTCTTCTCCCACTCACACACATATTCTCTCTCTCTTTCTCTCTCTCTCTCTCTCTCTCTCTCTCTCTCTCTCTCTCTCTCTCTCTCTCTCTCTCTCCTTCTTCTTCTCTCTATTTCTCCATTGCTCCATTTATGGCTACCTGCAGATGTTGGCGCTTAAGCCAAGTAAGAAAAATGGAATTTTGAATGCTGGCAAAGGCTATAATAGCGTGAAGATAAATTGTTGCGTTCTCTTGCCTCCCCTGTGTCATACACACTACCAACACCTCAGATGTTCTGCATACAGTACACACTCCGTTTCCATCTTCACTGTAGGACGGAGACCCGATTCTGTCTTCTCCATAGCCTTCGTCTGGTTGACCATTGGGGTAACAACAACCACCAACCCCACCAGCACCCTACCTCTATCCACCCCCACCTCACCTCACCTCTTTCAGCAACCAACCCCCATTATCCCCCTATCCCTCTCTCTCTCTCTTCTCAAACCAGCTCCCTCGTTCTACCCCTCCCCCCCTCCATATCTCCTTTTCTCTCTCTCCCCCTCTCCCTCAGCTTCCCTCTCTCTCTCTCTCTCTCTCTCTCTCTCTCTCTCTCTCTCTCTCTCTCTCTCTCTCTCTCTCTCTCTCTCTCTCTCTCCCTTCTCCCGGTGCACTGTGGGTATTTAAAACTTGTTCAACATGATTTCATTTCATTTCAAGCACTGCCTGAGAAAACTAAATTACAGAATCAATCACACAGAAGGTCAGGCTGAGACTTCATTACAAGTATTGCATGCCTGCATGAATATCTCTCATTCCTGACTGACCCAATATGTCACAATAGCTGTCTGCTGGAGCAAGGGAGGGAGAGAGAAAGAGAGAGGGCGAGGGAGGGAGAGAGAGAGAGAGAGAGAGAGAGAGAGATGAAGGTTTAGAGAAAGAAAGAGAGAGAGAGAGAGAGAGAGACAAGGGGAGAGCGAGGGAGTGTAGAGGGAAAAAATCCACTTTCTGAAATTGATGTACAACTGATGTCAGTGGTAGTCAGCTTGGAAGGGAGATAACAGTGGTGTTATAAAAACATGGTTTCTGCAACACCGCTCATATTTTCCATTTTATTCAAGATAGAACCGCCTGTGACCTGTCACTTTGTACTCGGGTTAGGTGCAAGGGGGATTGTGTATTTGCAGACAAACTGGACACGAAAAAAAAATCGCAGTATTTATTTGTACACTGTGACAGGCATGGATAGCCCATTAGGTAGCAAATACAGAGAAAATCACCATGTACTGCTGCTACTCCGCAAACAAGTACAAATCAGATGACATAAATCTGCAGCGGACCCGCTGGGTTGTTAGGATGGCAATTGCCGCATGTCGACAAACATATCACGAGCCAGCAGACTAATACTTGGATCGTTTCGGGAGGAATAAAAACAAGATGTTTGCGTTTGATTTCGGGGTTTACCCAAACACATCATCTGAATGAATTTATATGAAGTGCTGCAGAGTTGGTGGGTCTGGGGGGGTGGGGGGTTTCCAAGGCCGTTCCAAGACTGTTTTTATAATCCATAGTCCCAGAGAGAGGAAGGCATATTGTGTATAAAACAATGCCACAGGCTTTAAAATAAATTAACAGGTCTAGTTCCATGGAACAAACACCAGAGAGAGGGGAAGAAAGAGATGGAGGGAAAAGATAGAGAAGAAATAGGAAGAGAGAGGGAGAGTGAGATGGGTGGAAAAAGGGAGAGTGCCTGAGAGAGAAAGAGGGAGATATAAGAAAGAGGGGGGGGGGGTGTCCCTGTCAACACCAATCTTGGCAGTGCTAACAGCAGTGGCAATAGCAACGGGTGCAAAACTAAAAGAAACGAATCAAAAAAACTCTGAGGGTCTCATGCTGGGAGACAAAAATGAGAGTCGGGAGCTTGTTAGGGCAGCAGATTAAATAAATAATGACTACAGATTCACCCGTTGCCAGACGCTCTCCACAGCTGAGGAGTACATTTCTGCTTTGTAGGGGCCACAGCATCTGTGGCCAATTTGCCAGACATACGCGGGGCATTAGGGATAGTGGAATTAGCCGACAACACTTGGCAGCGACGGAGCTCCGAGGGGCAAGTGAAAGTAGCACAGGTACACTGTTTATTTTCGGGACCCGTTTACAATGTGGCTTGTAGTATCACAGCCCCGGCACACTGGCAAAAAAGAAAAGCCACGAGAATGTCACTTTGAAGCTTTAATGAAACGAGACTGGGCCTCTCTGAGGAGAGGTCTCATTGCAAAAAGCTGGAACAGAGAAGAAAAAAAATGCTGCGTGTCACCTTCCTGCCAATTTCAAATGTGAACAACGTTAAGATTCAAATTGAAATGTGGGCAATAGAAAACTGCGCGCGCATTGTTATCCTCAGCGAGCAGCCACATTGGCTGATACAGACAAGTCATTTGCTATTACACGAAAGTCATTGCTTGTGGGTGCTCGAATGTATTAGTTTCCTACAATATTTCTTTCCTTTCACAAGTATGACAATGGGGGGAAATCAGAAGGATTTCAGCACATTGTCTTTTAGCCAGGCCCTCTTTCTTTTTCTCTTTTGGAGGGAATAAATCCATTTGGCCAAATGAAAGACTATGAATGACTAAGGCCGCTCATTGGCTTTGAATGTGTGATATATAGGTGGATGATGGGTGATATATAGTGTCAGCAGGGCCGTTGACAGCTTTGGCAGGGCCCAGGACAAAGTCATCTGAGAGGGCCCCCAGACAATACACACAAGGCAACGAGGACTCAATTCTGGGGCCCTTCTCTCCTTGGGCCCAGGACAACTAACCCCTTTGATCCCCTAGGCCTCACTGGGCAGAGGACAAGCCCACGTGAACGTGAATGTGCACGTGCACGAGCACATACACACGCACGTAACACGTGCTCGCCCTGCAAGCTATTCTCCCCTTCCTCATATTTTTTAATGGAGTCTCAGCACAATCAGAGACATGAGCCATGCAAATGGAAGTTAAAGGAGGAATAATGTTTGAGAATCAAATCTAATCCTGCACCGAGTTTGGCGAGAACAGACAGCACAGTAATTGTGTCAAGGTTCCGTTTCTTCCAGATGTAGAAAGCTTAACTGACCATGAAATGAAAATTCTTTAGGCAAAGGCCTTCAGGGACTCGCTTATGCGGGGCAGATATTTTAAAAGCTGCAATTATTTTTACATGCCAGCAGCAAAGGAGGTGTGGGGGGAAAAAAACGCTATAAAATTTTATAGAGCTTGCCCATATTGGAGTGTAAATAAATATGCCTAATATTGGTGCTTTTCACCATATGTGAGGAATTGTGTGAGTTTTTTTTAAAGACCCATTTAAATAAATGAATACTGTGATCATAACGGCTAGTCAAAAATGTCAGACTCTTGCCTTTACCCTGCAAACCTCCACAACATCAAAAGCACAACATACTTCCCAAAGCCTGCTTGAGTTCAGGCTATTTCATTCCTTCTGACAGTGTCTGCCTTTCTGAAACAGTGCTTTTAATGCAACCAGACAGACTGTGACATTTCTTCTTTTTTTTCTTCTTAGCTGAGTCTTGTGGCATTTTCAGAAAGTCTCTCCATTTTAAAATCGATGGACCAAACGTCCCCAAACACATTAAATGTTATGGTTACCGTGTAAGTGATTATTATGTTATTATGAAAAGATATTCTGATCATCAACCTCATTGGCTATAAATGTCCGAACTCTCAAAGCCCCTGTTCTCCTATTACTCTGAACTACTACTAGCACTGTTTTAGCTATGAAGACCTCTCTCTCTCTCTCTCTCTCTCTCTCTCTCTCTCTCTCTCTCTCTCTCTCTCTCTCTCTCTCTCTCTCTCTCTCTCTCTACGTGTATTGGCTCTGGAAAATGCTGGAGGTCTAATTCCTGTGCCCAGACAATGCCCTGCCACTCATGCCTGCATCCAGCTGCAAAAACAAGCGCTGGTAACGCTTCACGTGGCCGCAGAAATGAACAGTGTGTGTCAGCACTCAGTGGTTGACTCCAGAATGGCCCCACCAATAATGCATGAGTGCGATACACTGACTGTTCTGTACTCTACAGCAGCCGCAGGGTTATAACCTCACTTTTCTCACTTGTTAAAGTGAATAAGGTGTATTAGCCGGTCAAGACATTGCATTATCAATTTGCCGTTATTAGAATGCCAATGACCAATTTGTACTATGTTACTTAAGGCTCTGTGTTATGTCCAGGGCAGGAATTTCGCGAGGGCCAACATATCCTCCTTTTTGCTGTCACAGACATGGTTACCCTACCTTCACGCCCAATTCCTGTTTTGTTTTAATGTATGGCCTTGGTTATCTGCCTTTGGCCTTAGTGCCCTTAAAAAATGGACAACTCAAAAGGCCAAGTGGCCTTGCCCCTAAAATGACGAAATTCCAGGCCTGGTTATGTCATAGTAGTGTGGTGCTATGGTAATGAACTTTTCAATGACTATTACAGTGTTGGAACAGTGGTGGTGGAACGGCATGCATTATGGGGCTATGTTGTATTATGTTAGCATATTGTCTTGTGTCATCGGTTTTTTTTTTCCAAACTTTCTTTAAAACTAGCGACACATTCAGATGTTAATCTTTGGCTTCCAAAAAGGATACATGTGTACATTAGCTTTTGTACATAGTCTGTACATGGGTTGAAACTTAAGGCTGGAAACCTGTGGCTCTCAGATTGATGTGTTCAGTCATGCTTAGTGGTTTCGAGACTGTCAGGATTAAGTATTTGTATTCCCATTTGTTGAATTTATGCTCAAAACCGAAATCAAAACAGGTAATTCTCAGAGTATGACAGGTGTTACCACCGATTTTCCATTACTAGAGAGAGGTCTAAGGCAGTGGCTCTTAACTGGAATGTTTTTGGGACTCATTTTTTTGGCGCACTACTGTCAGTCGCTCAGCAACCGGTTTGCTGTTTGGAGTATTAAGTCTGTTGACCTTATTACTCCTCAAGTCCATTTATTCTAATATAAAAAATATTAGCATACATTTTAAACCATAAACCATAAAAATGTTTTACTCATTTGCAACTCGTCTTGATTTCGGGACTGGCAATAAAAAGGTTATAACATTTTTGCGCACACTTCTGCGACCCCACCGGGACCCCTCCGTGACCCAGATTTGGGTCCCGACCCGCCAGTTAACCCCTTAGCGCAGAGCCTATGTTATAACCTTACTGTCACCAAAATTGCAATGGCATTGTCTTAATCTGTTACTTAAGGCTCTCGGTACTGTCATAGCGATGCTGTTATGATGTAGTTCAGTATTTTCAGCAAATACTGAATAGGCCCGCCTGCGACCCCATCTGCAGTAAGAGGCTACGAAACACTGGTCTAGGGGACTCACCATGGGCAGCGGGCCTCCGTCGTGGCCCATCATGTTGCGAGAGATAGTGATGGAGGGCAGCTCCATGCTCTGTGGGGGGAACTGGGGGATGTAGTTGCCCCTCTGGGGGGGTGGCGGCTCGGGCATGTTGGGGAAGGGCGAGTCGCTGTCCGACAGACCCAGGCCGGACTCCGTCTCTGGCGGTGGGGTGATGGGGGGGATCTCAAACTCCTCGTCGCCCAGGCTGGGGGTGTGGAACGTCTGCAAGGTGGGGAGGAGATAGGAAGAATGGGGGTGGTGGTGGGGGGTGAAGAACAGGTATAATCAGATATAAGATTAGATAAGGCATAAATACATGACCCTATGGTAAATGGTCTGCATTTACACAGCTCCTTTTCACTCCTTCGAGTTCTCAAAACGCTTTACATTGTATTTATAACATCACAGTCACACTTGCATTCACATACCAGTGCCACCAGGAGCAATTTGGGGTTAAGTATCTTGCTCAAGGACACATCGATGGGGTCAGGCAGAGCGGGGATCAAACCTGCAACCTTCTGGTTGCCAAACAGGCTCCTCTACCACCTGAGCTACCACCACCATCCATACAAAACCATCACAACTTGTTGTGTTTGTGTGTGTTTGATTTTTGCCACAGAAGATAGACTATAGAATTAGGACAAGCAACTACGACCACAGTTAGTACTTAGGACAAAAAGAGACAACGAACACAAATTTCTATGTAGTATGGGGCCGTTAAAAAACAGACGTTACAGTAAGGCCCTAAACTATCAGTCTGTCGTCGTGTTAGAGAGGGGGGGATACACGATAAAAGCCTATAATCTGGGGGTTGGAAGATGGTCGTCCAGAAGCGTTAGAGAAAAACGGCACGTCACAGGGAGACGGGCTTAAAGAACATTTCTGCAGATTATTTTGCTTGGCCAGGGCTGTTTCGCTTTGTTCCCGTCGCTTGCACTCTTAAATCTGCTCATCAAGCACGCTAATCCCCCCCAGCCTTCAAAATTAAAGCCGTTGGTCACGCTTAATTTGCTTAGTTTGGCTCTTCCCTCAAGACGGTACAACAACGCTCACCTTCTTCTACACTAGTCCTGTCTTCGAGCACTTCCTTATTCCTTTCTCTCTCTCTCTCTCTCTGACTCTCCATTCATCCCAATAGTAGTGGCGACACACTGTAGGCTACAGATCCAATGCCTGGAAAGTTCACCGTAGGTGGCGGATTTGTTCCTGGCATACACAGTCACAGGTGTTGTTGAAATGGATTGGACCGTTTATCCGTCCCTGAGCACAAGTGCAGTATCATATTCTGCATTTCTATTAAACCATGGGTCAGTGTTCAGCTCTTATTATACTGGACAACAAATATTACCAAAGCATACCCAGGAGCTCATGTCATATTGCTGTCTTTCTCTGTCTCTCTCTCTACATTCCCATTTTCCAACACTTGTTGCTAGCTTACGTTGTTAGAGACAAGAGCAGTGTATGAGGCATACAGAGAGGAGGGAATATGCCAGCATAACCCTTGATTAGAGTGCCATAATGTTCCCCATGCTTGCTTTAGCACACACACACTTGAAAGTAATTCCCGGCCTCCTCACAACTGCCAGCTTGACAAGGCCTGATGAATTCCAGTGGTGGTGGCAGCTAATAGAGTCAAGTGTCTTTCTTTCTTTCTTTCTTTCTTTCTTTCTTTCTTTCTTTCTTTCTTTCTTTCTTTCTTTCTTTCTTTCTTTCTTTCTTTCTTTCTTCTCCTTCGCTCCCCTCATCACGCCACCCTCATCCCACAGCCTTGTCTG